>NC_056746.1:36980477-37157977 GCF_019279795.1 Protopterus annectens | reverse complement strand
TGCAGAGGCCCTTAACATTAACCTGCCCAAACAACAAGGACCTCCGAAGCTGAAACGCAAACACCAGTCACAACCAAAGTGACACATAGTTCACAACACCAGTGTGCCACCCAACAACAGCCCCTAAGGCAAGACAATGCACCCAACACTTTAGTCATTGGTGACTCCATAGTCAGGCACACTGATGTCCCACTCACCAGGCTGAACAAGGAGAAAATTACAGTCAGCTGCCTGTCGGGTGCCAGGATCCGCCACATAACGCATGCACTCAAGTCACTCCACAACAAGTACAAATACGACTCTGTCATTGTCCATGCTGGAGTGAATGACTTGAGACATACCTCCCTGGACTGCATGAAAAGAGACATGAAAGAGCTCTCGGATCATGTGGCCCAGGCAGGTATGACCCTAGCACTAAGTAGCATCCTGCCTTTGCCCAGAATGATACCACAGTATAAGGACAAAATGATTGACTTCAACAATTGGCTAAGCTTCTGGTGTCATTCAAAGGGGGTACAGTATCTGTCTGCCTGGGAAGACATGATCGACAAACCATGATGATTTGCCAGAGATGGTCTGCACCTGTCACCCCTGGGATTCAGGTTACTGGCCAAAGCTCCTGCCACCCCTATAGTGCCTTTTTTAGGCAAGGTTCAAAGGACAAAACCACCACCGTAACAGATACAAGCATGAAAAATCTGCAGGTAATGCTACTCAATGCTAGAAGTCTAAACCTCAAAATGCACTCTCTCGAAGCACTCCTAAAAATGGAGAACATTGATATCTGTGCAGTAACTGAGACCTGGTTCAAGGCTCCAGAGAGCACCCCTGCAATACCAGGCTACAACTCTTACCACACTTTTCGGCCACAAACCCAAGACCGAAACACTAAAGGTGGAGGAGTGTCCATATTCACCAAGGATATTCACACCTCCAGGCTAGTTGCCCAACACAATGCATCTGAAATTCTCCAGGTGCAACTAACACTAGGTAAGACTGCAATCCAAATTGTAGCTTGCTACAGATCCCCCACCATGCCTCAAGATTCTCACTACACCTTTCTAAACACTACACCTTTCTAAACATACTGGAAAATATTAAGATACAACAAAACACCCTAATACTGAGTGATTTCAACTACCCTGCCATTAACTGGGAAAACTACTTTGGTACAAACTCCTTTTCCCAACGGTTCTTGGAATTCATAAATTCCAACGCCCTAGATCAACTAATCCATTGTCCCACCAGGGGCTCCAATATCCCAGACCTGGTCATTACCAACATGGGAGATAGATGCTCCACACCAGGGGTCACCCCCTCATTGATCAGGTCTGACCATAAGCAAATCACCCTTGACATCCACATCCCACCCCCACCCCCCAGTAAGAAAACCTCCTTAAAAATCTTCTCCAAAGCCAACTTCATGCTACTGAAGTCAGAAGTGACAAACTTCATAACACCCATGCAGACGGGATCTGAAAGTTAGACTGCAGAATCCTACAATAAGGCACTGTACGAGCACATCCACTCGTGTATGAATCGTGCCATCCCAAATAGAACCAAGATGCTCTTTTCCAAAAAAAGGAAGCCAATCTGTTCGTCCCCTGCTATAAATAAACTATACAACAGAAGGAAGAAACTGTTGCAGAAAAGAGGAAAATCCCAGGATGCAAAAAACTCCCTCACCAGCCTCAGTAAGAAGCTGAGATCCCTCATAAAATCCTCAAAAGCTAGTTACAAAAATAAAATTGCCAAAGATTCCAAAGACAGCCACATGACATTCTATAGTTATGTCAAGAATCTAAATGGCAATGCTGAGATCTGCTCTGAGCTTCAACAGAATGGCATTAAATATACTGATCCCAAGGATATTGCCAGTATCCTGGCAGATCAATTCAATGCCAAAGGATATTGCCAGTATCCTGGCAGATCAATTTAATGCCAATTTCACCCCCCTGTCACCCCCTAAAGGGCCCATCTCAATAACAAAAGATTGCCAAATTCCAGTAATCATGGCCACACAGGTAGAAACTGCACTCTCCAAAGCTAAGAATACAGCATCCATGGGACCAGATGACATCCCAGGCTGTGTACTACATGAACTACAAAATGAACTGGCACCTCACCTAAGTGTCATGTTTAATCATAGCCTCACCTCAGGCTTTGTGCCCACTGAGTGACGCAGAGGTACAGTTATCCCACCCCACAAGGGGGGATCCACCTTGGATCCTGGGAACTACCGTCCCATCAGTCTAACAAGCCTGATCTGCAAGGGCATGGAACGCATTATCATGGAACTTATAAACAAAGACATTGGCAACCTTCAAACACTGGACCCCACGCAGTTTGGGTTCGTGAAGGGCCAATCTTGTCTCCTGAACCTGATTGACTTCTTCGAATCAGTCTCCAGAGCTGTGGATGAGGGTAAGGCAGTCCACACAGCCTATCTGGACCTCGCCAAGGCCTTTGACACCATCCCCCACTCTGGAATCCTAGATAAACTTACTAAGCTGGGCATAAATCCCTACATCACTCGATGGGTTGCCAACTGGCTTACTGACAGAACCCAGACTGTAAAAGTAGCCCACTCCAAATCCAGCTCCAGACAAGTGATAAGTGGAGTACCTCAGGGTTCAGTCCTGGGACCAGTCTTGTTTGGCATATACTTCTCTGAAGTACAGGCCAACACTAAAGGACTCTGGCTAACAAAGTTTGCAGATGACTGCAAACTGGGAGCCATTATTGAATACCCAAATAATGTGGATATTCTACAAAAGGGCCTTATAGAAACAGATGCCTGGGGCCAGAGCCATGGGCTCAAGCTTAATGCCAAGAAATGTATAGATGTTCTTCATCTCACATTGCTGCAGTCCTTACTTATGGGTAGTCCGCTGTCCTCGGTCGGCCCGAATACCAAAGTATTAGGCTGACGTCGGTCATGGGCGCACAGCCCTGACATCAGAGCGTCAGGGTATAAAAGCGCATGACCGACGTCATATCCTCAGTCTTTTTTGCCGCATGGTCCGATGCAGAAGCAGCGTTGCAAGTGCCGTTCGGCTTTCTGAAATTTTTCGCTGGAGTTTCAGACATACCAAGTTGGCTAAGTACCCGTTGGGAGCATTTTGTTTTTCTTGCCTCAGTTGTTTACGGGCTGTCAGAAAACGTGAATAATTCTATTTCTTGTGGGGAGCAGTTACCGCACAGGGATTACCACTCTTTGTATCCCTTGCTTGGGACCGAGCACGACGTAGTTGGGTGTCGGTTTTGTGCTAGGTTTAATAAGCGCACTATTAAGAGAAGGCTAGATTGCGCTAGGTTAGTTTTTGGCAAACGGTGTAATTATAATATGCCGTCGGATCCTCCGAGGCACCCTTCCACGAAGAAGCGTAAAGACAAATCTGTAAAGCCTAGACAGGATGATTCGTCCATTTCGGACGCCGGTCCTTTAGAGACTGCAGTGGAACAGGTGGATCCGGCTGAAGTTTCTGTTGAGTCTCAGGGGGAAACCTTGATTTTACAGGATGTGGCCTCACAGGAGTCAGGTCAGGCTGAAGGGGCCTCTCAGGTTACTATTCTCCCTTCTTTGCCTAAGGGGGTTAGGCCTTCTGCTACTGTTTCTAGGGCTCTTTCTAAGGGCAGGACTGTTTTGCCTTCTTCTGGAGTTAGTTCTGGTTCTTCAGGGTCTGTACCTAAGAAGCATATGCTTAAAATGGAAGAAGACTTGATTTCTTTAATTAGAGGTTCCATGCCCCCTCCTGATAAGAGGCCCAGGGTAGAGCCAGAGTTGGAAATTTTGGAGCAGGCCTCAGATGATTCTGAGTCTTCTGCTGAGGATATTCAAGATTTTCCTCCTTATTCGGATTCCGATGCAGAGGATTCTACTCCTTCTGCTTCCTCCAGAGGATTTTTCATTTTCAGAAACCTTACACTCTATGAGGGAACATTTTAAGTGGGAAGGACAGGATTACTCAGATTCCAGAAAGAGGCTTAGAGAGTTCTTGTTTTTACCACAGCACAGACCCTTGGCTATTCCTCCTGTTTTGGATGTTGTTCAGGATGTTTTTCGAGGCCTCATTTAATCCAGATTCTATGCCTCCTGCACCAGTTAAACCGGACAGGTATTATAGGGTACCTGAGGCTCATAAATACCTATATAAGAGTCCTAGGGCTGACCCAGAAACTATTAGTCAGGGGCCTAAGGGTGTTAGGGCTTCTGTTGTAAAGAATCCGGTTCCTCTAGATAAGGAAGCTAGAGCTTTGGACAGATGGGGTAAGAAGGTGTACACCTCTTCTACTTTGGCAATGAGGGCTTTAAATTGCCAGTTTCATATGTTGAAATATCAGAATTTCCTCCTTTCTCAGCTAAAATCTAAAGTGGATGCTTTGACGGAGGGCATAGAGTGTAAAGAATTGCAAGATTTGGTGCATGTTTCTGAACAGGTGGGGAAACATTCTTTGCAGTGTGGCTTTGATGCTTTGCAGGCTTCTTCTAGAGTGGCTGCCACTGGTTCAGTTCTTCGTAGGCATGCCTGGCTTAAGGATCAGAATTTATCTGAACATGTTAAGTCTAGAATTCTGGATGCCCCTTTACAGTCCGAAGTGTTGTTTGGTCCTCCTGTGGAGTCTGTTTTGAAGAAAATGGAGGACAAGGCTAAGTCTATGCAGACTGTTAAAGATTTTTTGCAGGTTCAACCTCCTAAGTTTAGTAGAAATTGGCCTGCTAAGGGGTGGACGTACCCTTCTTCTGATTCCCAGTCTAGGGGTAGATCTAGGCGTGGTAGGGGCAGAGCTCAGAGTACCTTTAGGCCTAGAACCTGGAGTTCGCCTGCTCAATCTGCTGGTGATGGTAGGGGCCAGTCCTTTCGTAAACAGGCCCAATGACCTGCATTTTCAGCTGCCAGATTCTTCTTGCCTGGCAGCTCCTTTGGGAGGAAAGCTAGCTCTCTTCAAGCAAAATTGGTTTTAGTCACCCAAGACAAATGGGTGTTGGACATTATAAACAAAGGTTACAAGTTTTATTTCCATACATTGCCTCCTTTCAAAGGTATGCCAGACATTCCTCCTCGGCAAAGGATGGAGGCTCACAAACAGATTTCATTACTTCTTCACATGGGAGCCATACAGCCAGTACCTCCTTCAGAAGTGGGTCTAGGGTTTTATTCCGCCTGTTTCTAGTACCAAAGAAAGGGAACACGTGGAGACCGATTTTGGATTTATCTCTCCTCAACACTTATTTGGACATTCCAAAGTTCAAAATGTTGACATTACAACAGCTTTTGCCTCTGCTGGGAAAAGATCACTGGATGGTAACTCTGGATCTAAAAGAGGCTTATCTTCATGTTCCTATCAGGCCCAGTTGCAGGAAGTACCTGCGTTTTGAGCTGGAAATTTACATTATCAGTTCTCTGCATTGCCCTTTGGCTTATCTACTGCCCAGAGTGTTCACAAAGGTTCTGGCTCCAGTGATAGCCTTTTTCAGGATGGAAGGAATACAAATTTATCCTTATTTGGACGATTGCCTGATTATTGCACAAGACAAGGACAAGCTTCTTCAGCATCTACGGTATGTGATGGTAGTGTTAAGATGCCTAGGGTATTCTGTGAACGAAACAAAGTCCAGTCTAGTACCCTCTCAGGACATGTGCTTTCTGGGTGTGAGACTGAATACAGCTTCCCAGATGGCCTTTTGACCCCGGACAAACAGAAAAGTCTTTCACTTTATTTCCATCAAATGTCTCTACAGTCCAGGCTGACTGCAAGGACAGTCCTTCAAGCCTTGGGGTTCATGGCATCTTGTATTCTGGTGCTTCCCAATGCCAAATTGCATATGAGGAAGCTTCAATGGTATCTCAAAAATCTATGGACACAACACTGCCAGGATCTAGACACTGTCATTCAAATGATACCTTGCATTCAGAAGGAATTTTTGTGGTGGGCTCAGGAATGTCACCTAAACAAGGGACTCTCTGTGACCCGACCAGAGGCGAGTCAGATTCTAACGACGGATGCCTCGGACAAGGCTTGGGGAGCACACCTCAGTGGGAAATGGGTGCAAGACACGTGGCCTGCCAGACTTCAACATTTGCATATCAACTTGAAGGAGATGTTAGCAGTACAATTTGCATTAATGGCTTTCAAGGATTTACTTCACCCAGGGCAGGTGTTGATACTAACAGACAACACAACTGTCATGTGGTACATCAACAAGCAAGGGGGAACTCATTCGTACCCTCTTTGCAGACAAGCGATGATTTTGTGGGAGACAGCTCTCCGTTACAACCTCAATCTTCAGGCAAGATTTCTACCAGGAGCACAGAACTCCTTAGCAGATGTATTGAGCAGACAAATAGTGGATCCTCACGAGTGGAAATTGGATCCTCAGGTATTTCAAAAGTTGACAGTGTCATGGGGAACTCCAGACATAGATCTGTTCGCTTCTCCACTAAATTACCAGTTGCCAAAGTTTTGCACAAAAGGGTTTCATCCCACAACTTGGAAGGTGGACGCTCTGTCATTCAGTTGGGACAATCTTCATGTATATGCCTTTCCACCTCTACCTCTTCTGCCCAAGGTTCTCTTGAAGGCCAGACAAGACAAGCCATCCATGATCCTGATAGCACCGGATTGGCCTCGACAACACTGGTACCCACTACTGAGGAGTTTGGTTCGAGAGCCTCCATGGCCTCTGCCTTTGATTCCACACCTTTTGTCTCAGGAGGGCAATCACTTTCTCAATGTCAGAATTCAGTCTCTGCATCTAACAGCCTGGCATATTCTGTTTTAGATTCTGGAGGTTCTCAGCTTCCACAACGAGTTTTGAATGTTATTTTGGTGGCCAGGAGGCCTAGTACAAGGAAAGTTTATGCTCATAAATGGAGGAGATTTTTTATTTGGAGCAAAGGGAAGGACTTTGATGTTTCCAAGCCCAATTTGAGTGCTTCCTTACAATATCTTACTGAGTTATTAGACAAAGGTTTGTCCTTCTCCTCCATAAAGGTTCATGCTGCAGCCATTTCGGCTAATTATGACTGTGACCCTCCTTTATTCTCTCATCCTGTGTTTAAGCAGTTTCTCAGAGGGGCAAAGAACATAAGACCCCCACGTAGAGCTCCTACTCCTGCTTGGGATCTCAATTTTGTGTTGGAAAAGCTTACTCTACAACCTTTTGAGCCTGCAGCTACGGCCGAGTTAAAGTATTTGTCATGGAAAACTGCTTTTTTGTTGGCCATTACTTCTGCAAGAAGGGTTTCTGAATTACAGGCCCTTATGGCAGTGGAGCCTTTCTTGATTTTTCATAAGGATAGGGTATCTTTGCGTACTAATCCTTCCTTTATGCCTAAAGTGGTTTCTAGTGTGGCCTTAAACCAAACTATTCATTTGCCTACTTTTTATGCAAATCCTCAAAATAAAGGGGAGAAGATTTTGCATACTTTGGATATTCACAGGCAGTTCGTTATTATTTGAGCAGAACCAAGGAGTTTAGACAGTCTCAGCAGTTGTTTGTTTCTTTTGCTTTGGGTTCACAGGGTAAACCTGTTTCAAAACAAACTATTTCTAAATGGATTGGGTTTTGTATTTCTTTTGTTATTCCCATCATGGTAAGGAGATTCCACTGGGATCAGACCTCATTCCACTAGAGCTACTGCAACTTCTACTGCCTTTATAAGGGGGGTAGCTACAAAGGATATTTTGGAAGCAGCCACTTGGAGTTCAGTACATACTTTTCTAAACATTACCACCTTCCTCTTTATTCTAAATCTAGGGCTGGATTTGCCACTGCAATTTTACAGGGCATTTTAGCAGCCCCTAATGCTTTATGATTTTTCCAACCTCCCTTTCCCGTTGCTTTGGGATTCTACCCATAAGTAAGGACTGCAGCAATGTGAGATGAAGAACATAGTACAGTTTTGTACCTACCATAAATGTAGATGTTCGAAGATCCACATTGCTGCAGTCCAATTCCCTCCCTCCTTCCCTCTGTAGCTTAGCATGGTTATATGGTTTGGGTGATGGCTGTAGTTGGGCATATCTTTTGGGAAGTTACTCTGTTTTTTGGCTGTGGCCTTTCCTTTAGGGCCTTCTGACATCTGGGGCAAGGAAAGACTGAGGATATGACGTCGGTCATGCGCTTTTATACCCTGACGCTCTGATGTCAGGGCTGTGCGCCCATGACCGACGTCAGCCTAATACTTTGGTATTCGGGCCGACCAAGGACAGCGGACTACCCATAAGTAAGGACTGCAGCAATGTGGATCTTCGAACATCTACATTTATGGTAGGTACAAAACTGTACGTTATCCCCTTTGGAAAAAAACATGTACCCATGAATTACCACATAGGTGGCAGTACACTAAACATCGAAAGTGTGATGAGAGACTTAGGGACACAGGTGGACAATGGTCTCACTTTTGATAACCAATTGCCACAACAGTCAGGAAATACTTCTATGTGGCACACCTCATCACTAAGGGCTTTTCATCCAGAAAAAAGGAGGTCATTGTCCCACTGTATTCATCCCTCATTAGACCTATTATAGAGTATAATGCCTTGTTTTGTATGTACCTCATAAGACATCTGCAACAGCTGGAAAGGTCACAGAAATACCTCACTAAAAGAATCACAGGCCTAAAGCAAATGCCATATGCAAAAACTCCAGCTATACTCTGTGGCATATCGTCTACTCAGAGGCGATCTCCGCTTAACATACAAGGCCGTGTCAAACCCTGAGCTGTTGGACATGCTCCACTTAAAGAAATCCCAATCTCTCAGAGCCACACGCTCCAGGGATCTAAACCTTGTCATCACAATGAACAAAACATGCTGGAGGGATAGGTTCCTGACCCAGAGACTCCCCATACTCTGTAATAGACTGCCTATACATGTCAAGCAGAACGCCTCCTTGGCCCTCTTCAAAAGGAACCTTGATGATTGGATGGGAAATTGACATGATCCCCGGGGTGAATTTCCTGTCACTCTGCTAGACAGGGGTCCAGAGAAGTTAATATTGTGGGGAGAAATATCCAGGGAATTGTTATGGCTAGGCTTGTATAGGCCCTAGGGCCGATAGCCTAGCACCAACCTATGAACCGATAATACCAACACACACATGGTTTTTATATGTACTGCAATATTTATTTTGGCCACTAGATGGAGGTTTTATGAGTTTAGTGGTTATGTATTAAATGTCCTCATAAAATGTCCATTTTTAAATATATATATATATATATATATATATATATATATATATATATATATATATGGGTCCATATGACTACATCGACAAGTCATAACATCGACATTCAGTACACCGACACGAAATCACCAACAGATTAAATAACCGAAATCCCACTTCACCGACATTCACAAGTTCGACAACAAAGCAGTCAGGTAGGTGAAGTGTGCGTTAGTGTCGGAGCTTGGGCTAGGGGTGGGTAAGTGAGTTAGGGTTAGGGTGCAGGTAGGTGAAGTGTGCGTTAGTGTCGGAGCTTGGGCTAGGGGTGGGTAAGTGAGTTAGGGTGCAGGTAGGTGAAGTGTGCGTTAGTGTCGGAGCTTGGGCTAGGGGTGGGTAAGTGAGTTAGGGTTAGGGTGCAGGTAAGTGAAGTGCGTTAGTGTCGGAGCTTGGGCTAGGGGTGGGTAAGTGAGTTAGGGTTAGGGTGCAGGTAGGTGAAGTGTGCGATAGTGTCGGACCTTAGGGTTAGGGTTTGGGTCAGGGCTAGTGTGTATGCTATGTAGTGTAGTGTGTTGAAGTAGACCCGGTTTAGTACGTGTAGGAGTTTTGTGCAGTGGTTAGGGGCATTTACTTAGTGACTGCTTCGTTGTCGAACTTGTGAATGTCGGTGAAGTGGGATTTCGGTTATTTAATCGGTCGGTGATTTCGTGTCGGTGTACTGACTGTCGATGTTATGACTTGTCGATGTAGTCATATGGATCCATATATATACATACAGTTTTTTTAAATTTATGTTATTAACTAATGGTATTTGTTATTCAATATGGTATGTTTTGTACATACATTAAAGTATTTTAGATAATGTTTTATACAGTGGATTTGTTAATTATGTATTTATTATGAATTATTTTTTATAGTAGCTAGGGTGCAATATTAATAAGGTAGTTTAATGGTTAAATTATTTAATTGCTGATATTAATATGTGTTTTTATTGGCTGTGGCAAATTGTGTGTCCTATTTAAACCTGCTGAATTTCATTTTTGTTATCTGATGAAGTCTTATCTTTGACAAAAACGTATATTAAATGGAGCATTAATTTGTGGTGTTTTACTGTGCTGTGCTGGGGTCTGAATAAACCTTTTTTTTGCCATGGTCATCCTGGTGACTTTCCTTACAACCTTTATTATTCATTTACTGGTTGGTTTAAGGTTGTGGTTTGCTTCCTATTTTGATATGTGTATATATATATATATATATATATATATATGTGTGTGTATGTGTGTATATATATATATATATATATATATATATATATATATATATATGTGTGTATATATATATATATATATATATATATATATATATATATATATATATATATATATATATATATATGTGTGTGTGTGTGTACTCACTCTCCCTTTCTTGCACTAGGTATAATCTTAGTACCATTATTGGTTTTTATTTTTATTACTATCCTTATTTTCTTATGACTGCACAGTTTACGTATTCTTAGTACCATTGTTGGTATTTATTATTATTACTATCCTTATTTTCTTATGCCTGCACAGTTTGTGTATTCTTAGTACCATTGTTGGTATTTATTATTATTACTATCCTTATTTTCTTATGCCTGCACAGTTTGTGTATTCTTAGTACCATTGTTGGTATTTATTATTATTACTATCCTTATTTTCTTATGCCTGCACAGTTTGTGTATTCTTAGTGCCATTGTTGGTATTTATTATTATTACTATCCTTATTTTCTTATGCCTGCACAGTTTGTGTATTCTTAGTACCATTGTTGGTATTTATTATTATTATTATCCTTATTTTCTTATGCCTGCACAGTTTGTGTATTTTTAGTACCATTGCTGGTACTTCTTTTTGTCCCTTTCACTTTTCTATTTGTAAAAAAAAAGGTGATTTTCTTCTATTGTTCTTTTCTTCAGGATGTCAGAAAAGGCCCTTCTGTGTTTAAGAAATGTCAAAATTGCAGGCATAATTTGCCATTATCAGATGTGCATTCTTTATACGTTTATTGTTTGGGCCCAGATCACCTTAAAGTTGATTGTCTTATATGTGAGAAATTTAAACTATGGGCAGTCACTGATATAAGGAATAAGTTGATTTTAAAAGGGTTGCTCCCTACATCCTTTTTAGAGGACACTGCTGGAGGTCAACCCTCCAAATCTAAATCTAAGTAGACTTGTTCCAAATCTCGTAAGTCGTTAAGTTCGTCAGCTCCTTCATCATTGGAGCTGCTGAAAAAGAAGCACAAGTCAGATCCAAAGACTTCTTCTTTAGTTTTGCCCCAGATCTGACGCCTTCCTGTTCGGATTCGAGCACTTTGAGTCTGACAGCCTTAAGTAGGACTAGGTACTCTCGTGCCTTTGATCCAGTACCTTCCAGAGTCCCAAACTACTAGAAGGCAAACACAATGACTTAAACCTCAAACTGCCAAGCAAAACTCTCTTGGCAGCTCCCTTGGGAGGAAAATTAGCACTTTTTACAGACAACTGGCGCATCGTCACAAAGGACAAATGAATCCTAGACATTATCTCACAAAGATACAGATTCCATTTCCACACCTTGCCAAGGATAAAAGGAATGCCAAACCTGCCACAAAATCAATGGGCAGAGGCACAAAAACAAATTACAGCTCTCATGGACATGAGAGCCATTCAACTGGTACCTACACAGGAGCAAGGCCAAGGATTTTACTCAAGGCTCTTTCTAGTCCCCAGAAAGGACAATGCTTGGAGACCCATTCTGGACATTTCAATTCTAAACACCTTCTTGCAAGTACCCAAATTCAAGATGCTAACACTACAGCAGCTTCTTCCCATGTTGGGCAAGAAAGCTTGGCTAGTAACGTTGGACCTCAAGGAGGCATACCTGCATGTCCCTATCAGACAAAATTGCAGAAGATACCTCTGTTTCATTGCAGGTTCAACCCATTACCAATTCTCTGCACTGCCCTTTGGCTTATCTACTGCACCCAGGGTCTTCACAAAATGCCTGGCACCAGTAATTGCATACTGCAGACAAAGAGGAATTCAAATATACCCATACCTGGACGACTGCCTCATCCAAGCAGAAAGCAAGGACATTCTCTTACAACATCTGGCTTTTGTAAGACACCTTCTAAGTTGCCTAGGGTACACAGTAAACAAAAAGAAATCAAAACTAGTTCCCTCACAAAATATGACATTCCTGGGTGCCAGCTTGAATGCAACGGCCCAGATGGCTTATCTGACGCCAGACAAACAACTACAACTAACTCAATACTTCAAAACAATGGCAACAAAGACCCAACTCCCTCCAAGAAAAATTCTGCAGGCCTTTGGCTTCATGGCATCTTGCATACTACTAATACCATTTGCAAAACTGCATATGAGGAAATTACAATGGTACCTAAAAAGCGTATGGACTCAACACAGCCACAGCTTGGCAACAATGATACTTCTCATTCCCTGCCTTCAACAGGAGTTTCTATGGTGGTCACAGGCATGTCACCTCAACAAGGGTCAGCCTTTCACCTTACCCCCAGCCAGGCAAACTATGACAACAGATGCATCGGACTATGCCTGGGGGCACACATGGCAGGACGGTGTGTTCAAGGCATATGGACTGCAGATCAAAGGAATCTGCACATCAATCAAAAAGAAATGCTAGCTGTACAGAATGCCCTGACAGCCTTCAAGGACCTCTTACATCCAGGACAGCTTATAATAAGGACAGACAACACCACAGTAATGTGGTACATAAACAAACAAGGGGGTACACACTCCTACCCTCTATGCAGGCAAGCAATGACCTTGTGGAACACAGCACTGGCTTACCAAGTTCAATTACAAGCTCAATTCCTGCCAGGAAAAAAGAACACATTGGCAGATGACCTAAGCAGAAACATCATGGATCCCCACGAGTGGAAACTGGATCCACAAGTATTTGCAATGATAACTCAAAAATGGGGGCGCCCAGACATAGACCTGTTTGCCAGCCCCCAAAACTATCAGCTAACAAAATTTTGCACAAGGACATTTCACCATCAAGCTTGGAAAGTGGACGCACTCTCATTCAGTTGGAAAATGCTGGCAGTATATGCCTTTCCTCCATTGCCCCTTCTCACAAAGGTGCTGCTGAAAGTCAGGATGGAGAGACCCCGAATGATGCTCATTGCCCCAGACTGGCCACACCAGCACTGGTACCCACTATTAAGGAATATGGCCCAGGGCCCACCATGGATGTTACCACAAATTACTCATCTGCTCACACAGCAAGACAGTCAGATTCTACACAGCCAGCTCAAAACCTTAAATTTGGCTGCATGGCAAATCACCTAAGCAACCAACCAGCTCCTCTTTCACAAGCTGTTATGGATGTTATTCTGGAGGCCAGGAGGCCCAGCATCAGGAAAGCCTACTCAGACAAATGGAAAAGATTTTGCGCCTGGAACCAAGCTAAAGGCCAAAATACCCTTCAGCCGGACATACCTCAGATTCTACAATATTTAACTGAGGTGTTACACAAAGGGCTTTCTTTTTCATCTATTAAAATCCATGCCTCAGCTATTTCAGCTCACTACAACACGGATCCTCCCTTATTTTCACATCCACTTCTAAGGCAGTATCTCAGAGGGGCCAAAAACATTAGGCCTCCCAGGAGAGCACCAACATCAACTTGGGACCTCAATTTTGTTCTGGAAAAACTTACGCTACCTCCTTTTGAGCCAGCTTTCTCAGCTGACTTAAAGTTTATATCATGGAAGACTGCCCTGCTGCTAGCAATTACTTCAGCCAAAAGCTTCAGGCACTAATGGCAGTAGAGCCTTTCCTCATTTTTCATCAAGACAGAGTTTCTCTATGAACCAACCCCTCCTTTATGCCTAAGGTGGTATCCATTGTGGCTCTAAATCAAACCATCCATTTACCCACCTTCTTTCCAAATCCACAGAACAAAGGAGAAAGACTCCTGCATTCCTTGGACATTCACAGGCAGCTACGTTACTGCTTGGATAAAACTAAAGTTTTCAGAAAATCTGACCAGCTTTTTGTATCCTATGCTACAGCATCACAAGGAAAGGCCATCTCAAAACAGACCATTTCCAAATGGATAGGACATTGCATACATTTTTGCTACACCCATCATGGGAAACCAGTTCCTGCTAGCATAAGGCCCCACTCTACCAGGGCAGCAGCTACATCTACAGCCTTCCTCAGGGGGGTGCCAGCCAAGGATATTCTGGAAGCTGCAACTTGGAGTTCAGTACGCACCTTCACCAAACACTATCACTTACCACTTTACTCTAAGACTAGAGCTGGCTTCGCCACTGCAGTTTTGCAGGGCCTTCTAGCCTCCTCTAACCCTGTTTGACTCCACCTCCCATCCTTAGCTTTGGGATTCTACCCAAGTGTGATGACTGCAGCAGGGTAACACGATGAACATAGTACAGTTTTGTACCTACCATAAATGTAGATGTTCGAGTGTATACCCTGCTGCAGTCCAGGTTACCCACCCGCCATCTCCATCTCCTCTGACCTAACTAAAACCTTTCAATACCTTAAAATCTGATACAACCTTTGTGGTGTATTTGCTTATAGCTGAAGGGATGTTTTGTTTGTGCTAAACATTTATTATTGGTACTATCTACTGACCACCTTTTGGGGGGGCACCTGACATCTGGGGCAAGAAAAACTGAAGAAAATGGACGTCAGGGAAGAAGCGACAGCAACCGACGCCAGACCAAGACTTTGGAATTCAGGCCGATCATGGGACCTATTGACTACAGGATAACCCAAGTGTGATGACTGCAGCAGTATACACACAACATCATTTATAGGTTATGGGTAAAACTGTACTTTATGTGTTGTTTTTGTCTACTTAATCTGGTTCACTGTTAGCTTTGTATGTTGAATGTATTTTCTTTTATGTTATTGTACTAGGTTTTGACTGAAAAAGGGGGGCTATTGTAGTCCAGCTCACTCACCTCTAAAGTAAATAATAAAATAAATTGACTCTGTTGTCATTAATTGCAATCAATAAATCTGGGCAAGTATGCAAGAAGTCCCATCAGAAAAAAATAAATATATATTTGATGTCTTGATTCCATACAATTTTTGTATGTATATAACCATTGTAACTGTGCATCTAATATAATTAATTGTGGATTCATGTTAAATTTGTAGTCTCTGTGAAGATTTTTCCTCAGGCCTCCACTGATGAAGGCTTTTTTTGCTCAGTTGGACTCCCCTGCTGAACAAATGGTAATAAATAAATAAAACTTGGGTGAAAATGAAGGCTGTGATATCAGATAAAGAGACTTCCCTGTTGTTGTCTCCAGTAGAGCACAAATCCTAATGTCCTGGAGTGCGACTGTTCGGCACTCATACTTAGGGGTGCCTACTTATGGTCTACCCTCATTTTCTTACCCCTAATCCGGTAGTGCCATTATGGGAGGCTGAAAGTACTCGAAAGATGTAGTATTATCTTGTCACTGCACATAACAGTAGATGTTATGTAGTCCTATCTCGCCGTAATTCTTGGTGGATGGGTTCTGAGCCAATATTTGGCTCTGACTCGGCTGATACTAAAGCTCGAGAGCTTTTACTGGCTCGAGGCTAGCCCCTATTCCATGGTGCCTCATGGCAATTCCCCAGATCTCATGTGCATCGAAAGCTTTGAGGTTATGTTTTACTGGCTCGTTGGCTAAGTAAAACTTTATTTACTAAATTTAGTCTTTTTCCTGACTTTTTCTATCCTTTACATACTTTAATAATATTTGTCTCTTGTCTGACTGTGTTTTGAGAGTTCCTGACCCCTATTCTTCCCCAAGGATTGTATGGCCCATTTAAGTTAAAGGGCCGTAGTACCTTTTTAAGTTAGAGGGCTTTTCCTCCCTGTTTGTGTGTTAAAGAGTTATATACTTCTTTCTTCTGTACTACCTTTTTGTCTGTAGTTAGTACTTAGTATTGCTGTTCTTGTAGTTTATCTAGCTAGTCTATACCTTGTAGTTGGAATGTCTAAAGATAAGGATAGAGAGCATAAGGATCGTCGCCCTTCGGGGTTTAAGAAATGTGATAGATACTCACAGAAAATGTCTCTTACAGACAGTCACACCAGCTGCGTGTACTGTCTAGGTGAAGCCCATTTGCAGGAGCCCTGCATTTTTTGCCACGCATTTAGCACCAGGGTCTTAAATGAAAGGAAGAGAAAACTTATTGATAGGGGTCTTATGACCAGTTCCTTCCAGGAACAGTGGGAACTTGGCCAGGCAGCTCCTAAATCTTCTAGGAGAAAATCTTCGGCCCCAGCTTCTGAGCAGATGAAAAGACCAAAGCGTCGGAGCCAAGAAGTTCTGGCTCCGATTCAACTATGTCCATATCGGTGCCATCGGTCTCCTCTGTGCTGAGGCAGTCTTTGGTACTGAAAATTTTACTGGACATTGATGTTGTGTCACCCACCTTGAGATCTCCTATTTTGGAGAGGAGGAGATCTCCTTCTGTCTCTACCAGATCCTCCAGGACTCTATCAGATGAGGACATCGAGCGGATGGTCAAGAGGTTGCTTTCAGATCCAGCTCTGGCAAGAAAATTGGCCCCTCTGGACCCAAAGGCTTCAGAGCCGACCCCCTTACCTACCACTGTTCCTCCTCCGACTGCTTCGCTCTCGGAGCCTATTACTTCAGGTTCTTCTGTCTTGGACCCGTCGGCTCCGGGGATTCAACCCGCTTCCTTGGAGCCAATTACTCTATCCTCAATGGCTCAGTCTGGAGCCAAGGGATCTGGGAGCCGACGCTCTCGAGTTGACTCCGAGGGGACAGTCACCCTAGTTTCTCGTTGGAACCAACCCTCCCTCTTGGAGCTTCGGCTCGACTCAGCTCTGCTCCCACTTCTGCTTTGGAGCCATTCCCCCTTGCTAGGAGCCGACCATCCGTCCCCTTGGAGCGGAGGTCTTCTTCGGAGCGAGGGGGAAAGGCTTTCAAAGCTATAGAGAAGGCTTTGTCCTCTGTTAAAGCCATACATTTGGAACCTGTGTCCCACCAGCAGCAGGCAGCAGCCTCTTCCCCCTGACACCCTCTCAGCATAGGGAACCAGAGGCCCAAGTAGCCCCCATTGGAGGTGCCCCCTCTTCCGAGACCTCCCCAGATTATCCCACTGGAGAGCTCCCTCGGAAGAGGCTGTGTAAGAGGAAGTGTGTTGACTCACCTGAGTCTGTCACGTCAGACACTGATTTAGAGGAATCAGAAGGGTCCCCTAGATCTCCCTCTGAGGATGTCTCATTTTCTGACATCCTAGAAATCCTTAGACAGAGGGGTGATTGGAAGACCTCTAACCCTACTGAGGATGAATCAGTGTATCTTGAGGCCTTTGGTTCCTGACTTTCCACCTCCTGGGTGACACCGCCTTATGACCAACTCTTAGGGGTCATATTACGGAAAGCCTGGTCCTCCCCAGACTCAGTGGAGCCCGTCCCGAGGAGGCCAAATAAGTTTATGACAGTACCTGAGAACAAGACTTTTCTTAGTAAAGGAGTTCCCGTTAATGCTATGGTGGTATCAGTGGCCACCAAGAAGGAGTTATCTGAAACATCTTCTAATATCCATCCTCCTAACATGGATTCCAGGATGATGGATAGGTATGGCAAGTATACCTTTTCTTCAGCGGCATTTACACTAAGATTGCTGAATTACCTTACCCATTTTACTCATCTTCAGAGGGATCTCCTGAAAGAGTAAGGAGATACCCTCCAGGGTTCAGTAGCTCCGGGTTCCATGGATAGGGTTTCTGAGCAGCTCTCCACCCTTACATCCATAGCTAACTCCTCCATGAGGCTGATATTGTACGCGGCAGATGGAGCTAGTGGGGCAGCCGCAGCAGGAATATCCCTCAGGAGACATTCTTGGATGGGTCTTTGTAATTTCACTGAGTCCTTCAAGTCTTCCTTCACTAATGTCCCCTTTGATGGTTCATCTCTTTTTGGACGCCAAGTGAAAGAGACTTTGAAGGGAAAGGGAAAACCTTATCTGCTGTCAGTCTGTTTCTCCCTCCCATCTAGACCATATCCAAAGGGTAATACAGGAGGGAAAATGTGGTTCCTTAAATCCTAAAAAGGTTTCCCTCAGGCACAAGGTGAAACCTCCCCTAGAGGCAGAGGGAGAGGATATAATAGAAGACGCCACCCTCGTGGCAGAGGAGGTCCACAACATCAGGGAGACAGAGAAACTTTCTCTGATCGTCCCTTCCATCTCCCCTGAGGGGTTGCCCGACTGTCCATCTCTGGAGGCAGTCGGGGGTCATCTATCGCTGTACCCAAGTGCCTGGCTAACCATCTCACAAGATCGTTGGGTACACACCATAATATCCATAGGTTACCTGATCCCCTTTGTTTCCAATCCCCCAACAAACCAGTCTCTACCAGATGTACCACCCATCCAACTAGACCGTGCAACATCAGAGGTCATCTCGTTGCTGCAAAAAAGAGTCATCCAAGAAGTCCCCGCAGAGCAAGTAGGATCCATAACTTACTCTCGATTCTTTTTAGTTCCGAAAAAGACAGGGGACTGGAGATCAATCCTAGATCTCAGCAGGCTCAACAAGTATGTAAAGAAATCGAAGTTCTGAATGGTCACTCTACAGTCAATATTACCCTTTATCGGGAAAGACAATTGGATGTGCTCAATCGATCTCCAGGATGTGTACCACCACATCAAAATGGACAGGCACTCCAGGAGACACTTACACTTCCAGCTGGGAGCCAGTCATTTTCATTTCAGAACACTGCCCTTTGATCTCACTGCAGCCCCCAGAGTGTTCACCAAATGCATGGCAGTGGTTATGGCTCACCTGAGATGTCAAGGATTCCAGCTGTTTCCGTACCTAGATGACTGGCTCCTCACTGCTACCACCAAGCATCAACTCATCAGAACCAGGGACGATACTCTATCCTTGTCTGCCAGTCCAGGCATCACTGTCAACCTAAAACAGTCAGCCTTATCTCCTTCGTGGCACATTGTATACTTAGGTTCAGAAATAGACACAACCACCATGTCTGCAAGACTAACATCAGAAAGAGTTGTCTCTACATAATAAAGTCAGATCCTAGCTAAACAAACAAAAGTTCAGGCCAGAGTAGTCCTTCAAGTCCTAGAGACTATGGCTTCCTCCATCCTATTAGTTCCTCTTGCTCGTCTACACATGAGGATACTTCAGTGGCTATCTGCCCAATGGTCAATGCAAGACCTTCCATTGTCTCACCAGATTTTATAACAAACACCTGCAAGAAGGATCTGACATGGTGGTTGTACACAGAACAACTTCTCCTAGGTCGTCCACTTGTTCCTCCCCAAGAGAAAGCAGTTTTGACCACGGACGCTTCCCAGATAGAGTGGGGGGGGGCATTATCTGGGAATGACAGTCCAAGGTACTTGGCAGAACCATAAGAACCACTTGCACATCAATGTTCTGGAGATGAGAGAGATGCTGTATGCATTGCAAGCACTTCACAGCTCCCTTCACACTGGGACAATTGTGATACAGTCTGACAACATGTCTGTCGTGTGGTACATAAACAAGCAAGGGGGAACCAAATCTTACCAGCTTTGCAGAGAGGCCTTAAGAGTTTGGAAATGGGCAATGGATACTCAATGCTTCCTGATAGCAACGCACATCCGGGGAAATCCAACGTAATAGCAGACAAACTCAGCTGAGCAATTCTAATGCCTCACGAGTGGTCTCTGAATCCAAAAGTTGTGAAAGAGATCTTTCACAGATGGGGCCAGCCTTGCTGTGACCTATTCGCCACTCACCTGAACACCAAATGCAGCAGCTACTTTACCCTCATTCCCCATCCGGGGATATCACCCAGGGATACTCTAGTCCATGATTGGCCCCCGGGACTTTTTTATGCCTTTCCACCTTTTCCACTCATCCCAAAGGTAATAAAGAAAGCAAAACAGTTGAGGAGTTTCCTGATCTTCATTGCTCCTTACTGGCCTCGACAAATTTGGTTTCCTTCCTGTGGCCCTACCTTTTGGGGGAACCATGTATTCTGGACCCATCTCCAGACCTCCTGATTCATCAATTGGGACAGTTCCACCCCACCATCCACACCCTCAAATTGACAGCATGGCTGCTCCAGTTCCACGAATAGCCAGGTGTATTCCTAGCCCCTTCTGTCAAACACATTCTAATTTCATCCCATACTCCAGCAAATGGAAAAGGTTTTCGATTTGGGCTATGAACCAGGGTTTAGATCCATATATGGCTCCTATAGAATTTATCCTATCCTTCCTAGTGTCAATTTTTCATGAAGGAGCTGCAGCCACTACAGTTAGAGTTCAGTTAGCTGCCATTTCTAATTTCCATTTTGGCTACATGGGAAATCCAATCATGCAACACTCCTTGTGTAAAACCTTCTTAAAAGGAGTTCTTCTTCTCAGGCCTCCAATCAAACAGCCATTAGAACCCTGGGACTTAAACTTAGTTCTCTCATCTTTGATGTCTGCACCCTTTGAGCCATCCTCTTCATCAGACCTAAAATTGTTGTCGTGGAAAACACTATTCTTAGTAGCCATAACATCTGCTAGGAGAGTCTCAGAACTGCAAGCTCTTACATTATTTTTCACAAGGATAGAGTCTCACTCAGGACAAACCCTTCCTTTCTTCCCAGTGTATGCTCAGAGCATAATCTGAACACTACTATTGAGCTACCAGTGTTTTTTCCAAACCACTCTAATAAATCTGAGTATAGATTACACCAGTTAGACATTCACAGAATTCTCAGATTTTATTTACACAGGACTAAAGAATTCAGAAAATCAGATCAATTATTTGTTTCCTTTTCTGACAAGAAGAAGGGCTTGCCTGTTTCCAAGGTTATTCTTTCAAAATGGCTTTCGGATTGCATTTCCTTTGCTTATCAATCAGCTGGCAAACAATTACCCATCAAAGTCAAAGGCCATTCTACTAGAGTTGTATCTACTTCATGTGCCTTTAGATCTAGGCTCCCAATTGATACTATTTATGCAGCAGCTACTTGGGCAAAACCACATACTTTTGTCACTCATTACAAATTGGATTTGGCCTCCCGGGACAGGTCTTTCTTTGGGTCCACTGTATTGAAGAGTCTCTTCACTTGAGCCACCCAGGATACAGGTGCTAGGGACGCTGTCCCATCCAGCAAGAACTACGACGAGATAGGACTACATAACATAAAGAAGTTATGTACTTACCATAATGTTCCATGTTTGTAGTCCATCTCGCCTACATTTTTGCATCCCTCCCTCCAACCCCCTTCCTGTTTCTGGGGGATCTGGTGGACTATACTGGTGCTGTCTGACCTGGTTCTCATTTGTTGTCCACCTGGCATGAATTATATTTCAAAATCCTTTGTCTGTATATATGCAGCTCTGATATTTCTTACCTGATAGGTACTTATTGCTTTCTTGCAAACTAGATCTGAGGAATTGCTGTGAGGCACCATGGGATAGGGGTAGCCCCGAGCCAGTAAAAGTTCTCGAGCTTTAGTATTGGCTGAGTCGGAACTGAATATTTGCTCCGAACCCATCCAGCAAGAATGTAGGCGAGATGGACTACAAAACATGGAATGTTAAGGTAAGTCAAGTAAGCGCTTTTGTTTACTTCATAAGCAAAATTCATCAGACAAAATAATAATCACACCAAACCCTTTATATATCCCTCCAAAAACACCAATTAATAAATTAGTCTATTACA
This sequence comes from Protopterus annectens, assembly GCF_019279795.1. NCBI lineage: Eukaryota > Metazoa > Chordata > Ceratodontiformes > Protopteridae > Protopterus > Protopterus annectens. Next base: position 37,136,071 of record NC_056746.1, on the reverse strand, counting down.
TAATTAATCCACTCTTAAATGAACACAAAACCCAAACATTTTCATTACCCTTAAAATCCTACATTTCTAATATCATACAACCAATTTTAATCAGGTTAAAAGATGAATACAAGTCAGTTACCACAATAATAAATTCATCTAAACAATGATTTCAATCTTAAAATACATTTAATAGACAAATTGCCATTCAGCCCAGGGAAAAGATGTGCATTAAATCTTAATTGCCAAATTAGTTCCCTTTCATCCAGTTTTAAGGCCACAGGACCCCCCCCCCCCATCCATACCTACTACTTGATCAATCACAAAAAATAGGAACGCATGTGATGGATACTGATTTATATGTCTAGCTAGGGCATTGTTCAAATTAAATTTTCTAATATTATGTATATGCTCATAAATGTGCTGTTTAAGGCATCTTTCCGTCCTTCCAATATAAAATGCAGGACAAAATTGGCACATGGCCATATGAACCACATTTTTAGAAAGACAATTATAGTTTACCTTTAGGAAGTAAGTCCTCCCATACATATTGAATGAATTTGTAACTTTCACAAATTTACAGAAATGGCAAAAAACACACTTAGACATTCTACCATTAAGAGTAACAGCACTGATGTTCCTTTCCAAGACATTTTTGAAGTTATTACCCTTTCTAAACACAATTCCAGGTTTTTCTTTTATCCTTCCATTAATCAAAGTGTCCTCCCTCAAAAAACACCAATTCGTATTAATAATATATCTAAGATTATCAGCGTCAAGTGAAAATGTAGTAATGAAACCACTCTGTGAAATTTCATCTTCCACATCGGGTTCAGTATTCGACTGACTCATATCAAGATAACTCATGGTCATGTCATCACCGGGCAATGCTCTAGCTAGGCATATAAATCAGTATCCATCACATGCTTTCCTATTTTTTGTGATTGATCAAGTAGTAGGTATGGATAGGGGTGTCCTGTGGCCTTAAAACTGGATGAAAGGGAACTAATTTGGCAATTAAGATTTAATGCACATCTTTTCCCTGGGCTGAATGACAATTTGTCTATTAAATGTATTTTAAGATTGAAATCATGTTTTAAATGAATTTATTATTGCGGTAACTGACTTGTATTCATCTTTTAACCTGATTAAAATTGGTTGTATGATATTAGAAGTGTAGGATTTTAAGGGTAATGAAAATGTTTGGGTTTTGTGTTCATTTAAGTGGATTAATTATGTAATAGACTAATTTATTAATTGGTGTTTTTGGAGGGATATATAAAGGGTTTGGTGTGATTATTTTTTTGTCTGATGAAGTTTGTTTATGAAGTAAATGAAAGCGCTTACTTTACCTACAGCTGGTCTGGCGTGTTTTTTGGCTTGTTTTCGATTTCAACAGTTTGTTTTCTTTTTTGGTTTACATTATGGTAAGTACATAACTTCTTTTTATGAAACCAGACTTCTCATTTTTGGGGGTAGTCTGCATCGTACTCTAGAGTTACCCTCAGTAGAGTCCTTGGGAATGTGTGTGTGTGTGTGTGTGTGTGTGTGTGTGTGTGTGTGTGTGTGTGTGTGTGTGTGTGTGTGTGTGTGTGTATACTCAAAAGCCCATGGTATACAGATGGAGTTTGTTCCAGTAAATTATAGTTGTGTTGGTACTACTCCTGAGTTGTAGGTATACCTCTCTGGACATTATGCAAAATGTTGTATACTTGATTTTTTGCCTCATACTCTTGGTCTTCTGGAAAATCATCGAGGATTGAAATCACTAAATAACAACAAACATTTGAGTTTCAAACATCATATCCTTCAAAAAATGCATGATAATCAAAACCTGTTAAGCCTTATATAAGTGGTAATTAAAGTCTGTCCCTGATTCTGGGCCTTTGCCCATTATTTTTGGCTTTGTTGAGCATTCATCTGTGGTAAGAGGTTGAGTGGTGTGGTATGGTATCAGGACAGAAAGTTGCATGTGTTTTTGATTGTGTGCCTACCAAGAGTATTTACCATTCTTGGAGACCATATGTGTGCGTTACTCTGTAGGGTACTACATCTGCCCCTGTAGTCCTGCTGGAAGTCTTTTGTGCTCATATACAAAATTACAGAGATTCACAGAGAATCATTTTAGCATGTGAATTGGAGTGACGAGCTACTGACAGATTTCTGCACTCCTCATGCACTGTGCATAGTGGACACCATGTTTGAAAGGAAGGCTGCAACACGTGTACATGGTATTTGAGCAAACAGAGCTAAAGACTGGTGACAGACTTGTTGGTATGCCACCATTTCTGAGTCTATGTCCTGAATATTTTCTCAACAGAGGTGTTGAGCTTTGCATTGCTCACTTCTTGGCTGTGAGCAGGTGAGACTGCCAGAACATCCGTTGAACAACTCCAGAAAGCCCAGACACATAATGAGGATTTTTGCCTCATATTATCTATCATGTTCTTTGTGGAATGAATTCACACCTCAGGGTTTCCACTAAAGGACTGCAGCACTGTCCAGTGTTTGGCATCAGGGATGACTCATCACATCAGATGACACCTTGATGTTATACCTCTTGTGAATGATAACACCAAATGTGGCTTGCTGTTTTAACCATAACAATGGTCCACTGACCCTCTGTCAGTCACTTCCTTAATTTTGGACCAAACCAGTGAATTACAGAAGAGTTTTTACCCCTCTTTTTGCTGATCCAGAGCAGCTAACAGACCCCCATCTACTCTCTGATTTACAAAAACATGTTTTGTCTTTATGCTTCAGCTTTGTTTCCTGCAAAAAGACCAGCTATACTTTTCATTTATATAAATAATTGAAGATTGCCTTTATATGCACAGTGCTGATAACCTCCTAACATTAAGTAACAATCCCTTGAAAATCAGTGGTTCAGTTTTATAGTCTTTCCATCTTACTGACTCATTTCTATATATTGATGTATTTTATTTTGTGACCCATGTGTCTTTATGTTCCCTTCAATGTCCCTGACTGTAGCATCCACATACCAAACGTGTTATATAGTATTATAAAAAATAAAACTTATGTTGGACCAGGCCTCCAGGAAGTCTTTATATATGGGTCTTAAAGATCTTCTCTGCTTGGTTCTTGCCTCTCACCTAGTAGCAAAATATTTAACTTGGCTACCTAATAACATGGCTCACTGTTCCATTTTAGCAGTACTCTAGGAATGCAGCATCACTGTATAAAACATTTTCATCTAATCATGTGTATCCCATTAACAGTTCAATATTTGTCACATCTCATTAAACTTACAAACTTATCTGGAACAAAAACATTATTGATTTTGTGGCCTTAGAAGCCATGGAGTTATATTCACAGAAGTTTTTTCATCACCTCATACGTAGAGTACTTGCTTCATAACCCAGTATATTCTTGAGTTCCAACCTTTGTCCCTCTATTCGTACAGTACCCTCCACAGCAGTGTTTCTGTGTCTTGGTATCTTACCGTTACCATGAAACTAAGCTACACCATTTATACTTACAACAACTGATATCTGGAGGAGAAAAAAGAGAAAAACATACATGTATTCTTAATGATTAACAGCTTCTCAAGGTTCTATGGCCCCCAGCACACATTTTTTGAAAGATTTTTGGTCCCCATTGGAACATCATTTAACCGGCCTGGCCCACAGCACTTCACAGTCATGATGGTGTACCAGCTTATCTACTACCCTCTGGACTTACTCTGGTATTGCTGGGGCTTGTCGTGAATCCTAAGGGTGTTGTCTGGACTCAGCCATCTTTACATCTCTCAGTGGGGATTCATAAGTTCATAGGGCCTATACAAGCCTAGCCATAACAATTCCCTGGTTACTTTTTCCCACAATATTTACTTCCCTGGACTCCTGTCTAGCAGGGCAACAGACGTGATCCCTGGGGTGAATTTTCTATCTCCCATCCAATCGTCAAGGTTCCTTTTGAAGAGGGCCAAAGAATCTGCTTGACATGTATGGGCAGTCTGTTCTAGAGTCTGGGAAGTCTCTGGGTCAGGAACCTATCCCTCCAGCATTTTTTGTTCATTGTGATGACAAGGTTTAGATCCCTGGAGCATGTGGCTCTGAGGGATTGGGATTTCTTTAAGTGTAGCATGTCCAACAGCTCTGGGTTTGACATGGCCTTTTATGTTAAGCAGAGATCGTCTCTGAGTAGACGATATGCGACAGAGTATAGCTGGAGTTTTTGTAGATGGTCAGCATAGGGCATCTGCTTTAGGCCTGTGATTCTTTTAGTGAGGTATTTCTGAGGCCTTTCCAGTTGCTGCAGATGTCTTTGAGAGGTACATACCAAACGGGGCATTGTATTCTATAATTGGCCTAATGGATGATTACAGTGGAACAATGACCTTCTTTTTTCTGGATGAAAAGCCCTTAGTAATGAGGTGTGCCACATAGAAGGATTTCCAGACTGTTGTGGCGATGTGGTTATCGAAGGTGAGACCACTGTCCACCTGTGTCCCTAAGTCATTTATCACACTTTCAGTGTTTAGTGTACTACCACCTATGTGGTAATTCACGGGAACATGTTTTTCCCCAAAGGGATAACTATACAATGTTAAGTTGTCAATCTCGCCTTCATTCTTGCTTGATGGGTTCGGAGCTGATCCCTCGGCTCCGACTCGGCACTTGCTAAGCTCGAGAGTCACTTTTACCAGCTCGAGGCAGCCCCATATCCCATGATGCAAGGCGGTAAGTACCCAGATCTCGTTTGCCGCTTCGCTTATGAGGTCCTCCTTTTACCAGCTCCTGGTAAGTGATTCACTTCTTTGATATTTAAGCCCCTTTTTTTCTAAAACCCTTTAATTTTTAGTTTTAAGTTAATTATATAGATTTTCTGACAGAAAATCCCTGTCTCTACTAATTTTTTTTAGTCAAACTTTACCCATCCCATCCCCCCCCTGTTAGGGTGTGTGTGTGTGTTTTTTTAGTAATACCTTTTGGTATTTTACTTAATTTAATTCTTTGACTGGTGTGTGTGTGTGTTGTGAAACACCATGTCAAAGGAGAGGGTCTCAGGCTTTAAGAAGTGTGACTCGTGCTGTCAGAAGATGTCTCTGACAGACGGTCACACTTCTTGCCTGTATTGCCTGGGGCCTCTTCACCTGCAGGACTCCTGTGCTATTTGTCATTCCTTCAGCCAGAGAGTCCTGCAGGAAAGACAAACAAGCTGATACTTAGGGGCCTTCTTAAGCCGGAGGGCTCTCCGGCTAAGTCGGCTCCATCTAAATCAGCCAAATCTTCCAAGGCCCAGGCTTCTGTGTCTAAGCCTGCGGCCTCGGCTCCGACTCGTTCTGAGTCGAGATCGGCTCGGCTGGAGCCGATTCTGGCAACTAGCCTTCGGCACCGATGGCTATCGGTGCCGATTCTGCATCGACCACTTCGGTGTCGGCTCCGATCGGTTCCGACCACCATGTGGCACAGGCATCGGTGTCGGCTCCGATCGGCTCCGACACCGTTACTTTTGTGGCTGTATCGGCTCCGGCTGGAGCCGATGCATCGAGGCTTCCTGTCGGCTCCGATAAGTCTTCGGCCCGACAGGATCTATAGTATCGGTTCGATGGCTCATTCCAGGAAGAGGTCGAGGTCTCCTTCCTTGGAGCCGATACTTGCTCGGCTTCACCTCTCCTTTCGGAACGGAGCCATCGGAGCCGATCTTCAAGGTCATCCAGACTTTCAGACCATGACCTAGAGAGAGTGGTCAGCAGATTACTTAAGTCACAGGTACTGGCCCAAATGTTACATAGTCCGTCTCACCAGGCGACTGTTGGACCACACCCCGTTACAGTTCCTCCTTCAACTCTACCCCAGAGTTTGGAGTTGGAGTCTTCGAATGGTTACTGCTACGGCTGGAGGACAGATACCCCTTCTGTTCCTTCAGCCTCTACTCTTATCTCCTCTTCGAGACCTTCCTTAGAGGGATTCGTGGTCGGGCTTCCATGGTCTCCTCCGAGGGGTGAGTGGCATCAGACCCTTGTCCGAACCCGCTCTTCCCCTTGGAGCCTCGGCCTTGGTGAGCTCGGCTCCGACATCTGCCTCGGAGACTTCCCTTCGGTGGTCCCTGGAGTTCCTAGTTCTTGAACGGGTTCTCTCGGACCTGCCTGGGAGGGAGCATTCGAGGTGATGAAGGGGGTGCGGGCCACTGGTATCAGTCGGCAGTCTGTTCCCGTAGCTCCTCCCTCTATAGTGCCTGTTGACATCTCTGCCACTTCTCTTGCTACAGGACCCAGAGATCCTCCGCCTCAGGTTTCCCATTGGGAATTTCCCCCTCTTCCGAGGATTCTCCTGATGTTTCGGGAGATCCTCCTAGGAAGAGGACTTGTAAGAGGAAACATGTAGACTCCCCCGAGTCTGTCACTTCGGATACTGACTTTGATGAGTCAGAGGGATCCCCTAGATCCCCCTCTGAGGATGTCTCCTTCTCAGACATCCTAGAACTCCTTAAACAGAGGGGAAACTGGCCCACCAACAATCCCTCTGAGGATGAGTCAGTATACCTAGAGGCGTTTGGATCTCGGCCCTCCACCTCCTAGGTGTCTCCGCCTTCGACCCCCTTATGCAAGTTATTGCCCGAAAGGCGTGGGCAGCTCCTGACTCTGTAGAGCCAGTCCCTAGGAGGCCTTCAAAATTTATCACTGCCCCAGGTGACAAGCAATTCCTCACTAAGGGTGTCCCGCTGATGGCGTGGTGGTGGCTGGTGCGACCAAGAAGGAACTTGCAGATCCTTCCGTGCCGTCCATCCTCCTAATAAGGACTCTAGGACCATGGATAGGTGCGGTAAGCGGATGTTTTCCTCAGCGACCTTTGCTGTGCTCGCTGAATTACCTATGCCACTTCACCAGACTCCAGAGGGATATCCTTAAGGAGCTGGGTGAAGTAGTACAGGATCCTACAGCTGCAGGAGCTCAAGAAAAGATTGCTTCGCAGCTAGGAACCCTTAATTCCATTGCAAACTCCTCCATGCGGCTAATATCATATGCTGCTGATGGAGCAGTAGAGCCGCAGGTACAGGTGTGGCTCTTAGACGCCAAGCCTGGATGCGGCTATGTGACTTTGCAGATCCCTTCAAGGCGTCCTTCACAAATTCTCCCTTTGATGGGTCAGCTTTGTTTGGCCCTCAGGTGAAGGAAACTTTGACCAGGTGCGAGCAGGACGGCAAGACTCTTTCTGCTGTAGGAGTCCGTTTTCCACCCCGTCTAGACCTTATCCCAAAGGACAGAAGGGTGGAAAAATGTGGTTCCGTAAATCCCAAGGAGTCACGCGGATTCACGTGGTCAGTTTACCCCTAGAGGCAGAGGGGTAACAACAACAGACGCCACTCTAGAGGCAGAGGGCTCCAAAACCAGGGAAACAGAGAGCCTCTCTGACAAGCCCTTTCAGCATCCCTGAGATGTTGCCCGGCTGTCCCTCCTTGGAGGCAGTCGGGAAGATTATCACTGTACCCAGAAGCCTGGCATTCCCTCACTCAAGACAGATGGGTACAGTCGATCATATCCAAGGGTTACATAATTCCTTTCGAGGAAAGTCCTTTCCCCTCAAATTCCCTTCCAGATGTACCACCCGGTCTAAGGGAAATTGCAGAGTTAAAAGTCTCAAAACTACTGCAAAAAAGAGCCATTCAGCCAGTTACAACAGACCATTCAGAGCCGGAATCTACTCAAGGTTCTTTTTGGTCCCCAAAAAGACGGGAGACTGGAGACCAATATTGGATCTCAGCAGACTCAACAAGTCTGTGAGGAAGACAAGATTCAATGGTCACTCTTCAGTCAATTCTGCCCTTCTTACAGAAGGACAACTGGATGTGCTCAATAGATCTTCAGGATGCGTACTATCACATCAAAATTCACAGACGCTCCAGGAGATTTCTCCGCTTTCGGCTGGGGTCCAGTCATTTCCAGTTCAGAGCCCTGCCCTTTGGTCTCACTACAGCCCCAGAGTGTTCACCAAATGCATGGCAGTGGTCACGGCTCACCTGAGACGTCAAGGATTCCAGGTGTTTCCGTATCTCGACGACTGGCTCCTGTCAGCCACCACCAGGCATCAGCTTATACAAGCCAGGGATTACACAATAAATCTTTGTTCTCATTTGGGCATCTCGATCAACTTCAAAAGTCATCCTTATCGCCCTGCCAGTCTATTACCTTCATAGGCGCAAACTTAAACACTGTTCGATGTCAGCTACCCTTACAGATCAAAGAGTTTCAGACATTCAGAGTCATGTCAGGATCATTCTGACCAACAAGAAAGTACAGGCCAGAATGGTTCTAAAGGTATTAGGTCTCATGGCTGCGGCCATTACTCTTCTTCCCCTGGCTCGATTATACATGCGCCTTCTTCAGTGGATGCTGTTCACACAATGGTCATACCAACAACTTCCAATGCGTCACCAGATTCTGGTGACACAGACGCAAAGAGCATCTTGCTTGGTGGATCACATCTCCTCAGGTTCACCAAGGCAGGTACTTTGTACCCCATCCCCGATAGCCACTGTCACCACGGATGCCTCTCTGATCGGGTGGGGGTCATTATCAGGGCAGGATGGTTCATGGGACGTGGCAGCCGCTCGAGTACCATCTGCACATAAATGTCCTGGAGATGAGAGCAGTGCTTTTAACGTTGCAAGCCCTCAACGACTTTCTTCCCGTAGGGACAATTGCAGTCCACACAGACAACATGTCTGTAGTTTGGTATATCAACAAACAGGGCGGAACCAAGTCCTACCCCTTGTGTCGAGAAGCGCTCAGACTATGGCAATGGGCGATCTCCTCTCATCGGTTTCTGGTAGCAACGCATATCCCTGGGAAAACCAACATTGTAGCGGACAGATTGAGCAGAGCTATTCTCATGCCTCACGAGTGGTCTCTCAAGCAATCTGTAGCGGAAGAGATTTTTCTGGAATGGGGTCGTCCATGTTGCGATCTTTTTGCTACTCCCCAAAACAGCAAATGTCCAGACTTCTTCTGCCTCTTCCCTCTATCAGGCCATCCCCCCGAGACGCTCTGACCCAGGATTGGCCCCAGGGACTTCTTTATGCCTTCCCTCCATTTCCCCTGATCCCTCAGGTTATCCAGAAAGCTACCGTTTTGAGAGCCAAATTGATTCTCATTGCCCCTTACTGGCCTCGACAAGTTTGGTTCCCGTTCCTCCATCATCACCTTTTGGTACAGCCGTGGCATCTGGACCCAGTGCCAGATCTACTGATTCACCAATCGGGTCAGCTGCACCGGTCAATCTCTTTTCTCATCCTCACAGCATGGTTGCTCCACTTCCTTCCTTAGCCAGGCTTCCTTTGATCTCTAACCCAGTTAGAGACATCATAGTAGCTTCGCTAAAATCCTCTACCAGGAGGATTTATACAAGCAAATGGAAACGTTTCTCTTATTGGGCTAAGGCCAAGAATATTGATCCTTTTACTGCCCCTGTTCAGGCAGTCCTGGACTTCTTAGCAGAGATTTTTCATGCAGGCTCCTCTTCTTCCACAGTCAGAGTTCAATTGGCTGCTATTTCCAATTTTCATGTCGGGATAGCAGATCATAATATTATGTCCCATAGGCTCTGCAGGGCCTTCTTGAAAGGAATTTTCCTACTAAAGCCTCCAATCAGGAATCCTCCTCCTCAGTGGGATCTAAATTTAGTGCTGACATCCTTGATTTTTACAAACTTCGAGCCAGCTGTTTCTTGTTCCCTGAAATATCTTTCTTGGAAAACTTTATTCCTAGTGGCTATTACATCGGCCAGGAGGGTGTCTGAACTTCATGCTCTTCGGTTCGACCCCCTATTTGGTTTTTCACAAAGACAGAGTATCTTTGAGAACTAACCCAACCTTTTGCCTAAGGTCGCTTCAAAGAACAATTTGAATCAATCCATTGATCTCCTGTATTTTTCCTAACTATTCAGATAGAGCTGAACAAAAGCTACATTATCTTGATGTCCACCGTCAACTTAGATATTATTTGGACAGAACAAAAAATTTAGAAAATCTGATCAACTTTTGTTTCCTATGCGGATAATAAAAAGGCCTTCCTGTTTCTAAAGTGACCTTGTCCAGATGGCTTTCTTCGGTCATCTCTGAAATTTATCTGCTCAGGGGAAAACAGCTGTGCTCAAAACCTAAAGCACATTCAACTAGGAGCTTAGCTACTTCTACAGCTTTTCAAGCTAGACTTCCTTTAGACACTATTTGTGCAGCGCCACTTGGGCCACTCCTCACACTTTTGTTTCCCATTACAAATTGGACTTGGCCTCCAGGGACAGAGCCAGTTTTGGCTCTACAGTCCTCAAGAGTTTGTTCCATTGAGCCACCCAGGATAGAGGTGCTAGGGACGCGGTCCCATCAAGCAAGAATGAAGGCGAGATTGACAACTTAACATTAAGAAGTTATGTACCTACCATAACGTTCCATGTTAGTTGTCTTCTCGCCTTCTTTCTTGCGACCCTCCCTCCTTCCCCCTGGCCTGGACAGACCTTGTTATAAGAAACTGTTATGCTGAAGACCATTCAGACCTGGTCCTTCTTCCATCTGTAAGTTTTCTTTCTTCCATTGGGAAGTATTTTATGCTTGGTGCTATTGCCCTTTGTCATCAAACGAGATCTGGGTACTTACCGCCTTGCATCATGGGATATGGGGATGCCTCGAGCTGGTAAAAGTGACTCTCGAGCTTAGCAAGTGCCGAGTCGGAGCCGAGGGATCGGCTCCGAACCCATCAAGCAAGAAAGAAGGCGAGAGAAGACAACTAACATGGAACGTTATGGTAGGTACATAACTTCTTATTTCTTGGCATTGAGCTTGAGCTCATGGCTCTGGCACCAAACATCTGTTTCAGTAAGGCCCTTTTGTAGAATATCCACATCATTTCGGGATTCAATAATGGCTCCCAGTTTGCACTCATCTGCGAACTTTGTTAGCCAGAGTCCCTTAGTGTTGGCCTCTACTTCAGAGAAGTAGATGCCAAACAAGAGCAGTCCCAGGACTGAACCCTGAGGTACTCCACTTGTCACTTGTCTGGAGCTAGATTTGGTGTCGGCTACTTTTACAGTGTGGGTTCTGTCAATAAGCCAGTTGGCAACCCATCAAGTGACATAGGGATTATTGCCCAGCTTAGTAAGTTTATCTATGATTCCAGAGTGGGGGATGGTGTCAAAGGCCTTGGCAAGGTCCAAATAGGCTGTGTGGACTGCCTTACCCTTGTCCACAGCTCAGAAGACTGATTCGAAGAAGTCAGTCAGATTCAGAAGACAAGATCGGCCCGTCACGAACCCAAACTGGGTGGGGTCCAGTGTTTGAAGGTTTCCAATGTCTTTGTTTATAAGTTCCATGATAATACGTTCCATGGCCTTGCAGATCAGGCTCGTCAGACTGATGGGGCGTAGTTCCCAGGATACAAGGTGGCTCTCCCCATGTGGCGTGGGATAATTGTAGCTGTGCGCCACTCAGTGGGCACAAAGCCTGAGGTGAGGCTATGATTAAACGTGACACTTAGGTGAGGTGCCAGTTCATTTTGTAGTTCATGTAGTACACAGCCCGGGATGTCGTCTGGTCCCATGGATGCTGTATTCTTAGCTTTGGAGCTTTTCTTTATATGCCTACCCACTCTCTTCCTTGTCTCTCACAGTTGTCAATTACATTTGAGGGTAACTCTCCTGTCTGGACCATGCCTTCCATAAGGGATTGTCATTTATGAACACCCTCCCACCTGGGACAGATATGCCCATCAGTCTCTGCCAATCTGCCAGCTGCCCTAGCAGCTAATCGAACACAAGGTGATGGGACCATAATCAGAGCTTTATCCCTGTACACCACCAGTGTGGCTGCCCCAGTCATACATATTTAAGACCCACAGTATTACTTGGTGTCTCTCATGTGTTTGGCAATAAGACCACTTCACTCTGTCTTTCTGGAGTAGTAAATCTAGCATTAGCTGGCTCACTCCATGAAGCTTCTATGGGACCAGTCTTGGCTACCTTGATTTAGGGGCCCAAAAATTCCATATCCACAGGCTGGGTAAGGTAGACAGTGGATTATATTTTTTAGAGAACTCCCCTCTGCTAGATTGGAGGTACTCCAGTTGTGCAGATTTAATAGTGAGAGACTGCTCCCCTTTGTGCAACACCTTCCACACCTTTCCCTTTTGGTTCTTCACTATCATTGAGGGGAAGAGTAATTGGCCTTTCCTTTTTCTTGGAAAACTGTTCCAAACAATCCATGGTATTCCCATTACATCACTTAATCCCTGGGAATAACTTTTTTTAAGATGTGGTTTTCTCAGTATGTATTTTGCCACTCCTGTATTGTGGTATATCATTTTACAAGATGTAAACTTGCTAGAAATCTCATCTGCACTGTGAACCTTCTTTTTAAAGAATCTTAAATAAGGACCAGAGCTTTCCTTTATAGAAATAATGCAGTGCTATAATCTTGCATGACTCTTACAGCTGATTCCCCAACTTTAGATAATAACAGTCAGACTTTTAACATTACATTTTCTTTGTCTGAATAATTAAGGCATTTAAATATGAACTGTCCTGGGAATATGGACCTGGAAATTCTCTGGGGGTTATTTTGTGTCCACTTGACCAAAGGTGCAGTGTCTAAACCCAAGGCATTTTTAGCTCTATAGCAAAATAATCTCCGAGAATATTTCCTTATGTATGTTCTAGGAACCTTATAATGCTTACATCGTTATATCTTGCCTTATTCTTCATATTGTCCAGTATAGAATTAGAATTACTTACTGTTTTTTGCTTTGCAGTTGTTGTGAATTTGCTTCAACTCTTTGCACGTCTTGATTGTTCTCAGTGATATCCTTCTGCTAAACTATAAGCAGGGACTGTGGATGATTAAGCTAAGCCTCATGATCAGCAATAGTATTCTTTGTATATGTAATATCCATTGTAGGGCTTTCAAAATGTTTGGATAATGTTTCTAATCTTTCATTTATTTTCCTTGTAATTCATTGTATATGTAATATCCATTGTAGGGCTTTAAAAATGTTTGGATAATGTTTCTAATCTTTCATTTATTTTCCTTGCATCTTTTTCAATGTTCTTGGGTGTCACGTCTGTGACACGAAAATGTCTCAAACCTTAAATAAACAGTAGACATACCTGTCCAGACAACCAGGCTCATAGCGCGGATACATTCCACTGCACAATTGCACCTTTTTAACATCTACTTCATCCACTTTAGTGTTTTTATGACAAACAAAAATTATGGGCAAAACTACAGGAAGCTCATAGAAGTCCTTCTGCCATCCATGAGTGTCCATGCATAATATTCAACTAGGATTATTTCTTGCCCATCCACTTCCAGTATATATGCTGTGCATTCTTATAAATTCTGTTACTAAAAGTGACTGAAATGAATGTAACATAAATGTATCTCAGCATTTTGCTGCAGTGCTGTGCTTATACAAGCATTGCACTCAAAACTGCATTTTATGTCTCTGGCCAAGTTCATGGCTGAACAGTTTTTGTTACTGGTCTATTTCCTCTTTAACAATTGCAGCAAATAAAGAGAAACATGATGTGGATAACTAGACAGGATAAGGAAGTAGTAAGGGAAAGAGAATATTTATTAGAGATTTGAGAGGGAAGGGAAGTAAAGGAAGGAAAAGAACAGAAAAGAAATGTGGAAAATAGGAACAGAGCTTTTCACTGAATACAAAATGAAGTTCAAGGATAGATAAGGAACATGCTAATAATAACAGAAAGAGAAGGAAAAACGGAAAAAAGAATAAAGGCAAGATGGAGTTCCAGAGGCTAATCAAGGATGGAAGAGAATATAATCAGCATACTGGTAAGCCATGGTGATATATTCTTTGTTGATGGCTTGATCATTAATACAAAGAGTGTTGGGGGAAGAAAAGGACCACTGTTAAATCAGTTACAGCAAAATATATACATGGGCTGAGAAAATTCTTTGCATCAGTATTCATAAAAAACACATGCTAAAGTAAAGTAAATAAATAATAAGAGAAGCCAAAGTGAGAGAGTAAGGGAGGTGAGGATGTGTGCATATGGGGTAGTGGTTTTGTGTACTAAGGGAGGTGAGGATGTGATGTGTGCATATGGGATAGTGGTTTTGTGTACTAAGGGAGGTGAGGATGTGTGCATATGGGATAGTGGTTTTGTGTACTAAGGGAGGTGAGGATGTGATGTGTGCATATGGGATAGTGGTTTTGTGTACTAAGGGAGGTGAGGATGTGTGCATATGGGGTAGTGGTTTTGTGTACTAAGGGAGGTGAGGATATGTGCATATGGGGTAGTGGTTTTGTGTACTAAGGGAGGTGAGGATGTGTGCATATGTGGTAGTGGTTTTGTGTACTAAGGGAGGTGAGGATGTGTGCATATGGGGTAGTGGTTTTGTGTACTAAGGGAGGTGAGGATGTGATGTGTGCATATGGGATAGTGGTTTTGTGTACTAAGGGAGGTGAGGATGTGTGCATATGGGATAATGGTTTTGTGTACTAAGGGAGGTGAGGATGTGATGTGTGCATATGGGATAGTGGTTTTGTGTACTAAGGGAGGTGAGGATGTGTGCATATGGGGTAGTGGTTTTGTGTACTAAGGGAGGTGAGGATGTGATGTGTGCATATGGGATAGTGGTTTTGTGTACTAAGGAGGTGAGGATGTGTGCATATGGGATAGTGGTTTTGTGTACTAAGTGAGGAGTGGATGTGATGTGTGCATATGGGATAGTGGTTTTGTGTACTAAGGGAGGTGAGGATGTGTGCATATGGGATAGTGGTTTTGTGTACTAAGGGAGGTGAGGATATGTGCATATGGGATAGTGGTTTTGTGTACTAAGGGAGGTGAGGATGTGATGTGTGCATATGGGATAGTGGTTTTGTGTACTAAGGGAGGTGAGGATGTGTGCATATGGGATAGTGGTTTTGTGTACTAAGGAGCGTGAGGATGTGATGTGTGCATATGGGATAGTGGTTTTGTGTACTAAGGGAGGTGAGGATGTGTGCATATTGGATAGTGGTTTTGTGTACTAAGGGAGGTGAGGATGTGTGCATATGGGATAGTGGTTTTGTGTACTAAGGGAGGTGAGGATGTGTGCATATGGGGTAGTGGTTTTGTGTACTAAGGGAGGTGTGCATATGGGATAGTGGTTTTGTGTACTAAGGAGGTGAGGATGTGTGCATATGGGGTAGTGGTTTTGTGTACTAAGGAGGTGAGGATGTGTGCATATGGGGTAGTGGTTTTGTGTACTAAGGAGGAGGTGTGCATATGGGATAGTGGTTTTGTGTACTAAGGAGGTGAGGATGTGTGCATATGGGGTAGTGGTTTTGTGTACTAAGGAGGTGAGGATGTGTGCATATGGGATAGTGGTTTTGTGTACTAAGGGAGGTGAGGATGTGTGCATATGGGGTAGTGGTTTTGTGTACTAAGGGAGGTGAGGATATGTGCATATGGGGTAGTGGTTTTGTGTACTAAGGGAGGTGAGGATGTGTGCATATGGGGTAGTGGTTTTGTGTACTAAGGGAGGTGAGGATGTGTGCATATGGGTTAGTGGTTTTGTGTACTAAGGGAGGTGAGGATGTGTGCATATGGGGTAGTGGTTTTGTGTACTAAGGGAGGTGAGGATGTGTGCATATGGGACAGTGGTTTTGTGTACTAAGGGAGGTGAGGATGTGTGCATATGGGGTAGTGGTTTTGTGTACTAAGGGAGGTGAGGATGTGTGCATATGGGGTAGTGGTTTTGTGTACTAAGGGAGGTGAGGATGTGTGCATATGGGGTAGTGGTTTTGTGTACTAAGGGAGGTGAGGATGTGTGCATATGGGGTAGTGGTTTTGTGTAGTAAGGGAACTGAGGATATGTGCATATGGGTTAGTGGTTTTGTGTACTAAGGGAGGTGAGGATGTATGCATATGGGGTAGTGGTTTTGTGTACTAAGGGAGGTGAGGATGTGTGCATATGGGGTAGTGGTTTTGTGTACTAAGGGAGGTGAGGATGTGTGCATATGGGGTAGTGGTTTTGTGTACTAAGGGAGGTGAGGATGTGTGCATATAGGATAGTTGTTTTGTGTACTAAGGGAGGTGAGAATTTGATGTGTGCATATGGGATAGTGGTTTTGTGTACTAAGGGAGGTGAGGATGTGTGCATATGAGCTAGTGGTTTTGTGTACTAAGGGAGGTGAAGATGTGTGCATATGGGTTAGTGGTTTTGTGTACTAAGGGAGGTGAGGATGTGTGCATATGGGATAGTGGTTTTGTGTACTAAGGGGGGTGAGGATGTGATGTGTGCATGTGGGATAGTGGTTTTATGTACTAAGGGAGGTGAGGATGTGTGCATATGGGGTAGTGGTTTTGTGTACTAAGGGAGGTGAGGATGTGTGCATATGGGGTAGTGGTTTTGTGTACTAAGGGAGGTGAGGATGTGTGCATATGGGGTAGTGGTTTTGTGTACTAAGGGAGGTGAGGATGTGTGCTTATGGGGTAGTGGTTTTGTGCACTAAGGGAGGTGAGGATGTGTGCATATGGGATAGTGGTTTTGTGTACTAAGGGAGGTGAGGATGTGTGCATATGGGGTAGTGGTGTTGTGTACTAAGGGAGGTGAGGATGTGTGCATATGGGTTAGTGGTTTTGGGTTAGTGGTTTTGTGTACTAAGGGAGGTGAGGATGTGTGCATATGGGATAGTGGTTTTGTGTACTAAGGGAGGTGAGGATTTGATGTGTGCATATGGGATAGTGGTTTTGTGTACTAAGGGAGGTGAGGATGTGTGCATATGGGGTAGTGGTTTTGTGTACTAAGGGAGGTGAGGATGTGTGCATATGGGTTAGTGGTTTTGTGTACTAAGGGAGGTGAGGATGTGTGCATATGGGTTAGTGGTTTTGTGTACTAAGGGAGGTGAGGATTTGATGTGTGCATATGGGATAGTGGTTTATTGTACTAAGGGAGGTGAGGATGTGTGCATATGGGGTAGTGGTTTTGTGTACTAAGGGAGGTGAGGATGTGTGCATATGGGGTAGTGGTTTTGTGTACTAAGGGAGGTGAGGATGTGTGCATATGGGGTAGTGGTTTTGTGTACTAAGGGAGGTGAGGATATGTGCATATGGGGTAGTGGTTTTGTGTACTAAGGGAGGTGAGGATGTGTGCATATGGGGTAGTGGTTTTGTGTACTAAGGGAGGTGAGGATCTGTGCATATGGGGTAGTGGTTTTGTGTACTAAGGGAGGTGAGGATGTGTGCATATGGGGTAGTGGTTTTGTGTACTAAGGGAGGTGTGCATATGGGATAGTGGTTTTGTGTACTAAGGGAGGTGAAGATGTGTGCATATGGGGTAGTGGTTTTGTGTACTAAGGGAGGTGAGGATGTGTGCATATGGGTTAGTGGTTTTGTGTACTAAGGGAGGTGAGGATGTGTGTATATGGGTAGTGGTTTTGTGTACTAAGGGAGGTGAGGATGTGTGCATATGGGATAGTGGTTTTGTGTACTAAGGGAGGTGAGGATGTGATGTGTGCATATGGGATAGTGGTTTTGTGTACTAAGGGAGGTGAGGATGTGTGCATATGGGGTAGTGGTTTTGTGTACTAAGGGAGGTGAGGATGTGTGCTTATGGGGTAGTGGTTTTGTGTACTAAGGGAGGTGAGGATGTGTGTATATGGGTAGTGGTTTTGTGTACTAAGGGTGGTGAGGATGTGTGCATATTGGATAGTGGTTTTGTGTACTTAGGGAGGTGAGGATGTGTGCATATTGGATAGTGGTTTTGTGTACTAAGGGAGGTAAGGATGTGTGTATATGGGTAGTGGTTTTGTGTACTAAGGGAGGTGAGGATGTGTGCATATTGGATAGTGGTTTTGTGTACTAAGGGAGGTAAGGATGTGTGCATATGGGGTAGTGGTTTTGTGTACTAAGGGAGGTGAGGATGTGTGCATATGGGGTAGTGGTTTTGTATACTAAGGGAGGTGAGGATGTGTGCATATGGGTTAGTGGTTTTGTGTACTAAGGGAGGTGTGGATGTGTGCATATGGGATAGTGGTTTTGTGTACTAAGGGAGGTGAGGATTTGATGTGTGCATATGGGATAGTGGTTTTGTGTACTAAGGGAGGTGAGGATGTGTGCATATGGGGTAATGGTTTTGTGCACTAAGGGAGGTGAGGATGTGTGCATATGGGTTAGTGGTTTTGTGTACTAAGGGAGGTGAGGATGTGTGCATATGGGTTAGTGGTTTTGTGTACTAAGGGAGGTGAGGATTTGATGTGTGCATATGGGATAGTGGTTTTGTGTACTAAGGGAGGTGAGGATGTGTGCATATGGGGTAGTGGTTTTGTGTACTAAGGGAGGTGAGGATGTGTGCATATGGGGTAGTGGTTTTGTGTACTAAGGGAGGTGAGGATGTGTGCATATGGGGTAGTGGTTTTGTGTACTAAGGAAGGTGAGGATGTGTGCATATGGGGTAGTGGTTTTGTGTACTAAGGGAGGTGAGGATGTGTGCATATGGGGTAGTGGTTTTGTGTACTAAGGGAGGTGTGCATATGGGATAGTGGTTTTGTGTACTAAGGGAGGTGAGGATGTGTGCATATGGGGTAGTGGTTTTGTGTACTAAGGGAGGTGAGGATGTGTGCATATGGGGTAGTGGTTTTGTGTACTAAGGGAGGTGTGCATATGGGATAGTGGTTTTGTGTACTAAGGGAGGTGAGGATGCGTGCATATTGGATAGTGGTTTTGTGTACTAAGGGAGATGAGGATGTGTGCATATTGGATAGTGGTTTTGTGTACTAAGGGAGGTAATGATGTGTGCATATGGGGTAGTGGTTTTGTGTACTAAGGGAGGTGAGGATTTGTGCATATGGGGTAGTGGTTTTATGTACTAAGGGAGGTGAGGATGTGTGCATATGTGGTAGTGGTTTTGTGTACTAAGGGAGGTGAGGATGTGTGCATATGGGATAGTGGTTTGTGTACTAAGGGAGGTGAGGATGTGTGCATATGGGGTAGTGGTTTTATGTACTAAGGGAGGTGAGGATGTGTGCATATGGGGTAGTGGTTTTATGTACTAAGGGAGGTGAGGATGTGTGCATATGTGGTAGTGGTTTTGTTTACTAAGGGAGGTGAGGATGTGTGCATATGGGGTAGTGGTTTTATGTACTAAGGGAGGTGAGGATGTGTGCATATGTGGTAGTGGTTTTGTGTACTAAGGGATGTGAGAATGTGTGCATATGGGATAGTGGTTTTGTGTACTAAGGGAGGTGATGATGTGTGCATATGGGGTAGTGGTTTGTGTACTAAGGGAGGTGAGGATGTGTGCATATGGGGTAGTGGTTTTGTGTACTAAGGGAGGTAAGGATGTGTGCATATGGGGTAGTGGTTTTATGTACTAAGGGAGGTGAGGATGTGTGCTTATGGGGTAGTGGTTTTGTGTACTAAGGGAGGTGAGGATGTGTGCTTATGGGGTAGTGGTTTTGTGTACTAAGGGAGGTGAGGATGTGATGTGTGCATATGGGGTAGTGGTTTTATGTACTAAGGGAGGTGAGGATGTGTGCTTATGGGGTAGTGGTTTTGTGTACTAAGGGAGGTGAGGATGTGTGCTTATGGGGTAGTGGTTTTGTGTACTAAGGGAGGTGAGGATGTGTGCATATGGGGTAGTGGTTTTGTGTACTAAGGGAGGTGAGGATGTGTGCATATGGGGTAGTGGTTTTGTGTACTAAGGGAGGTGAGGATGTGTGCATATGGGGTAGTGGTTTTGTGTGTGGTGAAAGGATAGTAATAGACAGTGAGGCCATGATCCTTGCTCTTCAGTCTCTGTTTAGTGCAACACATCATGCATGTACAGGTTTATCACATGTGGAAGGAAGCCGGAGAGGAGGTACCAGAAGGGTAAGTGAGATAGAAGGGAAAGGGTGTGACAAGAGAAACTGAATCTTTTCAAGGTGAGGACCAGAAGAGGTGAGGGACATGAAATAGATGTGCAAGGTTATGTCATGGAGGTATGAGTAGATCAGCTATGGTAGAAAGTACAAGGGATAGGAGGAATCAGAGACAGCAGATTAGGACTGAGTAGTCTACTTAATAACTATCTGCACTGTGCAATCTTTGTTTCTCGCTGTCTCATCTGTACATTTCAGAATTTGAGTATGTAAAATTTAATTTATACTTATGTCTATCCTAAAAAAAAAATATATGTATGTATGTATGTATATATATATATTCTGTAAGTTTGCTCATTAATTTACTCTAAGCTGTTTTATGATTTTTGAACCATTGTTGATATTGTATATATTCCATTTATTAATTTCTAATTGTTAATTTCCATTTTCATATTGTAATGTTTGGAGCTTTTCTCCTTGGGTCTCTGCTGAAAAAGGGTCTCTACCCAGTCGGACTAACCCGGTTAACAAATGTCAAACAAAAAAAATAAATAAAAAGTTTGTTAACTGAATGGTAAGGCTAGTCCAAGGAACATTTCAGCCACGACCCAGGCAATATGATATAATTAAATTGAAAATTCATATTGGATATTGGCTCAATGGTGCATTCATTATAACATTTCACGTTGTGAAATGTGATGTTTTCAGTACCATATTATAAGTGGAAATTGATATGAAAATGGAGATAGCAGCATGTTGCAAAGTAAGAAGAGAAGCAACAGACAGGTAAATGTAATGTCAAAGAGAAAGAAGAAAGACTTTGGATAAATATATTAGGTGACTATGCTGTGATAAAAAGGAGTAAGGAAATAATGAAAAATGCTTAAAAGTAAAGTTAAATGATAGAAAATATATCATCAAACAAAATTAATTTAGTGGACATGTTATGACATGATGCTAAAAGACTGCAGAGCATAATATTTTACCTTTCCTAACTTTAAAACTTTCATTAGGTGTTCTTTCATTTTCTCCTTAAACACTGTGAGTTTGCTAACCGAAATGGTTTGATTTGATGGAGAAGTATTTCTTCACAATGAGGGTTGTAGACTCATGAAATGGAGTACCAGAATATATGCTGGAGAGGGAACATTCTGAAATTTTTAATTGGAAATGTTGCATCCGGAGAAAGAGAGGAAGGACGGAAGGAAGGAAGGACAGGAAGACTCTTAAATGCACTTAAAGAGCTGACCATGTAGGCTAGTTGTCTTCTGTCATAAAGCAAATATAATGTAAGAGACGGGGAAACAAGCAGAGAGGATAACGATGCAGTGGTTCAGCGGTAGCATTGTTGCTTCACAGCAAGAAGTTCTCCAGTTCGGTTCTCGGCTGGAGTGCCTTCTGTGTGGAGTTTGCATGTCCTCCCTGCATTTGTGTGGGTTTCCTCTGGGTACTCCGGTTTGATTCTTGGCTGGGGTGCCTTCTGTGTGGAGTTTGCATGTCCTCCCTGCATTTGTGTGGGTTTCCTCTGGGTGCTCTGGTTTGATTCTCGGCTGGGGTGTCTTCTGTGTGGAGTTTGCATGTCCTCCCTGCATTTGTGTGGGTTTCCTCTGGGTGCTCTGGTTTGATTCTCGGCTGGGGTGCCTTCTGTGTGGAGTTTGCATGTCCTCCCTGCATTTGTGTGGGTTTCCTCTGGGTACTCCGGTTTGATTCTCAGCTGGGGTGCCTTCTGTGCAGAGTTTGCATGTCCTCCCTGCATTTGTGTGGGTTTCCTCTGGGTACTCTGGTTTGATTCTCGGGTGGGGTGACTTCTGTGTGGAGTTTGCATGTCCTCCCTGCATTCATGTGGGTTTCCTCTGGGTGCTCTGGTTTGATTCTCGGCTGGGGTGCCTTCTGTGTGGAGTTTGCATGTCTTCCCTGCATTCATGTGGGTTTCCTCTGGGTGCTCTGGTTTGATTCTCGGCTGGGGTGCCTTCTGTGTGGAGTTTGCATGTCCTCCCTGCATTCATGGGGGTTTCCTCTGGGTGCTCTGGTTTGATTCTCGGCTGGAGTGCCTTCTGTGTGCAGTTTGCATGTCCTCCCTGCATTCATGTGGGTTTCCTCTGGGTGCTCTGGTTTGATTCTCAGCTGGAGTGTCTTCTGTGCAGAGTTTGTATGTCCTCCCTGCATTTGTGTGGGTTTCCTCTGGGTGCTCTGGTTTGATTCTCGGCTGGGGTGCCTTCTGTGTGGAGTTTGCTTGTCTTCCCTGCATTCATGTGGGTTTCCTCTGGGTGCTCTGGTTTGATTCTCGGCTGGGGTGCCTTCTGTGTGGAGTTTGCATGTCCTCCCTGCATTCATGTGGGTTTCCTCTGGGTGCTCTGGTTTGATTCTCGGCTGGGGTGCCTTCTGTGTGGAGTTTGCATGTCCTCCATGCATTCATGTGGGTTTCCTCTGGGTGCTCTGGTTTGATTCTCGGCTGGGGTGCCTTCTGTGTGGAGTTTGCATGTCCTCCCTGCATTCATGTGGGTTTCCTCTGGGTGCTCTGGTTTGATTCTCGGCTGGGGTGCCTTCTGTGCAGAGTTTGCATGTCCTCCCTGCATTCATGTGGGTTTCCTCTGGGTGCTCTGGTTTGATTCTCGGCTGGGGTGCCTTCTGTGTGGAGTTTGTATGTCCTCCCTGCATTTGTGTGGGTTTTCTCTGGGTGCTCTGGTTTGATTCTCGGCTGGAGTGCCTTCTGCGTGCAGTTTGCATGTCCTCCCTGCATTTGTGTGGGTTTTCTCTGAGTGCTCCAGTTTCCTACAACATTACAAAGACATATATCTGGAGGGTTTCTCCCTGGGCTTCCGCTGAAAATTGGCTCCGGTCCAAGCAGACTTTCCCATTAAACAA
This sequence comes from Protopterus annectens, assembly GCF_019279795.1. Lineage (NCBI taxonomy): Eukaryota > Metazoa > Chordata > Ceratodontiformes > Protopteridae > Protopterus > Protopterus annectens. The sequence goes on along the minus strand of NC_056746.1, from coordinate 37,113,405 downwards.
ATAATAAATAAATAACAGTGGGATTTAGTGATATGGTGCAATGCCTGGACAGCATACCCACAAAAACTCTGAAGAATCTGCTGTCATTTTTGTTGCGCCCTCTCACAAAGCCCTTCAACCAGTCCATCAACAATAGAGAGATTATGAGGACTGGAAGATGATGATGGCAGTTCCGCCCCACATCAGGTAAACAGGAACAGAACCAGGATAACTACAGGTGTGTTAGTGTTGTTTCATTAGTGGGTAAAGCTATGATGAAAATGCTTAAAGCAGGACTGGTAACATTCTTGAAGGATAACAACCTCCAAAATTAACAATAGTTATGGGTTTAGAGCAGTCAAATTCTAATACTTCAGTGTTATCCAGTTCTATAACTGGTTAACACTAGAACTGGGCATGGGAATCCCAGTCATTGTGGTACAACTTAACTTTAGCAAACCTTTTGACTATGGTCTCCACAAATAGATAACTTAAATGAGGAGGAAGGAGTGGTGGGAAAATCTGGTGGGCTGAGGAATGACTAAATGTGAGGAAACTGTGTTGATGGTAAAGGGGGAACTATCAAAAGATATAGTAACACCTAGACATGGCATATTCATGTAAGGTACCAGCAGTGGTACTGAGAGGAGCTGGCCCTAGACACGGTGTATTCATGCAAGGTACCAGCAGTGGTACTGAAAGGACCTGGTCCTACACGTGGTGTAGTCATGTGAGGTACTAGCAGTGGTACTTGAAGGAGCTGGTCCTAGACATGGCATATTCATGTAAGGTCAGAGCAGCAGTACTGAGAGGAGCTGGTCCTAGACATGGCATATTGATATAAGGTACCAGCAGTGGTACTGAAAGGACCTGGTCCTACACGTGGTGTAGTCATGTGAGGTACTAGCAGTGGTACCGAGAGGAGCTAGACATGGTGTATTCATGCAAGGTACCAGCAGTGGTACTTAGAGCAGCTGGTCCTAGACGTGGCCTATTCATGTAAGGTACCAGCAGTTGTACTGAGAGAACCTGGTCCTAAACATGCTGAGATATGGTCCGATAAGTATGAAATAAACAAGTAGATACATTTAGCTGTTATCAGTTGACAGGCCATTGATCATGCACACCTGGAATAGCATACATAGTTCTGGGTTTTCAGGAGAAGAAGAAGATAAAACTAGTCAAAATGTTATAAAGGAAAGACACGTGGTTAGGGGGTGGTATGAGAGCAAGTGAAGAAAGAAGATTGTGGAGTTGGATTTGTTAACACCGGAAGAAAGGAGGCAATATGGGACAAAAGCAGGGTACATTAAGTAGTAAGGGGTACGTTGTGAGGGAATTAAACTGATAATGGATAGAGCTAGGAAGGAGAAGGCATAACTAGTATATGAGGACACCAACTTCAGTTGGGACATAAGGACAGTCTTCATAGAAAGGGTGCTAGATAAATGGAACACATTGTCCTAGGAATTAGTGATAAATGAAATATATTGTCACAGGAATTTAGTGGATGGTGGGACCACTGAGTCTTTTAAGAAGCCATGGAACAGATGGTAGAAAACAATGGGAATTGGTAATGCAGCAAGCACTGTGGTAACCAGTCGCTACTGAACATAAACCTAGAAGTGCACAATTCTACCTTACATTACCTATTATCCTGCTCAACCAATTGCCCAAAGCATGACCCAAAACCATTTTAATGGGGATCCCTAAGGTTACCAACCATTTGTCTTGTCACTGTGATATACATGTCAGTCAGGGCATTTTTGGTATTTACCCTGTCAAACACTGCCTGCTGCATGCAGTGTAAGGGATCTGAGAAAGGCATACATTGGCAGGTCATCATTCTTTTACTAGTAGTGCAGCCCCTTTGGAAAGGATGCCAAACTTTAAATTGTTGGTTTCTTCTTGATCTTTTGTTGACACCTAGAATGCATTATCAGCAAGTCCCTTTGAATAGGCATCATCTTTACATTCATTTCTCTATCTAGATGCCTGAACTCAAGTCAGTTATTTCATAGTTTAAGGACTTAGTCAGTTACTCTATGCTATGCTGCCAGCAAATCACATGTGTATGAGACACTGAAGCACATGCCAAGTAATCTGGGGCAGATGGGACTTAGTGTGACTGACTGAAATAGCTGTAGCAACTGTTTGGATTAGTCTTTTAATTAGTCATGGATACTATGCTGAGAATGGGAGATGGTGTGAAGAGGTCGAGAGTGGTGCCCCTCCCTTTGTAAAATGCCCCTCCCTTCTATGCTGACAATGGGAGATGGTGTGGATTGGTAGAGAGTAGTGCCCCTCCCTTTGTACAATGCCACACCCTTCTATGCTGACAATGGGAATTGGTGTGGATTGGTAGGGACTGGTGCCCCTCCCTTTGTACAATGCCCCTCCCTTCTATGCTGACAATGGGAGATGGTGTAGATTGGTAGGGAGTGGTGCCCCTCCCTTTGTACAGTGCCACACCCTTTTATGCTGACAATGGGAGATGGTGTGGATTGGTAAGGGAGTAGTGCCTCTCCCTTTGTACAATGCCACACCGTTCTATGCTGACAATGGGAGATGGTGTTGAAAGGGAGGGAGTGGTGCCCCTCTGTTTGTACAATGCCACGCCCTTCTATGCTGACAATGGGAGATGGTGTGGCTTGGTAGGGACTGGTGCCTCTCCTTTGTACAGTACCCTACCCTTCTGTGCCGACAATGGGAGATGGTGTGGATTGGTAGCAAGTGGTGCCCCTCCATTTGTAGAATGCCGCACCCTTCTATGCTGACAATGGGAGAGGGTGTGGATTGGTAGAGAGTGGTGCCCCTCCTTCTGTACAATGCCACACCCTTCTATGCTGACAATGGGAGATGGTGTGAATTGGTAGGGACTGGTGCCCCTCCCTTTGTACAATGCCACAATGCCTATTATTTTCTCATTGTGGCAGAGTGAATCAAGGTCGCCTTAAAAACTTTTCCTCTGCGGCCTTGCATGTAGGCTGTCGGGTTAGAGGCTATTGGTGAGCTCCAGATAACAACCTCTCTCCAGATAAGGGTTTGGGTTCCACTGGTAATCTTATAAAGTGACCCATTGGAGCAGGGTAACACAACAATTAAGATGTGCCACCATATGAGCCTTGTACTACCAGGGACATTGTCACTAAAGTTAATTGAGAACAGGAAAATTGTACCATTGCTTTTTCTGTTGAAGAAGATGTTGCTGATCTAAACCCAACTGTTGAATAGTGGGCAACTGAGGTTTGCAGAATGGGATTTGGGAGTAAGCCACTATGAAAGGACAACGATTGCTACTTGGAATATGAGAATGATGTGGACTGATTCTTGGAATGTGACAACCTTGTTTCACCTGGGGAAATTTATGAATATGCTGCATGAAATGCGAACATGCTGCATCAGTTATTGAGTTGGAACAAGATGTACAGGGCAAGATTATTTAGAGTTTATTTATTTGGGTGGGGACCACTATAATACTGGATAGGAACAGCCAGATGTATGTTGAGATTCAGAAGAGTCTCAGACAGAGTTCTCTGTACTGATAGGAATTAAACTTTTCCTCATAATCTACATTTATGACCAAGCAATTGTTGCAACAGATGAAGATGTAGGAGGACTTTTTCAGTGCTGTTCAGTCACTTTTTATTGACAGATAATCACAGGATGTTGTTTTTGCAGGAAGGGACTTTAATGCAAAGGTGGGGATGGACATTTCAGAGAGATACCTCTGTGTTATGCTTGGGCTGGGTGAATGGTATGACTTAGGAGAATGACCTGTGGACTTTTTGTTGGGGTAACAGTTTGATGGTTACTAGCACAGAATTCCATCATCCACTTCAGTGATGATACACTTGGTTTTCCCTCAATGGTCAAATTAGATACTAGATTTATTTATTTAAGTTTTTATACTGGGGTAGGGCACTGATCAACAATGATCAATTTCAGGTCCACCTGGGTCCATTGATTGCATTTTGATAAGATGAAGATGGTAACAACCAAAGGATATTTTGGCGCTGCATTTTGAATCCGACCATAATATAGTAAGCCTTGCCTTATGCCTGGATATTCATGTCAAAAATTCAAGGTGTGTTGGCGAGTTCCTACAACATCGTCGAACATTTAGATTGTCAAACACCTAAACGTCAACACCTAAATGTCAAACGCTGAAAAACGCGAATGGCCAATTACTCAAATTCTTTCCCAGGGAAAACAATTTGCTTGGCCATCATTGGAGATTTGCCTTTTTCCCCAATGTAGAGCGGTCTCAGAGTTGGTATATTTAGTTATGGGGGTAGGGGGTCGAAGCCCCCCAATTGGTTAGGGTTTTAAAGTTTTTTTTGGCCAAGTGAATTTTTTTACGGGGAAAAAATTCACGTAATTGGCCATTTGCTGTTTTCAGCATTCGACATTTAGGTGTCAACGTTTAGGCATTCGACAATCTAAATGGTCAACGTAATATAGACGCGTGTTGGCTTGGGTGCTGGAGAAGGCAGGGAGTGATGGAGCTATTCTGAAAGAGGGAAGAAGTTCACCACTCTGCAGTATGACACCTACTAGATAGAGAGGTGCACCAGCACAGAATCAGAGGCCAGAGGTGTTCTTGGCTTTGCCAAGCTGTGTTTGCATGGCATACTTTATGGGACTTGTGTGGTATATCCATAGGGGAGAGTTTAACAAGTTTTCATACCAGGTTCCAAAAAAGGAAAAATCTCTCATGTCTGCTCAAGTGTTGGCCATACCGCAAACACCTTGGCGATGTAGAATGAATGAGTGACTGACAGCTAGTAGATTGCCAACTGGTAAAGGGTCATAGAAGTAATGTTAAAAATGCTAGGGAATACCAGGTGCTTCAATCTACATTTCATTCTGAAGAATGTGACTTTTGCACCAGTGCCAATTTCTTCTTCTTTTGTTTCCAGAAAGTTTCTAATACTTTTTCCTTTTTTGACTATAAACTTTGGCTCCGTTTCCAATATATTGCTTTTAATTACCCAGTTGTCCTGGATATTTATAAGTGGTCTTGAGCAAAAGTGATGGTTATGCTGCATTTTCTAATTTCACTTTTGGAGTCTGTGTAAATGTTCCTAAGTTCATGTAGCAATCTGTTAGGTCGCTAGAGAACAGAACAGTCTCCTGATTGTTTTAGGGCTTGGGTGGGGTTTAGAATCCTGTATGTCATCTTTTCTTTGTATCATTTGTGAGGAAGTCTTTTTTGGGATTATTTTTATTCAGAAGAACAAGAATGTGGTGTAGATAATTGGTTCAACCAACAACTGAACAAGAATAAACCAAAAACAAAAGAGGATGAACCAAACCACAGCAGACAGCAGATAAAAAAGAATTCCATTTAATAGTAAGCGCTTTTGCAGAACATCAAGCTGATGATGAAGCAGCTTGATGTGCTGCAAAAGTGCTTACCATTAAACAAAATTTTTCTTTATCTGCTGCCTGCTGTGGTTTGGTTCATCTTCTTTTTTTTCAATTATTTTTATTGTTGATAAACTCTTTAAATTTCTTTGACACTCTTGCAACGTGCATCCCTTGGGATTTTGTCCTCACTGTCATTCCAAATGATGAAAATGTCATCAATAAAGCATAAATAATTGACATAGTTGTGAAATTCCAAGATGCAAATATTTTTCCTCTTCCCATTTAGCTAACACTACATTAGCTAAACTGGGGGGGCGGCATGGCTATTCCTGTGGTTTATTCATATAATTGGCCATTAAAGTAGTTATTGTCCAATAGTACTTGTAGTAGTAATTTGGTGATTACTTCCAGTTCACCCATTAGGGCCCCTTTTACTATTGTCTACCACTTTAATGCAGAAATGATGGAGTAATATGAGATACTGGGTCTCAATATCTATGATGACCAGTATGGTGTCATCGGGTCTATATTACGTTATCGAATACTCATGTATTCAAAAATGTAATAGTCAACCCCTACATGTCAAAACCGCTAATTGTCAAACAGCTGCAAAAATACAACAAACCATTTAAATGCTGTAAGCAGGGGGGCAAGCCCCCCTGCACCCCCTACATCCCAGCTACTTAAATATACCAACTCTGAGATCGCCATACAGTGCAGACAATGGAAAACTTCCATTTCCACACTGTACGGAGATCTCCATTGAAATGTTCAATGTTTGACGTTTTCGACATTTACGGGTCAACTATTACGTTTTTGAATACATGAGTATTTGATAACGTAATATAGACCCGTGTCATCTGTGATGTTGATGTCCATTATTTTCTAATTTGGTGCTGGCCAGTAGTGGTTTGATAGTGACCTCTGGGCACATTGACGTAGGTTTAGTTATGGCTCTCCCACTAGCCACAGTGGGTCTGCATGGGGGGGTGTCTTTTAGGCTCTTGTGGGGGTTTTGGAAAACTAAATAAACTAGGGATTTTCACATGGTGGACAGTTGAGCAAGTTAAGGATATTGTCATAAGCATTTTGGACTGTATTTAGATCTACCTTATTGTAAAAAGCTTGGTTTCCCAACATGCTTTCAATCTTGTTATTGTAGGCAATGGTATCTGTAACCGGTACCCCCCATTCCTTGTGTGCCTTCATAATTGTCTTGCTTTTGTCTTTGCTTACAGATAACATAGCTGCATTTAATTTCTATTTATGTTTAAAAAGTTCCGGTTACCTTTTCACTTAAATTTTCCCTGATTTCTGCTTTACAATGCGTCATAGGCACTGAGGGTAGGATCTATAGAGGCAAAATTCAGTGGGTTATTTTTTATTTTTGTGTGTGGTTGAGCTTCACTCAGTTCTGTTCTTGTCTCTAGTCTTTGTCCTGGAAATATTCATTTAAGTTTAATCTCCTCATGAACAGCTTTAATTTAATTATGGTGCTCACTAAGTTGCTTCTACTGTGTGGGATGAGGATCTTCACTTTTTCCTAATCTCTCATTTCTACCTCCAAGATTGGTTTGGTGTTATGGTTCCAGATTATCCTGGTATGCAAAACAGGTTTTAATACTATCCATTCCCTGAGCTAACCACAGGGACCACTCTGATAATGTCATCCAGTAAATCCACCTGGTTCTCCCATGCACCCTTGATGACCACTTAAATAAGAGCCTCTGTTAATGTGTTTTAACTACTGACCTTATGAAATCTGTCACTTGATAAAAGTTTGTTTTTTCTTTGGCTTTTCCTGGTTTGGGGTCGCCACAATGAAACTCCAGTCCGCTAATTATTGACAGATTTTTTACGGGTGCCGAGGTACCAGCTCGACGCCAAACCTTCAGCGAAGTCACGCCCATTTACGCATGTCTTTCGAAGGCCATTCGACCACGGGCAGGACATGTAGACTCCACACAGAAGACACTCCAGCCGAGACTCGAACAGGAGAACCTCTTGCTGTGAGTGCTGACCCTAATTAATGTGGACCAAGGAAACCTTTTACTGGCTGATCATTTGGCATTGATTTGGAGTCTATTGCATTTTTCTATTGTCTGGGTTTTGGACTTCATACTTTCATCTCTTACTCCGGATTACGTTTATGCCACTCGTGGCTCATCTTGCTTTGGTTTTCTAAGTTCTCCTTAATGATCGATGTGATCCCCAGCTCTTGTCTTTATTATTTGTGTCCTTATACATCAGGAGAATGGCTAGTTTAGTAGTGAATTTGGCGGTGGGGGGGGGGTGATAGTCTCAGCAGGATAGAGGCTCACATTATTTAGGAAAAAATAATAATTTTGGGGTACAAATAGTGAAGTCCCCTCTGTGAGGCTGTGGGACTTTGCCTCCTGTTAGTGGCAATAAATGGTTCGTAATTCAATAAGTCTACAATGGTAGTAGTCAGATAACATAAAATAGTGCCCTAATCCAGCCAATTGGAAGATCTGACCAAACATCAGTTATGTAAAAAGAGCCAAAAAAATTAGTTAAAACTGTACAATTTATTTATTTATCCTGGGGTGGGTAGTGTGAGGGCTAGGAAGATACTAGCACTTAAAAGGTGTTCATCCTTCCAAAAACACTTTGCTGCTCTGTAGTCCTCCTCCTTTAATATTTTATTTTTATCAGATGCAGCAATGACATTATTGCATGTTGTTGTGTGAAAGAATATCTTTTTTGCAGGTGGAGACTTGTGAACGTTGTGGAAGAAAGAGCATTAATGTCACTGTCTGTTTATCTGCAGATGAAATTCCTTTTTCACACAGGTGATCCAAATAATGTCTAGTCTCTCTCTCTCTCTTTCTGTTTCGGCTTTTCCCAGTTAGGGGTCGCCACAGTGGATCACCTTGTCTTCTCATGATTGGCAGTGGAGTTTTTACGGTGTTGAGTTGCCAGCCCGGCACCCAACCTTCCACATAAGGCACATGCACACACTCACACTTAGGGCCAATTTTAGCGTGTCCAATCCACTTGCAGCATGTCTTTGGGGATGTGGGAGGAAACCAGAGAACCCGGAGGAAACCCACACGACAACAGGGAGGACATGCAGACTCCACACAGAAGACACCCCAGCCGAAGATCGAACCGGAGAGCCTCTTGCTGTGAGGCGACAACGCTAACCGCTGCACCACTGTGGCCGTCCATCCAAATAACATCCAGTAAAACCACTAAAAGTATTTATTTTAATTTGTTGACTGGGGTATTTATTTTAATTTGTTGACTGGGGTAGTGCATAGATCCAAGAGGATGTATTTCAGACTCAACCCAGATGTGTAATTAATAAATAAATAAAAATAAACAAAGGACATTCACAGTATATTTGATAACTACAGAAATATATCAATTAAATGTAATGTTATAGCAATTCAGATGTTTGATTAAAACGTGTTAGATGTAAACAAAGAGTTTATGTAACAATAAAAGTATGCAGGTTCTGTATAGTACATATAAGGTGTTTATGCAGTTTGTTTTCAAAAGTTTCCCTAAAAGTGAAAATTCCACTGAAAAGTTAAACCATTGTCAGTTTCCAGATTTTTTGAAAGCTGTGATTCATTTCTCAGCTTGTAAAAAGATACAGACTGCTTTTATTGCCAGTCACATTTCAACTAATAATTGCAAACAGACTTGTTCATCTCATAGTGTCCATGTTAGTGCTGTTTTTCATGTCAGTTGTGGGTAATGTAGTAGAGACAGGCGGAGGAACTGGCTTAAGCCACTCATAGTCCTGTACTGCCTGAAAAAATGTTTCTTACATCACTCACCTGGGAAACAGGCCATTTCTTGCAGTGTCTTCCCTGGCCAGTAGCTTTAAAATATTTAACAATAAAAATAAAGTCTATTCTAGGGCATGAAGGACACAGCAAGTTCTTCCTTTTCTTAGAAAATGAGATGAGTTTACTACAGCTTTTTTTGCTTTTATGGAGAAATAATTTGCTTACTCAGCTTCTTGGATTACGTTGATAACATTAGTAAAAAAGTCTTACTTTTAAGAATGACAGTAAATAATTACTAAAAGGAAAAGCAGAGTCCGACAATGGCAGGATTTAGACAGCCTTATGAGCTAGGGGACATTCTGTCACTGAGCAGCAGGAGCATTGATTGTAAAAATTAAAATTCCTGGGATTCACACAATTATTACTGTCACATAGATTCTGCTGCTTGTTTGATTTGTAGTTTTATTACAAAGTTATTGACCATTTGTTGTGACTGTTCTGTTTCTTCACTTGCACGACTGCATAGGTGGTAACAAGTACAATAGAGGATATACTCAACACCTGATACAATAGCTGTATTAACCCTGCAATGTTTGCATATTACAACAATAACATGCGGTATAGTACACAATAAACATTAATTCCTGTAGTTTAACAGAAGAATCCTTTAGCCGTAATACGTGGCAGTGACTGTGAATGTACATTGTACCTAACTATAATTTACAAAAGGTTTAATATACTCAAAATAAAACCAAAATATGAAGTGAAGTAAATTGCCATAGTGATCATTTTGCCAATCCAAATTCTGTGGTACTGTGTTACCAGAGTAGAGGACACTATAGAATGCTATACACTTCAAAGTGATGAAGTCAGGATTTAAGACAAAAACACGGTGACTCGTTAAGCGTTTTAGGGGTTGTTTTTCTTTTGTATTATAAAAAGTTAATAAATATTGGTGTGGCATATTTTGCAGACTGGCAGCTTCTCATTTCAGTGCTTTCCAGTTTCTAGTCTTGTTTTGCACTGAAAAGTCTTCTCTTTTTTTCTGTTTTGCTGTTTTGGATATGGAGTCAGAGAAGCCCAACACGCCAGACGGTTTGTCAAAGAAGAGTGTAGAATTACAAGAATTGAGTAAACTGATTGGGCAGCTTACCCAACTTGTTGAAATTCTAACTCCTGTATGCCTGACATTTGCCACCAGAACGGAAATGCGTCAATACCCGGAAATCAACTAGAGAATGTTCCTAGGATGTGAGGAACAGGAGGTGGATACGGAGATTCATGTTCTGTTCAAACTAACAGCCCTAGGGACACCAGGGCTTCAAATCGAAGTGAGATGGATGGCTTTCCTAGAGCTTTAATTGAAGGTATTAATGGTAACACACAAGACAAATGGAACAAAAATGGAGATGAACAGAGGCAACGGATTTCCAATGATAAAGGGGACTGTTTATCCACTACACCTAATTTAGGTGACTGGCTTACTAAAAAAGTTGATTTTAATGATCTAAATAGTAAAATGGACAGAGACAGTTTATCCTATTTGGAAAATATTCAAAAATTGAGTGATTTACTATTTAAATGCAGGACTTTAGATATGGACAATTCATATCTTAAGGAGTGTATTAATTTGTTCATTGTGTGTTTGGAAATTTCCAAACAATGTTAAAGAGGGTTATAATTATCATAAAGATTTATTAAATATTTGACAACTGGGGATTTGATCTGATGAGAGCAATTATTAAAAATAATGAATGTGAAATGAAAGTTTTAATGGAGCAAATAGATGCTATAAATGGTAATATTATGAATGACCTTTTATTTACAGTAGAAGAAGAAAAGAAGTATTTAGATTTTAGGAAACAGATAAATGCTTTAGAATTATGAATAGGAAGAAAAGGAAAATTGAGAGGGATAGGTTTGAATATGATAATCACACTCAATACCCTAAACCTAGGACCCCTCCGGAGATCTGAGTGAATACGGAACAAAGCACATGTGAGTTATCCACAGGACGGATGGAGGGGGAGAGCCAGGAGGTGAACCACGGTGGGTTAAATATTTATGGAGATTTACCGGGGAACCCTTTCGACATTAATTATGACCATATAATTTTAACGCACAATCATTTTAATATTTTTAACTATACAGATTTAGAAGTAAATATTTATTTTGATTTATTTTCTAAAGGTTTGAATTTTGTATCCAAAATAAAATGTGATATAAGCAGATTAATTATTGATTTAAAAATGCTCAGCAGAAAGAAAAATGTAGAACTATTGTTTGAAGGTGAGGAAAATTTTACTCAGGACACTGTTACATTAAAGAAAAAGAGTGTTTGGAACCCACCAATACACCCACAATTAAAAAAAATTGAAAATATAGTTGAAAAAGAGTTAAGGGATACAGTTAAGAAAAATAGATTCACTCCAAATTTAATTAAACAGAAAAAGGAGTTACTTAGTGAATTGAGAAATAGTAGAAACCTTAGGGTAATGAAACTGGGCAAAGGGGGTGGATTGTTTTGATGAATAACATTATGTATGAAGTAAAAATGCTGGAATTACTTCAAGATGAAATGAAATACAATAGGATCTCCAAAAATGAGATAAATATTGCCTATAGAAAGATATATTTAGGTTTATATGACTTGTTTCTCGAAGGATTTCTAAACAGATGTTTGAATTCTTACATAATGTTAAACTGGAGATACCTTCTATTTTCAGAATCCCGAAGGTTCACAAAAATGTTTTAGACCCCCCTTTACGTCCTATCATGGCAGCTGAAGGTTCTGTGATTTCCCCTTTGGCTAGATTTGTAGATGTGAAATTCAAGGGACTAATGATGGGTGGGGAAGCTTTCTTGAAAGAGTCCTGGGACCTTCTGAAAAATATTAAACAGGGAACATTTCACGAAAGTATTATATTTATAACTATAGATGTAGTAGACCTTTTTGGTTCTATACCCCATGATACAGGGTGTTTTTGGTTTGAAGATGCCCTGAGGGCTTCTGGTTTGATGAATGAAGATGAATTGTACATATCCTTGACTTTAATGGAAATTGTTTTGAAAAACAATTATATTTTTTTTCAAGGGGAATTCTTTCACCAGATAAGTCGGGTAGCGATGAGTACTAGATGTGCACCTTTGCATGCGAATTTGGTTTTATCTACATGGGAAAGAAAATACATTTTTAATAACCGATATAGAGATTGTTGGGTGTTATATAAACGCTTCCTGGATGATATAGTTATATGTTGGCATGATACTATGGAAAAATTTAATTTTACAATATATTAGTGATACTACTCAATTTTTACGAGTCACCCATGAGATCAGTGTTAATGAGATGAATTACGTAGGTGTGAGTTTATATAAAGAGAGTGGTATGTTCAAGTCAAAGGTATATAGGAAAAAAACATACTCCAATTCCTTTTTGCATTATAGTAGTGGTCACCCCTTTAATCAGAAACAAAAGTATTGTCAAAGGACAATTTGTAAGAATAAGTAGAATGACCTCTAGTGAAGGTGATTTTCACGAAGAATGTGAAATTTTAATACATATGTTTTTGAAGAGGGGTTACCCTACCGAATTGTTAAATAAGTTAAGGGAAGAGGTCATTATGGGTCGGAAAGATAGGTTTGCTCCCATTTTGGGCAGTGGGAAGACACTTCCAGTTAACAGAGCACCTAGTGAAATTTTAATGGAAAACACATTGAAAGATGACACTCCATATGAAGGTGCATTTATTTCAGATTATTGTGGTGATTCAGGTGCTATTAGGAATACCTTTGAAAGAGAGTGGAAAAAATTTGGAAGTTTCACTGACCTTGAGTTAAATTTTGAGGGGTCATTGAAATTTATATATAGGAGGGGAAGGAATATTAAGGATTTATTAGAATCTCAGGTTGATAAGACAAGAAAATCTAGGAAGTTGAAGGGCACATACCCACGGTATTAATGATGGAGTTTCCCTGGCACCTGTTTTAAAACTCAGGGCAGCAAGATTATAATTTGTATTTTTATATAAATTTTTAGGTCAGCATCACCCAACATATTTATTTGTAATCTAGTTCATACAGATTTTATTTATTTTAGGGATTTCATGGTTTTCAGAACAATGAGAAGTTCTTTTTAAAGGAAGTCTTGGTATTTACCATTTGAGCATGTACTTCAGCACTAAAGAATTTTGCTAGGTTGTACATTAAATGTAGTTTAATCGACCACTAGATGGTGGTGTTGCTTTACCAAAAGTGTATTTGTACTATTTTTTAAAATAGGCTTAGAACTGTTTTTTGTAGATAAAGGAAAATATTATATTTATTATATTTTATAGCAGTCGAGTGGCCTCCGAAAGTCATGCGTGAATGGGCGTGCCTTCGCTGAAGGTTGGGCGTCGGGCTGGCAACTCGGCGCCATAAAAATCTACTGCCAATCATTAGTGGACTGGAGTTCTGCTGTGGCGATCCCTAACTGGGAAAAGCCGAAAAGACAAACAGCAATATAATATATTTATTTGTTTCTATGTAGGTATAATTAATTTATATTTTTAAATGAGAGTGATTTTTGGTGGGTGATTACTAACAATATTTTAAAGGCATGGATTTTTAAGGACAATTTGTAGTTATTTAGCTTCATGTTTGTTTATGAGCTTTAAACAAATTGCTCTCATTGGATGTTTTTAAAAACGGGTTGGATATAAATGGGATGATTGTAGGTGTATCACTTTCATTTCATCTCATGAAGTCTGGATTTAAGACGAAAAATGTTGTGACTCGTTAAGTGTTTTATGGGTTATTTTTCTTCTGTATTCTGAAAAGTTAATAAATATTGGTGTGGCATATTTTGCCGACTGGTGGCTTCTCATTTCAGTGCTTTCCAGTTTACAGTCTTGTTTTGCACTGAAAAGTCTCCTCTTTTTTCTGTTTTGCTGTCAGGGAATAAAGTAAAGCATTATTATAACAATGTCATTTGCACTAATCTGCCTGTCTGTCATTCTGTCTTGTGATACAGAGGAAATAATGGTAAGATGGTTTGCAGTGGTAAAGATAACAACAATTATTTGAGAATGTTTTAATGACAGAGAAACAAATCCAAAAGTTGTTAGGGTATTATAACCAAGTTCTAAGACAAATTCACATATACATACAACATAAGTAAGTGTTTCATGAGACTTACTGGCAGTTCCACTTGAAATAATTCAGATTGTTTCAACTTTGAGCAAACTTTCCTTATACACGTATGTATATTTTGGGGTGTGCATATAGGTTTGTGCCACTTATGTCTTGACATATTTACATTTCTTGCTGCTGTGATTGTCACTTTTTGTTAAGAAAAAGTAAAAGAAAAAGAGAAAATAAATAAAATAAAAAAAATTAAGAGTAGAAGGCGAGAGAGGAGAAAACACAAGCTTTTCTGAACTGAGTAGAGCAGGGAAGGTATGGAAACATCAAATACCTGACAATAATAACAAATATGTACCCCACCTTGAAACAAAGGTCTACAAAGTAACTGTCAATAAAGGCACCATTGTATTGTACACGATCATGCAGACAACTTAATGTCTGTGCTTCATGTACACAGCAAACAGTTTTTAAATCCTCTATGCCAGAAGAACATTAATGTCTACCATCCTGTTACCCAAGCTTCTGTGCAAATACTGTTATATCTGCCAAAATGTATCCAGATTTATATCTACTCACCTAGTAGCAGACACCACTCTGCAACTGTTTAAGTCCTTTAGTTACCAAAATTCCCAAATTTGTTTAATTATGGCCAGCTCATTGCAGTAAAGGTTCCAAGCACCCTGCATGCCTCAGTCTGTGTTCTTCCTGTCTGACTCCAAATCTTAAAATCCAATAATGTCTATCCATATAGCTGGAATTTGGAACACTTTCCCAGTAACCCATGAAGTTTTTTTCTGTACAAAAGCTGAAAAGTTATCTTTTTAATTACATGGCTAGTCATTATCCCTGACACCCATGCTGACTTTAAGCTTACCTTTGGCACATTTTTCTAATATATATACAAGTCTGCAATACCCCATCATGTCTCTCCATTGCTTTCTAATTCTTCTCTGCAGTCCTGTTCTCTTCTTTTCTTTATTCCCTATACCAACTGCCATCTTTTTTTACTGCTCCCACTTTTACCAACTCTTTTTCTCTTGGCTCTGTTGTAGTATATATTCTTCTGTTTTTGCTACAGTCCCCCTTATTATACCCCCACGTCATGCCTATAGTACTATACCCAGTCTTCCAACACATCCGATTCACTGATTCAGCTGCTGTGCTACATTCATATCTTTTATCCCTCAATGTGAAGTTGTTGTATCTCGCCGTTCATTCTTACAGATGGGTTCGGAGACAATCTTCGGCTCCGAGTCAGCCTACTACAAAGCTCGAGGTCTTCAGATAGCTTGAGGCCAACTCCCTATCCCATGTAGCACCTAGAGTTACCTCAGATCTAGTTTGCTGCTGCAATAGATCAGAGGTCTCGCTAGCTCGGGCCAGTAAAAACCTTTTTTCTTCAAAATATATTGTAATATTGATACAGATTCTTTGATATTTATCTTTAGATTCTTAGAATAGCTTATTGTGTAGTTTCCCTTCCCTTGCTGTGCCTTTTTTCTCTACTAGTAATTAGCTCTTTTGGCCTATTTTTATTTAGGCCTTGTTAAATCTTTAATAGTTCTTTAGATTGTAGTTTTGTGCTTAGAATAGTGACTTTTCGGTCACAGTTTAGTATATTTAGTTTTTAGAATTTTGAATACTGACTTTTCTGTCACAAATTTGATATATTTAGTATTTAGAGTTTTGAATAGTGACTTTCTGTGACAGCTTTGATAGAGTTTAGATAAATAGTTTAGAGTGTGTGTGTGCTGTTTAGTATGTTAGACCATAATTTTAAAAGGGCTTGTTTGATATTTCTTGTTTGGGTGTGCCTAGTTTTTACAGCACCTTATTGACATTATATGTTACAGTATGGCTGACCAAGACAGACAAACACCCTAAATCAGGGTTTAAGAAATGTCCCAAATGTGGGCAGAAAATGTCTGTCACTGACAGTCATGTGAATTGTGTTTATTGTTTGGGAGCATTGCATCTCCAGAAAAGCTACTCCAGCTGTTATTCTTTCTCTTCTAGGGTTCTCCAGGAAAGAAACAGAAAGTTAATCGACAGAGGTTTACTAAAACCTTCCTTTCAAGAAGCTTTGAGCGACCAGGACGGGTCCAGAAAATCCTCAAAGTCTTGTAAGGCTTCTACTTCTGAGGTAAAGAAATCAAAAAAATCTTTGATGTGGGTCCCACAGACTTCAGAGCCGACCGTCTTTCCTTTTGGAGCCGGTCCCCAGTTTTCAAACCGGTATCCAAACTGCCTAAGTCTCCACTCCTGCAATCTGTACCTCCTTCTATCCACTCATCTTGGTCTTTGATTAGCCTTTCTGATTTGGATGTGGATTGTGGTGTGTAGAAGCTTTTACAGGCACCGGCCTTTGCTAAATTCTTATTGGCTCTGACCCAAACGGCTTTGGAACCGAAGACCCTTTTATCATCTACTACTCTTCCTCCTCTGAGCCATACCAGTCCTTCGGAGCCAGAGGAGTCGGACTTGATGATCGTTGAGCCTTCGGAGCTGATGTCTGCCCCAGTGTCTTCGGCTCTGTTTACTCTGACATCCTCGGCGCCCATCGAGGAATCTAGGAGCCGACACTCTCTGGTCTGGTTTGGGGAGGATAGTTGGACCGACTTGTCGGTTCCAACTCTACCTCTCAGTGTTCAGCTTGGATGGGCTCGGCTCCTACCTCTGGCTTGGAGCCCACTGTCCCGTTGCCAGGGGTATCGAAGGTTTCCTCAGATCCATGGGTCCCTTCTCATTGGAGCAGAGGTGCCTTTGAAGCCATTAGGAGAGTTATGTCTCTTAAGACATCTTCGACTTCAGGTTCGGCTACCTCCTCCCCTAAAGCGCCTGTATCTGCTTCTGCTTCACAGATCCTTGCCAAGTGTAGAGACCCAGTGCCTCAGGAAGCCCCATTGGGTGGCCCTTGCTCTTCCAAGATCTCACCAGAAGCCCCCACTGATAAGGTTAAAAGGAAGACGATCTGTAAGAGGAAGCATTTAGACTCCCCACAGGAGTCTCTCACATCTGATACCTACTTGCATGAATCAGAAGGGTCCCCACGGTCCCCCTCTGAGGATATCTCATTTGCTGAGATATTAGAAATACTTAGGCAGAGGAGTGAATGGCAGTCCACCAACCCTACTGAAGATGAGTTGGTTCTCCTGAAGGCTTTTGGGTCTCAGCCCTCCACCTCTTGGGTATCTCCACCCTTCGATGAGCTTATGCAGCTGGTCTCACAAAGGGTGTGGGAGTCTCCAGACACCATGGAGCCTGTCCCCAGGAGACCTAATAAATTTATTTCTGCCCCCCAGGACAAATCTTTTCTTACTAAGGGTGTGCCAGTTGATGCCATGGTGGTGGCGGCAGCCACCAAAAAGGAAATTTCAGAAACTTCCTCCTCTATCCATTCTCCTAACAGAGATTCCAGGATCATGGATAGATATGGGAAGCGCACTTACAATTCGGCGACTTTTACACTAAGTTCACTCAACTATCTAATCCATTTTACTAGACTGCAAAGAGATCTCCTAAAAGAGCTTGGAGATACTCTTCAGGGTACAGTAGCTGCAGAAGCTTCAGATAAAGTTGCCTCCCAGCTTGCTACCCTTAATTCCATAGTAAACCTGTCCATGCGCCTCATTTCATATGCAGCTGATGGAGCAAGCAGGGCAGCAGGTACAGGAATTGCTCTTAGGAGACACTCCTGGATGTGCTTGTGTTCCTTCATGGAGCCCTTTAAGTCATCCTTTGTAAATGCCCCTTTTGATGGCTTGTCCCTTTTCGGGCCGAAAATTAAAGAAACTTTGACCAGGTGTGAGCAGGAAGGAAAGACGCTGTCTGTCATCGGAGTCCATTTTTCCATCCCTACCAGACCCTACCCCAAGGGTCAAAGGGGAGGAAAGATGTGGCTCCGCAAAGCCCAAGGAGCCATTCAGGGCACGTGGTGAACCCCCCTCCAGGGGCAGAGGAGGGTGCAATAATGGGAGACACCACCCTCGCGGCAGATGGGGTCTGCAAAACCAGGCTGACAGAGATCAGTTCTTTGGGAAGCCCTACCAGCGCTCCTGAAAGGAGGCCCAAGTGACCTACTCTGGAGGCAGTCAGGGGTTGCTTATCTTTGTATCCAGATGCCTGGCTCAGAATAACAAACGACAGCTGGGTACAAAGTATCATTTCCAGAGGATATTTAATTCCTTTTGCCACACCCCCTCCATTGACAAGAAGAATCCCGGATGTTCCACCCAGTTACAGGGAACAGGCAACAGTAGAGGTCCGATCATTGCTAACAAAAATAGTTATCCAGCCAGTCCCAGAAGACCAGATAGGATCCAGAACTTACTCAAGATTCTTTTTAGTTCCAAAAAAGACAGGGGACTGGAGACCTATATTGGACCTCAGAAGACTAAACAGAACTGCCAAGAAATCGAAGTTCCGGATGGTCATGCTTCAGTCGATACTGCCCTTTTTAGGAAAAGACAACTGGATGTGCTCGATAGATCTTCAGGATGCGTACTACCACATAAAAATGGCCAGACCATCACAGCTGGGAGCCAGTTGTTATCAGTTTCGAGCCTTGCCCTTTGGTCTCACTACAGCCCCCCAGAGTGTTCACCAAATGCAAAGCAGTTTTTCCATACCTAGAAGATTGGCTCCTCACTGCCACCACCAGGCATCAACTCATACAAGCCAGGGACACCACTCTTTCACTCTGCAGTCAGCTGGGCATTACAGTAAACTCAGGAAAATCTGCCTTGTTGCCATTCCAACATACCGTTTTTATTGGAGCAGAATTGGACACTACCACCACCACTCTGAGGCTTCCAGCAGAAAGAGCCTTACTACTCCGTCAGCAGGTCCACAATATCATATCCAAAAATAAGGCTCCAGCATCAGAAGTAATAAAATTGTTAGACATGATGGCATCTGCAATATTAGCCAAACCATTGGGTCGCATGCACATGTGGATTCTGCAATGGCTGTTGTTCACTCAGTGGTCTTACCAAGAGCTCCCAATGTCTCATCTTATAATGATCATGAACACATGCAAAAAGGATGACCTCTCTTCATGTCACAATAGGTCGTCCTTTTGTTCTACATCCACCAGCGGCCACAATGACCATGGACGCTTCCTTGATAGGGTGGGGGGCATTTTCAGGGAATAACAGCCCAAGGCACATGGACTGATCAAGGGACACATCTGCATATCAATGTCCTAGAGATGAGAGCAGTACTTTTAGCATTGCAGTGCTTCCAGGACTCTCTTATAGGTTCATAGGTTGGTACTGGGCTATTTGCCCAAAGGCATATATTAGCCCAGCCACGTTGTGCGGTATTCACCACCCCTTTAGTAGTTCCGTAGACCCTTGTACTAGCAGCTAGTACCCTAGGCCCCTATCTAGTAGTGCTGTTGGTGTGATCCCTGGTGTGAACTTTCTGTTACCCATCCACTCACCAAGGTTCCTCTTGAAGAGTGATAGTGAGGGGCTCTGTCTTATGTAGATCGGGACCCTGTTCCATAGTAAGGGAAGTCTCTGCGAAGGGAATCTATCCCTCCAGCATGTTCTATTCATTGTTGTGTTGATGTTTATATCCCTAGAGCGTGTAGCTTGAGTAGATTTGGTTTTGCTAAGATGGAGCATGTTCAACAATTCTGGGTTGGACATGGCTCTGTACGTTATACAGAGATCGCCTCTGAGAAAGCGGTATGCAACAGAGAACAGTCTTAGCTTTTTCAATCATGCTGCATAAGGCAACTGTTTGAGGCCAGTAATCCTCTTGGTTAGGTACCTCTGTGGTCTCTTCCTCTGGGTACAATTGCGATTCAGACAGACAACATGCCAGTGGTCTGGTACTTGAACAAACAAGGAGGAACCAGGTCCTACCCCCTTTGTTGCGAGGCCCTAAGAGTATGGCAGTGGGCTATATCCACCCAGTCCTTTCTGTTAGCAACACACATTCTGGGAAAATACAACGTGATAGCAGACAAGCTGAGCAGAGCAATTTTGTTGCCTCACGAGTGGCCCCTCAAGAAAGAAATAGTGGACAGGATATTCTGCAGGTGGGGCCAGTCTTGCTGTAATCTTTTCGACAACCACATGAACATGAAATGCAGAAGCTAATTTGCCCTAATTCCCCCTCTGGGAGAAGCTCCAAGGGACGCACTTGTACACAATTGGCCTCTGGGTCTCCTCTATGCATTCCCACCAATTCCGTTGATACCCAAAGTACTACAGAAAGCAAAAGCCTTGGGAAGGACCATCATTCTAATAGCCCCTCATTGGCCTCGTTAGATTTGGTTTCCCTTCCTTCGACTTCATCATTTGAAGGACCCCTGGATTCCAGACCCAGTTCCAGATCTTCTGAGGCACTCATCGGGGTAACTTCATCCCTCTCTTCAGTTCCTGAAGCAGACAGCTTGGCTGCTCCAATTCCCATCATAGCCAGCTTCTATAACCTTTCTAAGGAGATGAAGCAAATTCTAATATCCTTTCATAAATCCTCTATGAGGAAGCTATACCTTAGCAAATGGAAAAAAATTTCTGTATGGGCCTCTCAAAACAACTCTGATCCCTACCTAGCCCCTATGGCCTCTATACTAGAGTTCTTGACCGTGATTTTCAACAAAGGAGCTACAGCAGCAACAGTTCATGTTCAACTTGCCACTATCTCTAATTTTCACCTTTGATTTGAAGGATTGAACATAATGTTACACAAACTATCCAAAGCCTTTCTCAAAGGGACCTTTCATCTCAGACCACCTGTGAAATCTCCGTATACCCCATTGAATCTAAATTGTATGCTTTCTCGCATTATTCTCCCTCTATTCGAACCACCTTCCTCATTTGATTTGAAATATTTGTCATGGAAGACTATCTTTTTAGTAGCTATCACTTCTGCCTGCAGAGTGTCAGAGCTTCAAGCCTTGTCCATTAAACCTCCTTATTTGATTTTCCGTGCTGACAGAGTCTCACTACGAACTAATCCCTCCTTTTTGCCTAAAGTCTGTACTCAAGCTAACCTTAATCAAATTATTGATTTGCCAGTATTCTTCCCTAATTACTCCAACAATTTGGAATATATGCTACACAAACTTGATGTTCATAGACAGCTCAGATTTTACTTGGATAGAACAAAAGATTTTAGGAAATCTAAACAGCTTTTCATTTCCTTTTCATATTCCAGAAAAGGTATGCCAGTGGCCAAAACAACTCTGTCTAACTGGTTATCCGATTGTATCACATTTGCTTATTCAGCTGCTTATATGCCCTTATAACAAAAAATTAAGGCTCATTCTACCAGAGCAGTGTCTACATCCTCTGCCTTTTCTGCCAGACTTCCTATAGATTACATTTGTGCAGCAGCCACTTGGTCAAGACCTCATACCTTTATCACTCATTACAAAGTTGACAGGGCCTCCACGGACAGGGCCTCTTTTGGGAATACTGTCCTAAAAAACATACTCCCGTGAGCCACCAGGGATAGATGGTGCTTGGGACACTACCCGTTTGTAAGAATGAATGGCGAGATAGAACAACTTCACATAAAGAAGTTATGTACTTACCATAACGTTCCATGTGAGTTGTTAATCTCGCCTTCATTCTTGCTTCCCACCCTCCTACCCCCTCCAGGGTTTTTCAAAGATCGAGATGCTGGATTCTTCCTGGTTGCTCAATCCTTCTATAACTTTCTCTTATAGAGTGGTAGAATGACACATGGTATTGTTATACGCAGCAAACAAGATCTGAGGTAACTCTAGGTGCATCATGGGATAGAGGCTTGGTCTCGAGCTATCTGAAGACCTCGAAGTTTGTAGTAGGCTGACTCGGAGCTGAGGATCGGCTCCAAACCCATTTGTAAGAATGAAGGTGAGATGAGCAACTCACATGGAACGTTATGGTAAGTACATAACTTCTTTGTTTCAAGGGATGCAGGACCTTAATAAGCAATTTGGCCAACGATAAACATCTCCTTTGCCATCCTTTGTTAATCTGCATTTATGAAGATCAGTGGAAATCTGCAGTAAGATAGATTTACTTCAACAAGTTCTGTGTAAATTACTGCCACTAGAGAGTGAACCAACCTAACTTATTTACTCCGCCTGTACAAGCTACATATTTTATTTACTATGTCATAGGTGGATAATTAATTCTCTTGATATAGCATTAAATGTACAATTTGTGTTAGACCTTTTATCCTTTTGCCATCTGTACGAGATGGGCCTTGCTCAGATGGACATTTCTAATAGACAGTTCAGTAATAAAAGATAAATTAAATGTTTCATAGAGAATGATTCAACACCCTTGTATAAGGTTACAGGAATGGAGATAGGCTAGGTCTAATCTTGTTAACATTTATCTGAATCTATAGGAGAACCTTACATTTTCATAGAGGATGTTAACACATTATTGACACAATTTTACCAGACCTAACTGGCAGTCTGAATCATTTCAGGTTATTCTTCAAACCGTATACATATTAAACCAGTAGCATAATTATCATTTGGTATTTCTCTTCTCTTTTTTCTTTAAGAAGGCACTACCTCAGTGTTGTGCAAAATCATCTGAGGATATTAGCAGCATAATGAGCAGAGATATCAGTGCTATTATGTCATAGCTGATGTAATGCAGGGACTGACTGAACTGTTATGTCATAGCTGATGTAATGCAGTGACTGACTGAACTGTTATGTCATAGCTGATGTAATGCAGGGATTGCCTGAACTGTTATGTCATAGCTGATGCAATGCAGGGACTGACTGAACTGTTATGTCATAGCTGATGTAATGCAGGGATTGACTGAACTGTTATGTCATAGCTGATGTAATGCAGGGACTGACTGAACTGTTATGTCATCGCCAATGTAATGCAGGGACCAGATGAACTATTATGTCATAGCTGATGTAATACAGGGCCCAACTGAACTATTATGTCTTAGCTCATGTAATGCAGGGACCAGATGAACTATTATGTCATAGCTGATGCAATGCAGGGACTGACTGAACTGTTATGTCATAGCTGATGTAATGCAGGGACTGACTGAACTGTTGTGCTATAGCCAATGTAATCCAGGGACTGACTGAACTTTTGTGTCTTAGCTGATGTAATGTAGGGACCAGATGAACTATTATGTCTTAGCTGATGTAATGCAGGGACTAGATGAACTATTATGTCATAGCTGATGTAATGCAGGGACCAGATGAACTATTATGTCATAGCTGATGCAATGCAGGGACTGACTGAACTGTTATGTCATAGCTGATGCAATGCAGGGACTGACTGAACTGTTATGTCATAGCCAATGTAATGCAGGGACCAGATGAACTATTATGTCATAGCTGATGTAATGCAGGGACCAACTGAACTTTTGTGTCTTAGCTGATGTAATGTAGGGACCAGATGAACTATTATGTCTTAGCTGATGTAATGCAGGGACTAGATGAACTATTATGTCATAGCTGATGTAATGCAGGGACCAGATGAACTATTATGTCATAGCTGATGCAATGCAGGGACTGACAACTATTATGTCATAGCTGATGCAATTCAGGGACTGACTGAACTGTTATGTCATAGCTGATGCAATGCAGGGACTGACTGAACTATTATGTCATAGCTGATGTAATACAGGGCCCAACTAAACTATTATGTCATAGCTGATGTAATGCAGGGACCAGATGAACTATTATGTCATAGCTGATGTAATGCTGTGGACCAGATGAACTATGTCATAGCTGATGTAATGCTGTGGACTAGGTGAAAAGCTGTCATCCTTATCATTTGAATAAGATGCTGATGCTTTCTTCACCTGCTGCTTTTTCTGTATTTCTTTTGTAACTGTCTTAGAACAGAATCATCACTGCATAACATTTGATAATCCGCTGTGTAATAGGTTATCAAATGTTGGGCTGATAGTCATCTAAAAAAGCTTTGACAGCTTCTGTGGTAACAGACATTCTTGCTGCGCATTCACAATTTATGGAGAGAACTGTGTATCCCAGTGCAGGATATACATCGTTGTACTGATAATAAAAAGACTTCATAGCAGACACTCCCACTTATGATTTCAGTAGCCGTTCTCATATACTTGCCTGCAGGTATATGTTCTGTTTGAAGCTCATCAACTAATGGATCCAATACTTTAGAGCATTTTGCCTTTGGACCTTTCCATTTCTTATTTAAAAAAAATATGAACCTGACACAAAAACTGAGCACAGGTTAAACAGGGGATTATTCAAATGTCGGTCATGTAATAATTATAAATATGTGACTAGCAGCAGACACTGGATCATTAAAATAAAAAAAAATCTTTGAAGTGGTTCAGTTGTAATACAAATATGGTTTTGTATGTCATGATATCTAACTATTCTCTTATTCTGTATTTACAAATCAAGAGAACCAATAAAAGTTACAGAACATGAGGAAACAAAAGATTTCTTAACAGATATCAATGTAGTTCTGTGACAAAACATTTTACTGATTTCCAAAAAGTGATTTGACAAGTTTCAAATTAGTTGGTTTATCAAAGACAGTGTAATGCTTGTAAACATTCTATAGAATGTCTGAGGAATAAACATTAAATGTTAAAATAAAGAAAAGTGTAGGTATATTGTAATTTATACATGCATTGGTTTAATTATATTCATCAAATGGGGGAAGCTTTGATCCCTTTGGACCACTTTTCACACTCAACCTAGGAATACAGACTTGATATATTTAAAGCAACATTCATAAGGCTGATATGTTCTTACTGAGATTACAGTTAAGGAGTCCATTGAGAAGCTTAGCCTGTACTGATATATATAATTGTAAGCAACTCTCACTAGCTTATATGCTTCTGTTAGCTTTCAGTGTTAAGTTGTCATTCTCGCCTTCATTCTTGCTGGATGGGTTCGGAGCTGATCCTCGGCTCCGACTCGGCCTATACTATAGCTCAAGAGCTATTTTTACCGGCTCGAGGCAGCCCTATATCCCACAATACCATGTGCTAACTCCCCAGATCTCGTTTGCCGTTTCGCTGCGAGGTTGCCTTTTTTTACCGGCTCAGGTCAGTAAAAAAGAAATTTTCTATAGAACTAGTTTTTCAGATAGTTTTTCCAGATAGTTTTCCTACTTTAGGTCCCTATCGATAGTTTTATTCATTACAGCCCTTTTGTAACCCTTCTTCCCTTCCTTTTAGTTATTTCTTATAATCGGGCCCACGGTCTTTAGCTTAGTTTCCCCCGCCCCTTAGAGTGTCTGTGTGTGGGTGTGTTAGTCAGTTCCCTTAACTCCTTTCTGGGTATAATTTGAGTGAGTGTGTGGGCTAACTGTGTTTTTCTGTATTTAGGACTATGTCCAAAGACGCTAAGGTCTCGGGATTCAAGAAGTGTGACTCGTGCTGTCAGAAAATGTCTCTGACAGACGGTCACACTTCTTGCGTCTACTGCTTGGGGCCTTTACACCTGCAGGACTCTTGTTCCATCTGTCACGGATTTAGTTCAAGAGTCCTGCAGGAGCATCATAATAAGCTCATCTTAAGGGGCTTATTGAAGCCCGATGACTCCCCGTCCAAGTCTGGCTCGGGGAAGTCTTCTAAAACCGCCAAACCCTCGGCTCCAGCTTCTGAGTCGAGGACTGGTGCAACTGAGATGGCTCCGACATCGGCTCCAGTCGGATCCGAAGTGAGCAAGGTCGTCTCTGCTCCGAAACCTGCATCAGAGCCGACTCCAGCGCGCAAGCGCTCTAGATCCCCCTCACTAGAATCCGTCCAATCAGCTCCGAGATCACCACTCCTATCGGAGCGGAGTCATAGGACTCATTCATCCAGGTCATCCAGACTTTCCGACCACGATATTGAGAGGTTGGTCAGTAGACTTATAAAATCTCAGGCACTAGCCCAAATGCTCCAAAGCCCGTCTCACCAGACTGTGGCTCCCTCTGTACCGCCATCGATTCCTCCTCCGACTCACCTTTCGAGTTCGGAGCTGGAGTTTGTCGGAACCGTAACCTTGCCCACGTCGGAGCCGATACTTCCACCTTTTGGCTCCAGTGTCGGCTCCGACTTCTTCATTGGTTCCGTCCGTGGAGAGGTCCGGGCGCTGGGACTCCATTGTCGGCTCTGAGGGGGTGAGTGGCATCGGACCCTTGTCCGACCCCGCTCTCCCTCTCGGAGCTTCGGCTCTGGTTAGTTCGGCCCCGACATCATTCTCGGAGCCTTCTCTGTCGATGCCGGGAGCGGTTTGGGTCTCTTTGGAGCCAGGAAAGCCTTTGGTGCCTGATAGGGGAACCTTCGAGGTGATGAGGAGCGTGCTGGACCCAGTGTCCACTCCAAGGTTAAGTTCTGCAGCTCCTCCCTCTACAGTGCCTGTTATGGTCTCTGGCCATCCTCCTGCATCTGACAGCAGAGATCCAAAGCATAGGGTACCCACTTTGGGTGTCTCCTCCTCTTCCGAGGCCTCCCCTGAAGCTTCAGGGGAACCCCCTAGGAAAAGAAAGTGCAAGAGGAAGCACATAGACTCCCCCGAGTCTGTCACGTCAGACACCAACTTGGATGAGTCGGAGGGTTCCCCGAGATCCCCCTCTGAGGATGTCTCCTTTTCAGACATCCTAGAGATCCTGAAACAGAGGGGAAATTGGTCCACTCTAAAACCCTTCGAGGACGAGTCGGTTTACCTTGACGCTTTTGGATCTCACCCTTCCACCTCCTGGGTGTCTCCCCCTTTCAACCCACTAATGGAAGTAGTGGCCAGAAAGGCATGGGCGGCTCCTGACTCAATGAAACCTACCCCTAGGAGGCCCTCTAAATTTATTTCTGCTCCAGGATACAAATCCTTTCGGACCAAAGGTGTTTCAGTTGATGCTATGGTGGTAGCAGCAGCCACTAAGAAGGAATTAGCTGATCCTTCTGTACCTGTTCATCTTCCTAACAAAGAGTCCAGGACTATGGACAGGTATGCTAAGCGGACATTTGCTTCAGCGACCTTTGCTATGCGATCGCTGAACTATTTATGTCATTTCACCCGCCTTCAGAGAGACTTGCTCAAAGAACTGGGTGAAACTGTACAGGATCCTTCTGCTGCAGGGTATCAGGACAAGATGAACTCCCAGCTGGCTACCCTGAATTCCATTGTCAACTCCTCCATGCGGCTTATCTCGTATGCAGCCGATGGAGCGAGTAGGGCCGCAGGCACAGGTGTTGCGTTGAGACGTCATGCTTGGATGCGACTCTGTAACTTTGCCGATCCCTTCAAGGCGTCCTTCACCAACACTCCCTTTGATGGGTCAAAATTGTTTGGACCTCAGGTGAAGAATACCCTCACCAGATGCGAGCAAGATGGTAAGACTCTCTCTGCCGTGGGAGTCCACTTTTCCACACCTTCTAGACCTTATCCTAAGGGCCAGAGGGGTGGAAAGATGTGGTTCCGCAAACCACAGGGAGTCGTGCCTGCCGCATGTGGTGAATTTCCCCCCAGAGGCAGAGGGGGGAACAATAACAGACGCCGCCCTGGGGGCAGAGGGGGTCCACAGAACCAGGGTTCCAGGGAATCCTTCCCTGACCAACCCTTTCAGCATCCCTGAGAAGCTGCCCGACTGTCCGCCTATGGAGGCAGTCGGGGGAAGATTATCTCTGTACCCGGAAGCCTGGCAATTCCTCTCCCAAGACAAATGGGTACAGTCAATCATATCCGAGGGTTACAAAATTCCCTTCATTTCCGCTCCGGTACAACCACCCAGACCCCTACCAGACGTACCACCCGGACAAAGGGGTCAGGCACAGCTAGAAATAAAAAAGCTGTTAAAAAAAAAGAGTCATCCAGGCAGTCCCAGCAGATCAGCTAGGATCCGGAATCTACTCCAGATTCTTTTTGGTACCAAAAAAGACAGGAGACTGGAGTCCCATTTTGGACCTCAGCAGATTGAACAACTCTGTACGAAAGACAAAATTTCAGATGGTAACACTGCAATCCATTCTACCCTTTTTGGGCAGAGACAACTGGATGTGCTCGTTAGACCTCCGGGATGCGTACTATCATATAAAGATACACAGGCGCTCCAGGAGGTTTCTCCGCTTCCGGCTGGGAGCCCTTCATTATCAATTCAGAACCCTGCCCTTTGATCTCACCACAGCCCCCCGGGTGTTCACCAAATGCTTGGCAGTGGTCATGGCTCACCTGAGACAAAAGGGATTCCAGGTGTTTCCATATTTAGACGACTGGCTCATTTCCGCTACCACCAAGCAGCATCTTATAATGGCCAGGGATTACACTATTCAACTTTGCAACGATCTAGGTATTTCTATAAATTTTGCAAAATCCTCCTTGTCAATGTATAAACTTTATAGGCGCCGTGTTAAACACCACAGAAATGTCTGCAACATTACCACCTCAGAGAGTCATAGACATACGGCGGAATGTTCAGTTTCTGTTTCAGTCCAACAGAGTTCAAGTCAAGTTAGTCCTGTAAACTTTAGGCCTCATGTCAGCGGTGATCCTTCTCCTCCCATTAGCCCGCTTCCACGTGAGAATCCTTCAGTGGATGCTGTTTTCATAGTGGTCCTTTCAACAGCTTCCAATGACTCACAACATCTTCATAACCCCATCATGCAAGAAACACCTCTCCTGGTGAATGGTTTCCCCTCAGCTCTTTCAGGGCAGACCATTTATTCTCCCCCCCCAGTTGCCACGGTGACAACGGACGCCTCTATGATCAGGTGGGGGGGGGCACTATCAGGGCAGGACTGTCCAGGGCACATGGCAACAATTAGAATGCCACCTGCACATAAATGTCCTGGAGATGAGAGCGGTGCTTTTAACGTTGCAAGCCCTTCAGGACTGTCTTCCCACAGGGTCTATAGCAATTCAAACGGACAATATGTCTGTGGTGTGGTACATAAACAAGCAGGGTGGAACAAAGTCCTACCCCCTATGTCGAGAAGCACTCAGACTTTGGCAATGGGTGATTTCCTCTCAATGGTTTCTGACAGCAACGCACATCCCTGGGAAATCCAACGTCATAGCGGACAGATTGAGCAGAACAATCCTCATGCCTCACGAGTGGTCTCTAAATCAAGCGGTAGCAGACAGAATATTTCAGAAGTGGGGCCAGCCTTGCTGCGATCTTTTCGCAACCCCTCAAAACAGCAAGTGCCTCGACTTCTTCACACTCTTCCCTCTACCAGGCCATCCCCCCAGAGACGCTCTTGTTCACGATTGGCCCCGGGGTCTTCTATATGCCTTTCCCCCCTTACCGTTGATTCCGCAATTAATTCAGAAAGCAACCGCATTGAGATCCAAAATTATCCTCATTCCTCCATATTGGCCTCGACAAGTATGGTTTCCGTTCCTGCACAGTTATCTACTGGAACAGCCTTGGCATCTGGAACCCCTTCCGGATCTGTTGACCCATCTAACGGGCAAGCTGCATCAGTCTCTTCATTCCCTCAACCTCACAGCTTGGTTGCTCCACAGCTTGGTTGCTCCACTTCCAGCCATAGCCAGGCTTCCCCTTATTTCTCTCCCTGTCCGTGATATAATTCTTGCTTCCCATAAGTCCAATACTAGGAAGACTTATGCGAGTAAATGGAAACGTTTTTCACTCTGGGCACAAGCTAGGTCCTTAGATCCTTTCCATGCACCAATTCATAAGGTTCTAGACTTTCTGGCGGAGCTTTTTCATTCAGGGTCATCGTCAGCCACTATCAGAGTACAATTAGCAGCCATTGCTAATTTTCATGTGGGGCTGTCAGAAACAAACATTATGTCCCACAAACTCTGTAAAGCCTTTATCAAGGGCATCTTCTTGCTTAGACCTCCCGTTAATGATCTGCCTCCACAATGGGATTTAAATTTGGTTCTAATGTCATTGATTCTGCCTCCCTTTGAACCCACAGCCTCTTGTTCCCTCAAGCTTCTTTCTTGGAAAACTCTGTTTTTAGTAGCCATAACATCTGCCAGAAGGGTATCGGAACTCCAAGCCTTGTCTGTCCGTCCCCCTTATTTGGTCTTTCATAAAGACAGGGTAACTCTCAGAACAAACCCTTCCTTCCTACCGAAAGTTTCCTCTGAAGCAAATCTAAACGACTCTATTGACTTGCCTGTCTTCTTCTCAGACTACTCAAACAGGGCTGAACAGAAATTACATTCATTGGATGTTCATCGCCAACTACGGTATTATATAGACAGGACAAAACAACTCAGAAAGTCAGATCAGCTCTTTCTCTCTTATGCTGAAGGGAAGAAAGGGCTTCCAGTATCAAAGGTTACTCTTTCCAGATGGTTGACATCCATTATTACCTTTGTCTGCGAGTTGAGACACAGGCAACTTCCGTCTAGGCCTAAGGCTCATTCAACTAGGGCACTATCAACATCAACAGCCTTTCAAGCAAGGTTACCATTAGATACCATATGTGCAGTAGCTACATGGGCTTCTCAACATACCTTTATTGCCCATTACAAACTTGATATAGCCTCCAGAAATAGAGCTGACTTTGGTTCCACCGTACTCAGGAGTCTGTTCCATTGAGCACCCAGGACCAAGGTGCTAGGGACGCTGTCCCATCCAGCAAGAATGAAGGCGAGAATGACAACTTAACATTAAGAAGTTATGTTCTTACCATAACGTTCCATGTTAGTTGTCTTCTTCTCGCCTTCTTTCTTGCGTCTCTCCCTCCTGACCCTAGCCTGGACAGACTTGAAGGTCTCTGAGTCCTTCTATTTCATGTGATACAATACTTTACGGTTTTCCCGTATCTTTAGTGTTTCCAACAGGGAGTCAGTACTTGGAAATAAGGATAATAATAATTATTTTATACTATGTGTTAGCTGCCAACGAGATCTGGGGAGTTAGTGCATGGTATTGTGGGATATAGGGCTGCCTCGAGCCGGTAAAAATAGCTCTCGAGCTATAGTATAGGCCGAACCCATCCAGCAAGAAAGAAGGCGAGAAGAAGACAACTAACATGGAACGTTATGGTAAGAACATAATTTCTTATTATTTAATCAGTAGGTTGCAAAACTGTATCACTTATATGGCAGCTGTTAACTTCAAAGCAGAGGGGTGGGGCTAACAGGAAACACCTGAATGGATGGATTTAAATGGAAGTAACTGAATGAGTGGGGCTAATTGGAAACAACTGACTGGATGGATATAAATGGAAGCAATTGAATGGGTGGGGCTAACTGGAATGGAACAAGATTATATTCAGCAGGGTAAGTTTTGAGTATGTTTACAATTTTATATAAGTTATTGGTCCTGTACTGCTGTGAATGTTAACTAGCCTTTCAGTGGTCGTATTTTTCCCCAGAATACATGCCAGCACTAGTCTGAGAAAGAGTTTGTTTCAGACACACGAACTGGTTGAGTAGATTCCCTATAATACCATTAAACCCAACACCTTTAAGCATAAAACTGCTTTGGAGACTGTATGATTTACCTATAGTCTTCTTTTATCTTGCTAGTAGCATTTTCCTTTAAACTATCTAAACCAGATAAAAACAATATATCAGAATTCAAAGACTTTGAGTGCATACATCTCCACAAATTCTTTAGTGAAGTCTTGAAATTCAGTTGTAATAACATTACTCCATACATCATCTCAGTAGATAGATTCACTAAGGAGTTTTATGCCCATATAAATAAATGTGTAGAATACCACACAATATCCAAGTGTAATCATAAATGTAAAAGCAAACCATACTGGTGATCCACCGACATAAATAAAATCTACAATAAAAGAAAACTCTTATTAGGTTAGACAACTGATCTAAGATCTCAAAGTCAAGGAAAATATTAGCAATTTGACTAAAAATTAAAAAAAGACTATTAGATCTACAAAGGCAACTCATGAACTCAGGCTGGCATCTGAAACCAAGAACAAATGCAAATCCTTCTTTAGTTATGTTAGAAAACTATGAAACAACATTCATGAATGTAGAACTCATACTAAGTGACAAGGCTTAATGGACATTCCCAGTATACAAGCAAACAAATTTAGTGAAAATGTCAGTCCTGAGATGACCATTCAAAGCCCTTCTATCCCCCTCTCTATTAACTTGCCAACATCACTAAAGGACATGTGCTGAAAGTATTGTGGAAGACAAAGAACACTTCCTTCATGGAACCCAATAACATACCCAACTGTTTGATTAATAGTACCAAACATGTCCTGGCAGAACCTCTACATAAGTTATTTAATCTGAGTCTGCCTACAGGCTCAGTACCAGAAGTATGGCACACAGCACTGGTACCCAGGAAACTACAGGTCCATCAGCCTGAGCAGTCTCATTTGTAAGGCTGTGGAATACATTATAACAGGCGTGTTTAACATTGGCATTAAAATCTCAGCAGGTTAGCTCCACAGTGAATTTGGTTTTGTAAAAGGTAGATTCTGCCTAAGGAACTGATAAACCTCTTTGAGAAGGTAGCACAGGCTATTAACAATGGTCACACTGTAACCACATCTTATCTTGATCTGGCCAAGGCATTTGATGCCACCCCCCCCATGCTAGCATAATTAATTTACTAAATCCCTATGTGGTGAATGGATAGCAAATTGGCTAAAAGACAGAACCCACACTGCGCAGGTGGCAATGGAAGTATCAGAGAACATGAAGGTGACCAATGGTGTCCCACAGTGGTTAGTGCTTGGGCCAGTTTTGTTTGGTATTAACTTTTCTGACCTACAGACAAAAAAACAAGACATATGGCTAGCCAAATTTGTGAATGACTGCAAAGTAGGAGTCAATGTTAATTCTCCTTCTGACACAGAAGCTATCCATAGGTTCATAGGTTCATAGGTTAGTACTAAGCTAACTGCCCTTGCGAGCCATTGTAAGCCTAGCCATAATGAACTTACTCTTATAAATGCCTTGTGTATTGAAAATGGACTAAAAATGCAGCATTATCATATTTTGCAGACAAACCATCCCCCCCAGCATATAACATTGACAACACACCACCTCAAAATGAAAATGTAATTAGCAACATGGGAATTGTGTTGGTAATTCCCTCTCCTTTGATTACTGTTTTGCAACAGTTGTCATGAAGTCATTCTACTTGGCACAGCTGATCACCAAAGGAACATTATGTAGATCTAAAGATGTTATTGTCCTCTTATATTAAAGCACTGATCAGTCCAGTTATAAAATGCAGCTCTCCCCTAGGGCTGTACCTCACTAGCCATTTCACATAATTGGAAAAACCCCAGAGGTTCCCAACAAAGAAGATTACAGGCTTAAAATCCCTAAGCTACTAGAAAATATTAAAGCACTGTCCCTCTTTTCTGTGTCATATAGCCTCATCAGAGGGGACCTATGCCTTGCCTTCCAAGCAATCAAAGATCCAGTAGTCCAGGATCTCTTGTACCTTCACAAGTCAGAGTCTCACAAATAAGAGCTCAATGGATCTAAACCTGCTTCAACCAATCAATAAAACAATGTGGAAAGACAAGAGTTGTTACTCTGTGCCTCCCTTACCTCTAGAGTAGACCCCATGCAGATTAAGAAGTGTGATACACTATCTTACTTCAAATAGGACCGGGATGATTGGATGGACCTTCATAAAGTTTACCCCAGACTTGACTGAGTTAGCTGTACTTGAGAGAGTGAGGTACTGTCTAGGAATTAGTAAAGGATAATGGTGGCATGACTCTATAATGCCGAACTTCTTTATCTGATATTGTTAATCCTTGTTCATTCCTTAGGCATGGGTATCAGTTCCAACCTCGGAACAAAGCCGGCCATTTTCCAAGCTCGCGTCAGCTTCAAACTCTCGAACTCTTACCCACAACCCCCCTCTCCCTGTTACCTCAGATTTCATTTGCCACATTGCCATTCGGTCATGTCAAGCTGCTTCTCTTGAGCTAATTATAATTATTTGTTGTATAATAGTCATTTATATTACTTTTCTCTTACCCTATTGCATCTAGCGACCATATTTTCTTGAGGTTTTCTTCTCCTTTCTCTACCTTTTTACTGCGAGGTATTCTGTCGTTACCATCGTTGGTAATCTTCCCTTTCTTTTTTCATACCTTCGGGTATTCATTTGTACCATTGCTGGTACCCTTTTCCACTAATTTTGTTATCATGGCAGATAAGAAAGGTAGTTTAAACAGTGTTCTGATTGTGGACACAAACTACCTACTTCTGATGCACATTCTTTGTGTGTTTACTGTTTGGGGTCGTCCCACGTATCTGTTGACCCGCCCTGTACTATCTGTGAAAACTTTTCAAATAGAACTTTGTTGGAAAGGAAAAACAAGTTGTTGCTGAAGGGACTTCTTAAATCTCCCTGGTGCAAGGGCCTCAGGACATATTCCCACAGGAAACCCCTTTTCCGCTGTCTTCCCCAGCTTCCCCTGCTGAGGAAGTCCACCGGAAAAGTTTGTGTAAGAGGAAGCACATGGACTCCACAGAGGAGCCCCTCACTGAAGACACAGATTTTGATGAGGGGGAAGGATCCCCTCGGTCACCCTCTGAGGTATCCTTTGGTGATATCCTCGAAATCCGGAAACAGAGAGGTGACTGGCAGTTCTCTAATCTGACCTCTGAGGAATCTGTGTTCATGCAGGCTTTTCGCGCCCGACCCCCTACCTCCTGGGTTACTCCACTTGCCGATGAACTTGTCCGATTTATCTTGCAACATGCTTGGAAGGCTCTTGACACCGTCAAAGCTGTTCCCCGGAGGCCAGATAAGATTTTGTCCCCTCCTGCTATGGATCCCCATAGGTCAAAAGGTCTTCCTGTGGATGCTTTGGTGGTGGCGGCCACAACAAAAAAGGATCTGGCAGAGGAAGAAAGCCAGACTGTCCATCCACCTAAGAAAGAGTGCCGGGCCCTGGACAGGATAGGGAAGTGCACCTTTGCATCAGCGACCTTTACTATCTGGTCCCTGAATTGTATGGCACACTTTACCAGGCTTCAGAGGGATCTGATTTCTGAGCCCTCTGAAACCTTGGCTGGTGCCGTGTCTGATGAGGTCCGTGACAGTGGCCTCTCAGCTGGCCACCATTGAGTCAATATCTAACTCCCCTATACGACTGATATCTCACGCATCAGAAGGAGCAGCTAGAGCAGCAGGTTCAGCTGCGGTCTTGAGACGACACGCCTGGATGCGCTTGTGCAATTTTGCGGAACCCTTTAAGGCTTCCTTTCTTAATGCTCCCTTTGAGGCCTCCTCGTTGTTTGGACCCAAAGTTAAAAGCACACTGGCCAGATGTGAACAGGATGGTAAGTCCCTTTCTGCCATAGGTGTCCGTTATTCTTCCCCGCAACGTGCTTTCTTCCAAAACCAAAAGAATGGGAAAATATGGTTCAAGAAATCGCAGGGTTCTTTCTGTTCCCTAGAGGCAGAGGGGGAAACTCACAGGGAAGATGCTCCTTTCAGGACAGAGGGGGTCCGTGTAACCAGGGTTCCAGGGATTCTTTCCCTGGCCAATCCTACCAGTACTCCTGAAGAGCGGCCCAACTCCTTTCCTCTGGAGGTGGTTGGGGGACGTTTCTCCTTGTACCCTTCTGTCTGGCTAACCATCACCACCGATTCTTGGGTACAAAGGATTATAACCAGAGGTTGTCACATCCCCTTCAATCTTTGTCCCGTCCCTTCAAAAAACCTTCCCAATGTTCCACCCAGTCAAAGGGAAGAAGCAGCACTAGAGATAGAAAAGCTGCTAAGAAAGAGAGTCATCCAAATAGTCCCTCCAGACCAGATCGGATCCGGATTCTACTCAAGACTATTTTTGGTGCCAAAGAAAACCGGGGACTGGAGACCAATTTTGGATCTCAGTGTATTGAACAAGTTTGTGAGAGTACAAAAATTCCGGATGGTCACAATACAGTCTATCCTCCCCTTTTGGAAAAAGATGATTGGATGTGCTCGATAGATCTTCAAGATGCGTACTACCACATAAAAGTGGACAGGCCATCAAGAAGATTCCTGCGCTTCCATGCAGGAGCCAGTCACTACCAGTTCAGAGTACTGCCCTTCGGACTCTCTACAGCCCCCAGAGTGTTCACAAAGTGTATGGCAGTTGTCACAGCTCACTTGCGACTTCAAGGATTCCAGGTGTTTCCATACCTAGACGACTGGCTCATTTCCGCCCCCACCAGACATCTACTGGAAGAAGCCCTGGCATACTGTCTCCTTGCTGCACAAAGGCTAGGCATAACCATAAACTGGCAAAAATCCAATCTCACCCCATCTCAGTCGACAGAATTCATAGGGGCTATCTTGGACACAAAGAACTGCAGAGCTGCCATTCCAGAGCACAGAATTTTAAGGATAAAGCAGCAACTGATTCCAATCCTTTCAAGGGAGAAATCCATGGCTCACTTGGTTCTACAGCTGTTGGGTTCCATGGCAGCCTCCATCACCATTGTTCCCCTGGTCAGGTTTCACATGAGGCTTCTACAATGGCTACTGCTCACCCAATGGTATCCTTTTCAGCAACCTCTTTCAGCCATGATTTGAGTAACCCACGGATGCAAACAGGATTTAAATTGGTGGATGACACACAGTCTGTCACAATGGTCTCGCCCCTTTTCCCCCCAGCAACCCAAGGCCACAGTGACCATGGACGCCTCCCTGATGGGGTGGGGGGGGGGCTATGTCAGGGACAGACAGTGCAAGGCACTTGGTCTGAACTGGAGGCCCATCTGCACATAAATGTTCTAGAGCTGAGGGCGGTGCTTCTGGTGTTGCAAGCATTTCATCCCCTGCTGCCGTTTGGGACAATTGCGATTCATTCAGACAACATGGCGGTGGTCTGGTACATCAACAAGCAAGGTGGAACCAAATCTTTACCCCCTTTGTCGAGAGGCCATGAGGATATGGCAATGGGCGATGGCTAACAACCGTTTTCTTCTAGCAACGCACATTCCCGGGAGTTCCAACGTGATAACAGACAGACTCAGCAGGTGCATTCTTCAATCTCACGAGTGGTCCCTGAATCCTTTGATAGCAGCGGAGAACTTCCACCGCTAGGGCTGTCCTTGCTATGACCTCTTTGCATCCCTGACCAACTACAAATGCAGCAACTACTTCACCCTGATTCCCCCTCCAGGACAGTCACCCAGGGACGCTCTAGTCCATGATTGGCCCTTGGGTCTTCTTTACGATTTCCACCCTTTCCCCTCATTCCCCAGTTTCTAAAGAAAGCCCGTCGGTTGAAGAGCAAGGTGATCCTCATAGCACCATATTGGCCTCAACAGATCTGGTTCCCCTTCCTTTGGACTCACCTTCTAGATCGACCATGGATTCTCCATCCAACCCCAGAGTTGATCTCACATCCACAGAACCTGATTCATCCCAACTTGAACAGCCTGAAGCTCACAGCTTGGCTACTCCAGTTCCCTTGATTGCCAGGCAGAATGATCTTTCTTTACCAGTGCGTGACATTCTCATTGCATCTCATAAGTCTTCCACTAGAATTACTTATCTGAGCAAGTGGAAAAGATTTACCTTTTGGCTGAAAGATAAAGAAGTAGAACCCTTCTCAACACCAGTGGCGATAATACTAGACTATCTGGCCGACCTTTTCCAATCGGGTCTATCGGCCTCTCCCATTAGAGTTCATTTGGCTGCAATTTCTAATTTTCATGAGGGTGTCCAAGATTCCTCTCTTATGTCCCACAAATTGTGCAAGGCCTTCATAAGAGGTGTGAATCATCTGAAGCCACCTTTTAGAGAACCTATTCAACCATGGGATTTATCATTAGTTCTATAAGCTCTGACAATGCCACCTTTCGAACCAGCCTCTTCTTGTGACCTCAAGCATTTGTCATGGAAAACCTTGTTTTTGGTCGCCATTACTTCTGCCAGACGTATTTCTGAGCTTCAAGCTTTATGTATCAAGAGTCCATACTTGATTTTTCATAGAGATAAAGTGTTTCTGAGAACTAATCCATCTTTTCTGCCAAAAGTGATCTCTGAAATGTCCATTAATCAAACCATTGAATTGCCAGTTTTCTTTCCCAATCATTCAAACAGAGGAGAGTATTGCCTACATACCCTAGATATCCACAGGCAAATCCGTTTTTACTTAAACAGGGCTAGGTCCTTTCGTAAATCTGACCAGTTATTTTTGGCCTTTTCTGGACCTAGATTAGGATATGCTGTTGCTAAGGTCACATAAGCTAGGTGGTTGAAGGACTGTGTGACCTTTATTTATACACAATGTAATATCTCATTGCCTACTACCACGAAAGCTCATTCAACAAGGTCGGTGGCAACTTCTGCTGCTTTCCATGCCAGAGCTTCTTTACTTGACATCTATGCATCTGCAACTTGGGCTACGCCTCATACCTTCATCAATCATTACAAATTGGATTTGGCCTCCAGGGGAAGAGCATCTTTCGGTTCTATGGTGCTCAGGAATGTCCTTCCGTGAGAGCCTCCCAGGAATAGAGTTTGCTGGGGACTCTGTCCCATGAGTAAGGAATGAACGAGGATTAACAATATCAGATAAAGAAGTTATGTCTTACCATAATGTTCCATCTGTATTGTTGATCCTTGTTCAGTCATTATGACCCTCCCTCCTTCCCCCTCCTGTGGCTTCTAGTGGATCTCACCATCCGGTTCTCTTAAGTTATTTGACCAAAGGTAGCCTCTACCTTCTTTGACTTGCAAACTCAGTCTGAGGTAACAGAGAGAGGGAGATTGTGGGTAAGAGTTTAGCTTGAGAGTTTGAAGCTGACGCGAGCTTGGAAAATGGCCGGCTCGGTTCCGAGGCCGGAACCGATACCCATGTGTAATGACTGAACGAGGATCAACAATACAGATGGAACATTATGGTAAGACGTAACTTCTTTTTTTTTTTTTTTGTCTAGGCATTTATGGCATTTTTTTAACACCTTTATTAAAGTGTCACTTAAGACATAAGCAAACATAGGCAAACATACATTAACAGAAAAGATAACAAACAATTTCAAGATTTTCCATTTAAATGCAATATACATCACATATTTTTTCTTTGCTACTATCATGAGTCCAGCATTACAAAAAATTGCTGAATTCCTGCCTTCCCTTAAAACTCACTCCTCCTCCTGAACATTATTATGCATATATTGTTCTCAGAATTTCTTTTCCATTTACTTTTATGTAAATTGCTTCTTCCCTGTTCTAAAGATCCCTCTTCTAGTTCTTTTGTCCTTTTTATAATATTCATTACCTCAAATACAGTTAGTGTAGACTTTGATTTCCATTTTCTAGGAAATGCTTTTTGGCAGCCAACAGAATTAAACTTAATAAGGCATTGCTATGTCTAATCAATTCAGATCATGTATCCGAGGTCAAAAGAATCATTTCCTTACTTACAGCCATTTGCTTACTCAATAGTTCTGATAGAGGACACTGTAAGGAATTTTTTTAAATCTGCCAACTCGTTATACACACAAAACATATGTTCCCATTTATCTCTTACTACACCATCACACCTCCAACATTTGCTATCTACCTGAGGAAAAATTCTTTGAAGTCTGCTTGGAGTAAAAAATACATATGGAAACACTTCCATGCAAAAATGCAAAACTTTCAGCATTTGGTTGCATACTTGGGAGGTATACATACGCCTCCCCATTATTTTGTTGTAAATCGCTTTGCCAGTCTCTTTTTCCCCGTCTTTAATAATCTTATATCCTTTTAACTTCTTATGATCCTATGATCAAGAACTTATTGAGAATTGTTGCTAAGGGTTTAAACGGATCTCTTGTTGAAGAGGTTACCTGCATTGTGTTTCCTGGGACCTTATTTGTTTTAATATTTTTCATTTCTGCCATAGTCAAATTTTGGGTGATTAATTCCCTAGATGGATATGAGTCACACGTCTATCCATTGGTGTTTTGTAATGAGACAAAAATATGTCTGTCTGTTGTGAGACTAGATGCTTCCTGTAGTTTCAAGATCACTATACTATTTATCAACATAATACTTTAGTTTGTTACTTTTATGCCGTCTGCTGTAAGGAAAGTCATATTGTTACCTCCATGTTTTGGCACTGCATTTATTTTGCAGTCAGTGCTACATGATGTGACAATTTCATTAAGAACATTTTGAATTTTATGTAGCATAGACTTATTCTCAGAGACAGGGCTGTTTTGAATTGTGCTACGTGTTTCGTTTTCATTTACTATTATATAATTTGTTCAGTTTTGAGGTTTTGCTCTAAGGTTTTTACCTTAAATTTCCCAGAATATTTATATTATTTTGTGATGTCTCTTTGGACGTAGTAGTTAATATTATAGAAGTCACTTGGTCTTGTTTACTACACTGTAACTCCCATTTGAAACAAGTAAGAAAGTGAATTTATATTTGGCAGTAATTATCCCATTTCTTAACCCCTTTAGACTTGAACATTTTAAACAGGGCTATGCCCAATTCTAGCTCAGTTTGGCTATGTTGGGTTTCTGTCTATAAATGGCTCTATTTTCAAAATGTTTTAGTTTGTTTCCATGAAATGTTCAGATGACTCTATTAGAGAGCATACCTACAAAATACGCTTAAGAGTTTGCCCCAGAGGTAAAGGTGATGAACAGCATCTTCAACTTTAATAGGAAAAAAGTCTTTAAATGTAATTGTTATGCTATAATATTTGAAAACATTGAACATTGTAATGTTATACTGTGTTCAGGGAGGGTGATATTTTAACAACACGGGATGCAGATGCTCTTGATGTTTATTACATTTGTCACCCTGAACTGAGCTGAAAACTATACTTTTGCATATTTCCTGAATCAGGATGTAGGTCACCCTTCTTCTCCCTGTTGTTAGAGGTGGACTGTTTGTAGTTATTCTGTTACTATTATAAGCTGGGGTTAGGGGCTAAGCGAGATCTGAGGTAACTCGCCTAAGCCTATTGTGGGATATAAGGGCCTCGAGCGGTGGAACCAACTCGAGGGAGCTTTTAGAGTGGCGGTCGGGCGGTGTGGCTCGAACCATCCCAGCAAGAAGAAGTGAGAAGACAACTAACATGGAGCGTTATGGTGGTACACTTCTTTTTGTGTTCAATGCAATGTTTTAAGAAATGTGCTTATTACTTTTTTAAGGGCAATTCTGTCTGTAATTTGTCTGTACTTGCACATATCTGTAATTGTTTTGGATTTCTATATATAATTTTCAGGGCAAGTCACTTAAATAGTTTTACATTATGCATTATATGAAGTAATAGCTCTAAGGGCATGTGAAGAACAGCAAGTCAAATGCCAATCTGCACTATTCACTATTCACATCTGTGTTCTTTTAGTGTAACATTTACAATGACTAAACATTTCACATGTCTGAGAAATGACTTTTGATGTCATGCCAAAGATATGATTTTGGTAATTATTCAATTTGCTAACCAAAAATGTTGTGATCTGACTGGCACCAAGCTGAGCAGCAATAATGGCTGTATTACCTGCTGATTTTACAAATCATTCCAGCATTATATCACTGAAACAGAGTGAACATTTTCTAGGACATTTCTTGGTAAATATATCATATGACACTCAGCTATTGAATGAAGTCAAGCAATTTCATCTTCACGTAATGTGTGCCATTTCATATTTGTCTGTACTGGATGTGGTAACTGGTATATTTCTACTGACATAAATTATTTATTTATTGATATTTGTTTAATGGGAAAGTCCTACGGGCAAGAACTGATTTTCAGCAGAGGCCAGAAAAGGATATCTCAGTGTTGTTGAACATTCTGAGACAGTTTCAAGCCTTTTTTGGGTATAAAATTAATGAAGATAAAACAAAGGCTATAGCTGTAAACTATGTACCCACACATGAACTGCTTCAGCAGTACTCATATCTATGGGGACATGATAAAATTAAGTATTTAGGAATATGAATTAAAAGGATTCTGTTATGTGGGAAGAGGCTAAACAAAATATAATACAAAAAGTAAGAAACAGGAAGCACTTGTTTATGGATATGGATAGTAACATTAACATACACGCAATGACAATGTTTTTAGCCCTTTTAGCTTTATACACAGATCAGGCATATTTTTATAAACCAGAGGGGAAGCTGTGGACAGTAATTAATAAAGAGTTGAAGGAATTTATCTGGGAGGGAACGAGTGCAAGGGATAAGTGGGATCATTTGATCATTCCAATAGAACAAGATGGTTTAGGATTAAATGATTTGAAGGGATATTTTATACCCACACAGTTAAGGTTCATATACATAACACAAGCAGAAAGCTATAATTCAATGTAGAAAGGGATGATGTTGAAGTGGGGGGAAATTAAAGAAATAGAGACAGAGTGGAGTTTTAGATGGAGATCCTTAAGGAGAATAACAGCAGCCATACAGAATATTATAGTCATACAGCAGCAGAAAGTATTCTAAGAACTAAGCCAACACAAGAATGGAGAAAGGAGACGGTGCTGGTAAGAATGACTACAATTACGGTTACAGAGAACAGGCAAAAGAGGACCAGAATTTAATAGAGAAAACTAGAAGGAACCAAGGTATTGGAAGCAAATAATTAGGGAAGGAAAGGTAATAGAGTTGGAAGAGGCCAAAAATACATTTA
The DNA here is from genome assembly GCF_019279795.1 of Protopterus annectens. NCBI lineage: Eukaryota > Metazoa > Chordata > Ceratodontiformes > Protopteridae > Protopterus > Protopterus annectens. The sequence goes on along the minus strand of NC_056746.1, from coordinate 37,070,681 downwards.
GAGTGCAGGCTAGAGACTGCCTTCCCTATCGGGGACTGATATCAGAGTACAGGCAAAGAGAAAGGGGATAGGAGAATCCTAAGTGAAAAACCTGCTCTAGTAGTTTTTAATTGAGTCTAGAACAGAAGCTGCTGTTAAAAAAGGATAATTAGTAAGGACTATAAAATATTGCATGGCTTTTGCCATCCCCATAGTGCCTTTTTTAGGCAATGTGACAAGAGCAAAATTCCCAACATAAAAATACCCTCTAAAAACAACCTCACGGTCATGCTGCTAAATGCTAGCAGTCTAAACCAGAAACTGCACTCACTGGAAGCAGTCCTCACTGTGGAAAATGCTGACATTTGTGCAGTCACTGAGACCTGGCTTAAGGCTGCAGAGAGCACCCCAGCTATTCCAGGTTACATTTCCTTACTTATGTTCAGACCACAAACTGAAGGCATGAGAATTAAAGGAGGTGGTGTATCAATATTCATTAAAGGTAAATACACCTCTAGATTGGTTAAACAGCACGATTCCTTGAATTACTTCAGGTGCAATTGACTGTAGGTAAGACCCCTCTTCAGATCATTGTCAGCTATAAGACCCCCTCCATGAATCAGGCATCCACTCAGCCTACTTGGATCTACTTGAGTCAATTATGACACAACCAAACACCCTGGTTTTGGGTGACTTTAATTACCCGTCCATAGACTGGGTAAATTATACGTGTTCTAACTCACTTGCCCAAAGGTTCCTGGCCTTTGTTAACGTCCATGCCCTGGACCAACTGGTTGACACACCCACAAGGGGACCAAACATCCTGGACATGGTTCTTACCAACATGGTTGACCACTGCACCACCCCCAGTGTGTGGTCATCCCTGGTGAGATCTGACCACAAATCAGTCTTGCTAGAAGTAACTATAACACAAGGCCCCCCACAAGCAACAACTAGACTAAAAAATTCTCCAAGGCCAATTACAACCTCTTACGTGATGGCATAAATAGCTTCAAACCCCCCCACACTGCTGGAACAGATACCTATGTTGAGTTACACACCAATGCACCTGTATAGTTGTATTAACTCTGCCTTACCTGATAGAACCAAAGCTAGATCTTCAAGGAAAAACAAACCTGCCTGTTGGACCACTGCCATTAATAGGCTATACAACAAGAGAAAGAAATTCCTGGTTAAGAGCAGGAAAAAACACTCTGAAAACTGGAAACACTCCCTCCCTAACTTAAACAAGCAAATAAGACTCCTAGTGAAGTCTTCCAAATCTAACTACAAATCCAAATTAGCTTTCCAGCTAAGGATAACTACAAGGCATTCTGTAGTTACATCCATAACCTCAAAGGTAGGACCCATATATGAGCTGAACTTGTAGTTAGTGGTACTACATATATAGAACCTGTGGATATAGCAAACAAATGCCTGTCCCCTGCCTTGTATCTCTGAGGAGCAGGTCTTAAATGCCCTGTCCAAGGCCAAAAACACAACGTCTATGGGACCAGACAACATCCTGGGCTGTGCTGTACATGGATTAAAACAGGAATTAGCATCCCCATTGAGCCAACCTTTCATTCACAACCTCTATGGGACCAGACAACATCCCAGGCTGTGTTCTACATGGGTTAAAATAGGAATTAACGTCACCATTGAGCAGGCTTTCCATTCACAGCCTCTATGGGATCAGACAACATCCCAGGCTGTGTTCTTCATGGGTTAAAACAGGAATTAACATCACCATTGAGCAGGCTTTTCATTCACAGCCTCTATGGGACCAGACAACATCCTGGGCTGTGTTCTACATGGGTTAAAACAGGAATTAGCATCACCATTGAGCACACTTTTCAATCACAGCCTAAGCACTGACTTCATCCCCGCAGAATGGAAAACAGCTACCGTCATCCCTTTGCACAAGGGGGGAAGTATATCCACAGACCCCAGGAACTATTAACCCATTAGCCTGACCAGCCTTATCTGCAAAGCCATGGAACAAATCATCATGGACCTTATTAGCAAAGATATAGGAAATCTCCAAATGCTCGATCCCACCCAATTTGGCAATGTCAAGGGGAGATCATGCCTGTTAAACTTGGTGAACTTTTTTGAGAGTCACAAAAGCCCTAGACAAGGGCAAATCTGTGCATACAGCCGACCTAGACTTAGCCAAGGCCTTTAACACCATCCCTACTCAGGCATCATTGATAAACTCACCCAGCTGGGTATCAACCCATATATTGTCAGGTGGGTTGCAAACTGGCTCCTGGATAGAACACATACAGTCAAAACAGGGGACTCCACCTCCTCCGGCAGACCTGTAACCAGTAGTGTTCCACAGGGATCGGTTCTGGGACCCCTGTAGCTCAGAATCTACTTCTTCGAAGTACAGGCTGAAACTAAAGGACAGTGGCTGACAAAGTTTGCTGATAACTGCAATCTGGGAGCGATCATTGAAACCCCTAGCAATGTCAACATCCTGCAAGAAGGTCTCACGCAGGCTAATGACTAGTGCCAAAGTCATGGTCTTAAACATAATGCAAAAAATGCAATATCATCCCCTTCGGCAAGGGTAATGTTCTTGCAGACTACCACATCAATAGCAATACCCTAAGCATGCAGTCAGTGGTGAGAGATCTGGGCACACCCAGGTTGACTGCAACCTTCACTTCGATCCCCATGTCTCCGCAGTGGTAAGAAGGGCATTTTATACTGTTCATCTCATAATTAAGGGCATTGCCTCTAGGAAAAAAAACAGGTTATAACCCCTCTGTACTCTTCCCTCATCAAGCCAGTAATAGGTTACAATGTTCCCTTTGGTATGTGCCTTTCCAAACACCTGCAGCAATTGGAGAAACCACAGAGGTTCTTTACAAAGAAAGTTCCGGGTTTTCAAGATCTGTCTTATGCGGACAGACATTGTCACTTTACTCTCTGTCATACAGACTGGTCAGAGGCAACCTGTGCCTTGCAGTATAGAACAATCTCTGACCCAGCTTTGATGGAAATACTGCAAATTTCCAAGTCAAATGGCACATGGGTCACTCTCTCAAAGGACTTTTACCTGGTATGTGACATCAACAGAACTTGCTGGAGAGACAGATTTGTCTCACAGGGGTTGTCCCACCTTTGGAACAAGCTTCCTACTCATGTTAAACAAAGCCCCTCACTGGCCATATTTAAGGGCAATTTGGAAGATTGGATGGGTAACTGAAAATTCACCCCAGGGGTTCCACCAGTGTCCCTCTTGGACAGGGTAATAGGTGCTGATTTTAGTATCTACTTGAACAAGACACCCTTGGGAACATGGGTTGAACTTGGCTAGGCTTGTAAGGGCCCTGGGATCATTAACCTAGTAGTCTCCTATGATCCTGTAACTATAAAAATCAGTCAGAGGAGGTTAGAAAAGACTGGGAAGAGAGATTGGGTGAATAATCCACAAGGAAACAACGGGAGGACAAGTATGCAACCACCTGCAGAAGATTTAGGATTTTTGCTTGGAAGTGTTTGCATAGGTATTTTTTTATACCCCAGGCAGACTCCAGTGTTTTTTTTCAGGTAGATGCCAAATGTTGGAGGTGTGATGGGAAAGAAAGAGGTAACTAGGAACATATATTTTGAGATTATAATGAGTTGGCAAACTTTAAAAAATAAGAAAACCACAAAATCTACTAGTTACTAGACTTTAAAAAATCCCAACAGAGTACTGTGTCAGAAATAGTGGGTGAGTAAATGGGTATATCTCGGGAATTTTTTTAACTGGAATACAGGATCTGAATTGCCTAAACATGCTAAACCCTAGATAAGTTTAATTGTAATATTTATTTAATATTGTAACAGAGATAAAAAGAGAAGTAAGATATTTAGAAATGGGTAGGAACAAATAACATAGGAAAAATGAAAGTTGTGGGAAAAATATGTGTAGAATAATATTTTGGAGGAGGACCGAGGTTTAAGGGAATTCAGAAGTTGGTCATTTTATGTGCTGTTGGATTGATGATGATTGTATAAGAGAATATATGCAATATTGTATAACAGAATATATGCAATATTGTATAACAGAATATATGCAATGTATGATGTAACTGTGAACATGTTGTGAAGATTGGGGAAAGGTGGGAGAAGGCTGCCAGCCTAGTCAAATAGAATTTGATACATAATTCTATCATTTGTATAAATAAATGTAAAATATGGACTTGTGTTCTTAAATGAAAGAAAACACTGTAAAATGTGAACTTCAAGATTGTTGCAACATTGCCATCTGCTGTAAGGAAAATCAAGCCAAGCATTTCAAGTGTTCTTTGAAGTTACAATTATCTAAAAAGTGGCGCCAAAGCGGCTGGCTGAACACATTCTTTCTATTGTCTTAACTTAAGGAATAATTGTTAGAGTGTACATGTGAAATTTCTTTTATTGTTGTAGTTTCCTGAGCAGGTGTTAGATTGCTAAATAATGTAGTTTGTTGCCTGGGAACTCCAGACTAAGTGTCAAAATGATGTAAGGTGAATACTGGGAAAACTTAAGTGTCAAAATAATGTAATTTGGGAGGGCCTTAGCAGGGCTGTTTGTTAGTGTTTTAAAAACTATTGTTCAGTGAGAGACTGAAAGCATTTGTCTTGGACCATCAACCCAGCACTGCTTATGCTCTTTATGTATGTAAGAGGATTATAGCACTGTGTTTTCTCTTACAATTAGCTAAAAACTAGAAAGTTAGATTAAGTGTTTTTCTTTGACATCAGACCTGTCCTACTGTATTATTTTAAGTTTCTGTATGATCTCTGAACTCTTAGATATCTCTGTGGTGTAGTAGTATTGTCTTGTGTTGTAATTATTTATTATGAAATATTTTAAAAACCTTTACCTGTGGCTGGTTTGTGTAGAGAAGTAGGTTCTAGAGTTCATTGCATATTTATAGAGGTTACTGTAATATGCCACTCTAATAAGCCTTAGACTGAATAGTCACATTACCAATTGGATAATAATATTGCACAGTAATAATTGGACACCCTTTCAAGGGCCTTTGGGTAGCTGATAATATAAGCTGGTGGTGGCAGAAATTACTTACGTATAGTCTGGGTAAAGGGGCACAGCTGGAGAATCTGTGTCAGCCTTTCCTAGGAGCGTCTGTGAAGTTGTATAAATACTTATCTCAGAGTGTGGGTGTGTGTCAGTTACCTGGGCAGGGACACAAAGCACTGGTTGGACAGTGAGGGTACTGGAGGTTTTAGCTTGCCAGCTAGGCTGAGATCTGGACCCTATAGCTGTGCCAGTGGGGAGTCTTATTGGGGACCTGGAGAGCAAGGGAGCAACCAGCTCCAGACTGACTGTGATCTCTGTGTGCACTTAAGGGAAATTGTACTTTACTGTGTGTGTATTTATTGTCCTTTCCCTATATGGACGCCCCTCACTGGTGTTAGTGGTGAGGATTGAGGCTCCCTGATTGCTGGGCCAGGGCATGGTTGTCACACATGTTAACATGGTTTGTTTTCTATTATATAAGTGTATGTTTGCCTATATCTGTGATAATTCAATAAAGCTGCTAAAAAGATGGGAGAGCCATAAAGAAGAGAAGGTAAAAGATACACGTTCACTAAAGTTGCTTAGATTTGGTCTGTTAGAAATTTCTTGCTTAGCTCTGTAAACAATACCTAGTTTTTGTTGATTTTTTTGCTACAGTTTTGTATGTGGAGATCAAACTTTAAGATTATGATCAATTGTTAGGGGCAGTGTTAATTCCAGGTTATAAGATTTTTTTATGGAGGAGCAGTATGTGCTAGGATTATGTCATTGATTGTTTTTGAGGATCAGAGTGGTATTGTATCTCATTGTTATAGAATTGTGTTTCTGTGGAATTGCAGAGTTTTTTACAGTGCTGTAGATTCTGAGAAGATTTGTCTTTCTGCAATTCTTTCCATGACTTATCTTTTCTGTTAATCAGACTTCTACTGTGACACAAGAGCCAGAGGGGTATGGTTGGGCTTTTCTCTCTTCCTTCTCAAGGGGCAAGGTTGTTTATGGTATTTAAAATTATGGTATCAAATGTTTGTATGCCATCATCTAGTGGTAGCATTTTATGAGTGGACCAGTTAAAGAATTTAAGGGTGTCACTGAACACATTGCTGTTAAATTATGAAAGGTTGCAGATTTCCCTATATTGGCCTTGTTTGGAATGGTGGGAGATAAGTTTCTGGATTCATGCAGAATGATGATCTCCAAGGGAGTCAGTGAGGATACCTGATTAATTGTATTTGCTGGGATCAGAGACCAGGATGCAGTCTAAAGTGGAACCACTATTTTTGGCCTTGTTGTACTGAGTGTGGGAAGTAATAAGTTGCATGAAGCCATATACGTTAATATTTCTAGTGGGATAGTTTGATGTAAACTTTTGCCAATCAGTACTGAAATCTTAAAGAATATTAGTTTCATTATGGATAGTATTAAATATCCAATTTTACTTTTATGGAGAAATTATTTCTAGTGTAATGTAAACTTAGTTGCAGACATACATTGTAATGCTCGCTCTGCAGTACAGTTGCAAACCCATCTCTTGCAGAAACCAAAAATAATAGAACTTGACATATTGTTACAATGAAGTACCCGTAAAGGTCAGCATTTTACATATTGTCTCCCATAGAAAAGCATCTGTCATCATTTGACAATTCTTAGTAAATGTTTTGGGGAGTAATACCTGAACCAACAAGTACATAGTTCCAAAAACTGCAGGTTAACCTATAAGGATTTATATGTAATTTTGTCCTGAAAATAGCATAGCCATATTTGGCATTGGTAATTTTGGTGATGGCATCTTTCCATTGACGGAAGTCGCTCTTTTTACCACAGTTTCCCCCTGCCTATATCACTGGCCCTCTCCTGACCATTTGGTCCATGTATTTCCATTACTGAGATGAGAGTTGAGTGGGGGGGGGTCTCATTAAGGTCGCCATCAGTGATTGTTCATGTCTTTTGTCTTGTAACACAATGACTAATCTAATGTCCAAACACACACACACACACACACACACACACACACACACACACACACACACACACACACACACACACACACACTCACTCACAGCTTAGGGTGAGGAAGGACATGTGCAGTGGGCTGACCTCGGACAACATTCCTGTCACTTCCACAGGGAATATTTTTATCATGCACCCGACCCATCCCCATACTGTGGGACATGGTTTCCCTGGTCTTCACCAGGGAAACCTCACCTATGCAATATGCTCACAAGTGGATACAACCCTGTCCACCCTCTGAAAGAAGTCAGTGGATCACATTATTTCACCCAGTACTAGGGCTGGTAATCTAACTCAAGTCACCTGGGTCACAGATAAAGCCCAGCTCCTCTTCATCACAGAGCCAGGCTTGACTCATGTCACTTTATGGATATTTATATATGTGTGTGTGTGTGTGTGTGTGTGTGTGTGTGTGTGTGCATGTACACATGTGTATGTCAATATATATAAATATATATATATATATATATATATATATATATATATATATATATATATATATATATAGCTACAGATGCATGCACAAATGTGCATGTATATATATATGTATATGTATGTATGTGTGTGTGTCTGTGTATATATATATATATATATATATATATATATATATATATATATATATATATATATATATATATATATATATACAGTGGATATAAAAAGTGTATGCACTCCTGTTAAAATGCCAGGTTTTTGGAATATAAAAAAATGAGACCACAATAAATAATTTCAAAACTTTTTCCACCTTTAATGTGACCTATAACCTGTACAATTCAATTGAAAAACGAACAAATCTTGTTAGGGGAAAAAACTATAAAAAAATAAAAATGTACAGTAAGCTGGTTGCATAAGTGTGCACACCCTTAAACTAATACTTTGTTGAAGCACCTTTTGATTTAATTACATTATTCAGTCTTCTTAGGTAAGAGTCTATCAGCACGGCGCATCTTGATTTGGCAATATTTGCCCGCTCTTACTAGTTCATAGGTTGGTACTAGTCTATCGGCCCTAGGGCCTATACAAGCCTAGCCATAACACTTCCCTGGCTATTTCTTCCCACAATATTTACTTCCCTGGACCCCTGTCTAGCAGGGCGACTGATGTGATCCCCTGGGTGAATTTCCTATCTCCCATCCAGTTGTCAAGGTTCCTTTTGAAGAGGGCCAAAGAGGCGCTGTGCTTGACATTTATGGGCAGTCTATTCCAGAGTCTGGGGAGTCTCTGGGTCAGGAATCTATCCCTCCAGCATGTTTTATTCATTGTGATATAAATTCTTCCATGCAAAAGCTCTCCAAATCTGTCAGATTGCCAGGACATCTCTTGTACATAGCTCTCTTTAGGTCACCCCAAAGATTTTCTATTGGATTTAGGTCTGGGCTCTGACTGGGCCATTCCAAAACTTTGATTTTCTTCTGATGAAGCCATTCTTTTGTTGATTTGGATGTATGCTTGGGTTCATTGTTGTGTTAAAAAGTGAAAGTCCTCTTCATATTCAGCTTTCTAGCAGACGCCTGAAAGTTTTGGGCCAAAAGTTCATAATTCCCTCCACCTTGACTAAAACCCCAGTTCCAGCTGAAGAAAAGCAACCACAAAGCATGGTACTGTCACCACGAAACTTCACCGTGTGGATGGTGTTCCTTTGATGATGTGAAGTGTTGTTTTTCCACCAAACGTACCTTTTGGAATTGTGGCCAAAAAGTTCAACCTTGGTCTCATCACCCCATAAGATATTTTCCCACATGCTTTTGGGAAACTTGCTTTATTGTTTTGCAAATTTTAGCTGGGCGTGAATGTTTTTCTGTGTAAGAAAAGACTTCAGTCTTGCAACCCTACCCCATAGTCCAGACATATGGAGAATAAGGGAGATTGTTGTCACATGTAGTACACAACCAGTACTTGCCAGAAATTCCTGCAGTTCCTTCAGTGTTGCTGTAGGTCTCTTGGCAGGCTTCTTGACCAGTTCTCATCTTGTCTTTTCATCAGTTTTGAAGGGATGTCCAGTTATTTGCAACGTCACTGTTGTTCCATATTTTCTACTATTTTGATGACTGTCTTCACTGTGTTCCATGGTATATTCAATGCTGTGGATATTTTTTTGTACCCGTCTCCTGACTGATACCTTTCAAAAATGAGATCCCTCTGATGCTTTGTAAGCTGTCTGCGAACCATGGCTTTTGCTGTAATAGGCAACTGATTAAATGTCAGGAAAATCCTACTAGGACAGCTGAACTTTATTTGGGGTTAATCAGAGTCTCTTTAATTGATGGCTGGTGTGTACCCAAGAAGACTGAATGCTGTAATTAAATCAAAAGGGGTTTCAACAAAGTATTAGTTTAAGGGTGTGCACACTTATACAACCAGCTTATTGTACTTTTTTTATTTTTTATATTTTTCCCCTAACAGATTTGTTTGTTTTTCAATTGAATTGTACAGGTTATAGGATACATTAAAGGTGGGAAAAGTTTTGAAATTATTTATAGTGGTCTCATTTTTTTATATCACAAAAACCTGGAATTTAAAAGGGGGTGTGTAAACTTTTTATATCTACTGTATATATGTATGTGTGTGTGTGTGTGTGTGTGTGTGTGTGTGTGTATATATATATATATATATATATATATATATATATATATTCACTTTATATGCTCGAAATCCTGAAATATCGAATTTCAGAATCTCGAGCTCATAAAGTGGAAAACCTGAAACACCGAACACTCAGAAGCGCGGAATTCAAAATCACAACTTCTGTACAACACACACACACCACACACATACACACACCTAGCTCCCCACAAACAAACACACAACCCAATCCTAAAGTGAATATATATATATAAATATATATATATATCTATATATCTATATCTATATCTATATATATATATATATATATATATATATATAGCAGAAACAGCGAGCTCAGTGCAATACTTCTTTATTTCAACCACCAAAAGTCTAAAGAACAAGATAAATCCACAGGAATATCCACAGTTAAGCGCTTTCGATTGGTACAACCAATCTTCCTCAGAACTGATGCCATTAAAATTAATTGAGCTTATATACACTACACTCTTGCCACAATTCAAAAGTGCTACCAAATCTCTTAAAGGAACAACATCCTTAGATATAATACTATAAGAATCCTGTATATGTACGGACTAAATTTCATCTACAAAACAATATAGATACTATTAAACTAAACACACTGAAATACTAAACATAATATCAAGATAAAATTGCAAAAAAATATATGTGTTTTTATATATATTTTTTTATATCAAATATAAAACTAGCTTAGAATATTTACATATAGTGTAAGATAATGTGTCTAAATACATATTCCAATTCATATATACCGATTAATATAAAAACTATATAGATGTAAATATAAATATAAATATGAAATGTAAATAATGAACATAAACATTACACAATACATAAATATGGAATGTAAAACAGTATAACACTATACTATTCTAAAAACTTCTAAAAAATTCTAAAAACTGCTAGAATATCTCCCACTGAGCTTATCAAAAGTTAATTATTCAACAAGGAAAGGTTTGATGCTGATATGGTCATTAAGACCAGGATATCTAGTTGCATCTAGTTTTATATCTAAGGATGTTGTTCCTTTAAGAGATTTGGCGCACTTTTTGAATTGTGGCAAGAGTGTAGTGTATATAAGCTCAATTAATTTTAATGGCATCAGTTCTGAGGAAGATTGGTTGTACCAATCGAAAGCGCTTAACTGTGGATATTCCTGTGGATTTATCTTGTTCTTTAGACTTTTGGTGGTTGAAATAAAGAAGTATTGCACTGAGCTCGCTGTTTCTGCTGTTCTTGAACTAGTGACTTCCTGCATCCGTACGAGCAGCGTCCTGACCAGCACTCATGTTACCTGTTTGTCTTTTGGTTTTGCTACCTTTTTACTGTTCCTAGTGTTGACATGGCCGGAAGTGTGGAGGGTTCGCCTGCTTCATTGTCGGGTATGGAAGTATGTGCTTTACGGGCCGAAGTCTCGGCATTGCAAAATGATATATCCAAATTAACTGTTTTAGTTATGGAACTGCTTACGGAACATAAGCAAGCTGACGAGCGGAAGGTAAATATCAACCAGCGTGAGCAACGCAATTCCACTACGGTTCTTTTTACAGCTACTAATGATAAATTTAGTAAATCTTGTGGAACTATTGATAAACCGAAAGATTTTTTAAAATTGAAAGAGAGACTAGATGTAAATGGTACACTACAACGGGACTGTATTATTGTGCAAGACCTTATTACGGAACCTTCCATTAACGACACTCCTGAACGGGCTTTTCCAGTTTTGTTGCAGGAAACGGACATTTTAGAACATAATGAACAAATTGACTTGCCTGAATTATCCGAAGCTCGTTCGCAGGATAATTTTTGTATGTCCACTAATCGAGATATTCAGTCTAGTAATTTATTATGCCATTCATTAGGGAATGACTGCACTTATGACTTTAGTTTCATTAAAAGTAATCATGAAACACTCGGTGCTAGACCTAAAGAAAAAGTAATAGCGAAACAATATGGCAACACTAAACGTGATGGACATAAAGGTACTGGGAAGTTATTTATGCAAGCCAACAGTCCATTTGTAAGAAAAGAGACAACTCAAAGACATGGACAGGACTTGCATGTGCACAAACAAAAGCAGAATTTACATAATAATTCTAATTTTAATACATCTATGTACCAAATGGATCAGTTTCTATCTGATGATTATGTTTTTGAACCAAATGTGAATGTAGTTACAAATGAAAATTTTAACATGCATGATTTTAAACATAATACTATTAAGGAAATGATATATAATTTTGGTAAGAAGTTGGCTATATATAAAAATACAAAAATGGATTTAGCATATCTTTCCAAATGTCTTGATGCTAAGATAGTTCCCAAAGGTATTAGATTCTTCAAGCTTCCTTTAGGCATCTATCATAGTAAGGAAGTAAAAAGGGAATTTAATGAATTATTTGACAAATTTGGTTTTGCCTATATCAAAACACTTATCAAATTTAATGATGAAAAACTTAGTTATCTGACTTATGAACTTGAATGTATGAATGATACTATTATTAGGCACTCCGAGTTCAGTAACTGGAAGGATTTATACAATAAACAGTTTAGGGATACACAAGAAAAGACGAAAGTGATTTTTGATAGAAAGAATAGGAAATTAATGAGGGACAAAGAAAGTTATGAGATTAATAGAGTATACATATGGCCTAATGAAAAGAAGAATGAAGGCAGAGAAAGAATCTACAGTATTAACGAAAGACCAGTAAGTGCTAAGTGGGATGAAAATTTTCGGGGGGGGGGGAGATTTTTCCCGGCACCCAAACAAAGGAACCAAAACAACAGATGGAACTGATGAATAGACAATGTGATTATAAGGAAATATCTGGTAATATGCAGGGGACAAATGAGTCCAATATTAGTCAAGCTATTCATAGTATAAAGATCCATAGTGAACATCTTCGTGAACTATTTGATGTGTTTGTTCACAAGTATGGAAAAAATACATCCCAATTAGAAAAGAAGAAAAATATAGTAGATTCACACCAGGTTATGTCTGAATACATTGGTTTCAAAGTTTACAACTATACTGATATTTTAATTGATAATGAGTTTGTAAGCTTAATGAGCAAAGGAATGAAATTTATACCAACCTCTGATTTCAATTTAATAGATACAATAAAGGAAGTGAAACTGTATTGCAGAAGACTTAACCTGGCTGTGCATTTTGATAACAGTACAGTTGATAATGTAAGTAATGATGTTACCCTTAAGAAACAAAGTACCTATATACCCCCTAATAACCAGTCCATTCACAGGTATGAACAGGTAGTGAGCAAAGATATCTACTGGTTTTGCTCTAATTATAAAAAGAACAGGATCAAAGAAAGTTTAGGGCTGGATAACCTTACACAGAAGGAAAGAATATGTTTGAACAGCTTAATATGGAATAAAGATCTACGCATAATGAAGCCGGATAAGGGAGGTGGTATCGTTGTATGCTATACTACTGATTATAACTCTAAAATGCATAATTGGCTCTATGATTCAGGAAATTATGAAGTTACATCACAAAATCAAATTAATATAGGTTATAAAAGAATTGATCTCATCATTGAGGAATATATGATAGACAACAGAATAAGTGATGAAGTATATAAGTTTATAAGAAATGATTATCCGGTGGTGGCCAAGATTATAGGCATACCCAAAATTCATAAATCTATGGACAACCCCCCGTATAGGCCAATAGTGTCAGGATCCAAATCTAAAACCTATAACATAGGAGTCCTGATTGACACTTGACTAAACATATATATAAAGTAGTGCCTCATATTATGAAAGATTCATGGCATTTTCTATACAACCTCACACCCGATAAATGGAATAAGGACTACATATTCATTACCATTGATGTGGTTGATTTATTTACTAGTATACCTAAGGATGTAGGTTTGGAGTTTTTCTCCAATAGCCTCAGAAAGTTTTCAGGTTTCACCTGGGACAAGATTTGTTTACTTACTGAACTCATGTCCCTGGTGTTGGAACATAACTATATAACTTTTCAGGGTGAACTCTTCAGACAAAAGATCGGGGTGGCCATGGGTGCTTCTTGCGCCCCTATATTTGCTAACATGGTCATGTTAGAATGGGAAACCGAATATTTGTTCAAGAGTAAATACTATGAAAAGGTTGAATATTATGCCCGATTTCTGGATGATTTATTCATATTATGGAAGGGGTCTGAGAATGAGATTCATGAGTTTGTTAAATTCCTCAACAACACTACTGAATTCTTGAAATTTACCTATAACTTCAGTATTAAGGAGACTGCCTATTTAGACACCCTTATTTGGCATACAGATGTTGGATTTGCTTCTAGAATTTTTAGAAAGCCTACATATTCCAATGATTTTATTGCCTATAATAGTAACCATCCGCCTCATATGTTTAAAAATATTATTAAGGGACAATGTATCAGGATGGCACGAATGTCCTCCAGTGAGGACGTTATGAAAGAGGATATAGATTTGCTGTGTAATATGTTCCATAACAGGGGATACCCGATGAAAATGATTAAGAAAATTTCACAATTTGTTACTACTGAATGGGGCAATAAGTACAAACCGTTACTTGGTGACATTGATGGCATAAATAACATTAGGGCGAAGGAAGTGACCAACAGTTTCAACAGAGTATGTGTGCTTACTTATAATCCCTATGTACATTATATTAAGGAAATTTTGTACAGACACTGGGATGTCATTTACTCAAATGGTTTAGATATTAAGCTGGGAAACAAACCAAAGATTGTATATAAGGCAGCACTTAATATCAAAAGACTCTTGGAACGTACAGACAGGATGGACCTAGCTTAAAGATAAATATGCCCGAGGTAGTACCAAATGTGGTAGATGCCGCCAGTGTCACTACATAAATGAAGCAGATAAAGTAATATTAGCTGATATCAACCATACTGTGATTAAATGTAAAAGAGGTAATTGCAATAGTAAAAAGGTGGTCTACCTTGCCTGTTGCACAGCATGTAGGGCTTATTACATTGGAAAAACTGAGAGATGCATTAAAAAACGAATATATGAACATAATTATAAGATTAGTAAACACGATACCACCAATGCATTATATAGGCATGTGCTTGAGAAAGGGGAAAATCATAATTTTATATTTGCCATCATTGATCAAATTAAGACGTTTGAAGGCAACTGGAAAAATGAATTAGCTCTCAAGGAGAGTATATGGCAAATAAAAACTGATGCAACTAGATATCCTGGTCTTAATGACCATATCAGCATCAAACCTTTCCTTGTTGAATAATTAACTTTTGATAAGCTCAGTGGGAGATATACTAGCAGTTTTTAGAATTTTTTAGAAGTTTTTAGAATAGTATAGTGTTATATTGTTTTACATTCAATATTTATGTATTGTGTAATGTTTATGTTCATTATTTACATTTCATATTCATATTTATATTTACATCCATATAGTTTTTATACTAATCGGTATATATGAATTGGAATATGTATTTAGACACATTATCTTACACTATATGCAAATATTCTAAGCTAGTTTTATATTTGATATTCAAAATAACATATAAAAACACATATATTTTTTGTAATTTTATCTTGATATTATGTTTAGTATTTCAGTGTGTTTAGTTTAATAGTATCTATATTGTTTTGTAGATGAAATTTAGTCCGTACATATACAGGATTCTTATAGTATTATATCTAAGGATGTTGTTCCTTTAAGAGATTTGGCGACTTTTGAACTGTGGCAAGAGTGTAGTGTATATAAGCTCAATTAATTTTAATGGCATCAGTTCTGAGGAAGATTGGTTGTACCAATCAAAGCTTAACTGTGGATATTCCTGTGGATTTATCTTGTTCTTTAGACTTTTGGTGGTTGAAATAAAGAAGTATTGCACTGAGCTCGCTGTTTCTGCTGTTCTTGAACTAGTGACTTCCTGCATCCGTACGAGCAGCGTCCTGACCAGCACTCCTGTTACCTGTTTGTCTTTTGGTTTTGCTACCTTTTTACTGTTCCTAGTGTGTATATATATATATATATATATATATATATATGGATCTATCTTACTACGTCGACAAGTCAAAACGCCGACAACAAAATCACCGACACCACATAACCGACATTTCACAAACACGAAACCTCACATGCCCGACACACCATAATCCCGACAAGCAACAAACAAAACAAATCCCCGTCCAAAAAGCACACACACAACACAAGCACACCAAAATCCTTACAAACCAACACTAAACCTCACATACACAACTACCTACAACCTTAACCCAAACCCTAACCCTAAGGTCCAGCACTATCGCACACTCACCTAGCCCTAACCCTAACTCACTTAACCCGCCCCTAACCCACAAACTATCACAGTCGCACACTTACCTAGCCCGCCCTAACCCTAACTCACTTAACCCGCCCTAACCCACAAACTATCACAGTCGCACTTACCTAGCCCGCCCTAACCCTAATTCACTTAACCGCCCCTAACCCACAAACTATCACAGTCGCACACTTACCTAGCCCGCCCCTAACCCTAACTCACTTAACCCGCCCTAACCCACAAACTATCACAGTCGCACTTACCTAGCCCGCGCCCTAACCCTAACTCACTTAACCCGCCCCTAACCCACAAACTATCACAGTCGACACTTACCTAGCCAGCGCCCCTAACCCTAACTCACTTAACCCGCCCCTAACCCACAAACTATCACAGTCGCACACTTACCTTACTCGCACCCTAACGTCCGTCACTACCGCATACATACACAGCCTTTTCCCATGTCGATGTTCTCAGCGTCGGGGTTTTGATCCGTCGGTCTTCTCCGCTGATCTTCTGCCGGTGTTCTCGCTGTCGCTCTGACTTGTCGACGTAGTAAGATAGATCCATATATATATATCTATATATATCTATATATATCTATATCTATATATATGTATATCTATATATATATATATGTGTGTATGTATATATATATATATATATATATATATATATATATGTATATATGTGTATATATATATTTATATATATATATATATATATATATATATATATATATATGTGTGTGTGTATAGTGTAGGTTCATAGGTGTGTACTATGCTAATGGCTGTCGAACCTTGCCAATAGGATAACCCTAGCATTGTGCCACCCGACCTTAGTTCCCGTTACTGCTGTTGAGTAGAGCCACTGGAGTGATCCCATGGTGAATTTTCTGTTTTCCATCCACTCATCAAGATTTCTGTTGAAGAGGGCCAGTGAGGTGCTCAGTTTGACATGTATGGGAAGTCTATTCCATAGCATGGCCACTCTCTGGGTTATGAATCTGTCCCTCAAACAAGTTCTGTTGATTGTAGTAACGAGTATGAGTTATCTGGAATGTGTGGTGCGGAGGGATTGGGATTTCTTTAGATGTAGCAGTTCTAACAGAGCTGGGTCAGACATGGCTTTGTTAGTCAAGCAGAGATCACCTCTAAGTAGGCGATATGAGACAGAGAATAGCTGGAGTTTTTTTAGTCTGTCCATACAGGGCAATTGTTTAAGGCCTAGGATCCTCTTTGTGAGGTATTTTTGCAGCTCTCCAGTTGTTGCAGGTGTCTAGTGAGGTACATGTCAAATGGGACATTGTACTCTATGACTGACCTAATGAGGGAAGAGTAGATTGAGACAATGACCTCTTTCTTCATGGATGCAAAACCCTTAGTAATGCAATGTGCCACACAGAAGGACTTTCTGATCACAGTGGCAATGTGGTGGTCAAAAGAGAGGTTGCTGTCACCCTGTGCTCCCAGATCTCTTATAACGCCTTCTGTGTTCAGTGACTACCATCGATGTGGTAATTCATGGGAACAAGGTTTTTCACAAAGGGGATGACGACACATTTTTGGCATTGAGCTTAAGGCCATGATTCTGACACCTGTTGTTGGTCTCAGTGAGGCCTATCTGTAGGATGTCATTATCACTTGTGGAGTTAATAATAGCTCCCAACTTGCAATCATCTGTGAACTTTGTCAGCCAGGGTCCCTTCATGTTGGTCTGGACTTCAGAGAAGTAGACACCAAACAGGAGAGGACCCAGGACCGAACCCTGTGGGACTCCACTCGTGACTGGTCGCCAGTCTGACTTGGAGTCAGCTACTTTCATACTGTGGGTTCTATCTGTGAGCCAGTTTGCAACCCACCTAGTGATATAGAGGTTGATGCCTAGCTTAGTGAGTTTTTCTATGATTCCTGAGTGGGGAATGGTATTAAAGGCCTTGCCCAGATCAAGGTAGGCTGTATGAACCACCTTGCCTTCATTCACAGCTCTGGTAACTGACTCAAAGAAATCAACCAAGTTGAGCAGGCATGATCTACTCTTCACAACTTCAGGCAACTCTGTATACCTTTGTTGGTATTCCACTTCTCTTCCCTTTTTACCGTTAGGTAGACTGTCTCAAGTACCATTTTTGGTACTTTCCCCCTTTACCTTCGGGTAACTCTATATACCATTGTTGGTATTCCGCTTCTCTTCCCTTTTTACTGTTAGGAAGACTGTCTCAAGTACCATTTTTGGTAATTTCCCCCTTTACCTTCAGGTAACTCTGTATACCATTGTTGGTATTCCGCTTCTCTTCCCTTTTTACCGTTAGGTAGAATTCCCTTTATACCATTAGGTAGACTGTCTCAAGTAATATTTTTTGGTACTTTTCCCCTTTACCTTCGGGTAACTGTATATATCATTGTTGGTATTCCACTTCTCTTCCCTTTTTACCGTTAGGAAGACTGTCTCAAGTACCATTACCTTCGGGTAACTCTATATACCATTTTTGGTACTTTTTCCCCTTTACCTTCGGGTAATTCTGTATACCATTGTTGGTGTTCTGCTTCTCTTCCCTTTTTACCATTAGGTAGACTGTCTCAAGCACCATTTTTGGTACTTTCCCCCTTTACCTTCGGGTAACTCTGTATACCATTGTTGGTATTCCGCTTCTCTTCCTTTTTTACCGTTAGGAAGACTGTCTCAAGTACCATTACCTTTGGGTAACTCTATATACCATTGTTGGTATTCCGCTTCTCTTCCCTTGTTACAGTTAGGTAGGACTGTCTCAAGTACCATTTTTGGTACTTTTCCCCTTTACCTTCGGGTAACTCTGTATACCATTGTTGGTATTCCGCTTCTCTTCCCTTTTTACCATTAGGTAGACTGTCTCAAGTAACATTTTTTGATTCTTTTCCCCTTTACCTTCGGTTAACTGTATATATCATTGTTGGTATTCTGCTTCTCTTCCCTTTTTACCTTTAGGTTTACTATCTGAAGTACCATTTTTGGTACTTTTCCCCCTTTACCTTCAGGTAACTCTGTCTACCATTGTTGGTATTCCGCTTCTCTTCCCTTTTTACCATTTGGTAGACTGTCTCACGTACCATTTTTGGTACTTTTCCCCCTTTACCTTCGGGTAACTCTATATACCATTGTTGGTATTCTGCTTCTCTCCCCTTTTTTACCGTTAGGTAGACTCTCTCAAGTACCATTTTTGGTACCTTTTCCCCCTTTACCTTCGGGTAACTCTATATGCCATTGTTGGTATTCCGCTTCTCTTCCCTTTTTACCGTTTGGTAGACTATCTCAAGTACCATTTTTGGTACTTTTCCCCTTTACCTTCGGGTAACTCTATATACCATTGTTGGTATTCCGCTTCTCTTCCCTTTTTACCATTAGGTAGACTGTCTGAAGTAACATTTTTTGGTACTTTTCCCCTTTACCTTCAGGTAACTCTATATATCATTGTTGGTATTCTGCTTCTCTTCCCTTTTTACCGTTAGGAAGACTGTCTCAATTACCATTTTTGCTACTTTCCCCCTTTACCTTCGGGTAACTCTATATACCATTGTTGGTATTCTGCTTCTCTTCCCTTTTTACCGTTAGGTAGACTGTCTCAATTACCATTTTTGCTACTTTCCCCCTTTACCTTCGGGTAACTCTATATACCATTGTTGGTATTCTGCTTCTCTTCCCTTTTTACCGTTAGGTAGACTGTCTCAAGTACCATTTTTGGTACATTTTCCCTTTACCTTCAGGTAATTCTGTATACCATTGTTGGTATTCCGCTTCTCTTCCCTTTTTTACAGTTAGGTAGACTGTCTCAAGTACCATTTTTGGTTCTTTTCCCCTTTACCTTCAGGTAACTCTGTCTACCATTGTTGGTATTCCGCTTCTCTTCCCTTTTTACCATTTGGTAGACTGTCTCACGTACCATTTTTGGTACTTTTCCCCCTTTACCTTCAGGTAACTCTATATACCATTGTTGGTATTCTGCTTCTCTTCCCTTTTTACCATTAGGTAGACTGTCTCAAGTAAAATTTTTTGGTACTTTTCCCCTTTACCTTCAGGTAACTCTATATATCATTGTTGGTATTCCGCTTCTCTTCCCTTTTTACCGTTAGGTAGACTGTCTCCAGTACCATTTTTGGTACCGTTTCCCTTTACCTTCGGGTAACTCTATATACCATTGTTGGTATTCCACTTTTCTTCCCTTTTTACCGATGTTCTTCATCTCACATTGCTGCAGTCCTTACACTTGGGTAGTCCGCTGTCCTCGGTCGGCCCGAATATCAAAGTATAAGGCTGACGTCGGTCAAGGCGCATTTGACTGACATCAGGACGTCAGGGTACAAATGCGCATGACCGACGTCATATCCTCAGTCTTTTTTGCCGCATGGTCCGATGCAGAAGCAGCGTTGCAAGTGCCGGTTGGCGTTCTGAAATTGTTCGATTTCGGAGTTTCAGACCGAGTCAAAGTTGGCTAAGTACCCGTTGGGAATATTTTAGTTTTTCTTGCCTCAGTGGTTTACCGGATGTCAGAAAAAGTGAATAATTGTATTTCTTGTGGGAAACAGATACCGCATAGAGACTACCATACTTTGTGTATTCCTTGTTTAGGGCCTGAGCACGACGTTGTTGGGTGTCGCTCTTGTGCTAGATTCAATAAGCGCACTATTAAGAGAAGATTAGATTGTGCCAGGTTAGTCTTCGGGAAGCGGTGCAATTATAAAATGCCGTCGGATGCTCCGATGCCCGCTTCTTCGAAGAAGCGCAAGGACAAAGCAGTTAAACCTAGGCTAGAGGAACCGTTAGTACCAGACGCCGGTTCTTTGGAGGTGTCGGTGGAGCCAGTGGTTCCACCGGAGGTTTCTTTAGGATCCCAGGGAGAGACTTTGTTATTGCAGGATGTGGCCTCTCAGGAGGCAGGCCAGGCTGATGGGGCTTCTCAGGTTACTATTCTCCCCTCCCTGCCTAGGGTGGTTAGGCCCTCTCCTTCTGTTTCCAAGGCTTCTCCCAGGGGCAGGCCAGGTTTAGCTTCAGTTGGTGTTACCCCTAGCTCTTCAGGAACTGTGCCCAAGAAGCATATGCTTAAAATGGCAGAAGATTTGATTACTTTGATTAGGGGTTCTATGCCCCCTCCTGATAAGAGACCTAGGGTGGAGCCTGAGCTAGGGAGTTTTGAGCAGGCTTCAGATATTTCAGAGTCTTCGGCTGAAGACTTGCAGGAGTACTCTCCTTATTCTGATTCTGATGTGGATGATTCTACTCCTTCTGCTTCTCCTCCTGAGGATTTTTCTTTTTCAGAAACTCTTCATTCCATGAGGGAGCATTTTAAGTGGGAAGGTCAGGACTTCTCTGATTCCAGGAAAAGGCTTAGGGAATTTTTGTTTTTACTCCAGCATAGGCCTTTGGCTATACCTCCTGTTTTGGATGTAGTGGAAGATGTTTTTACAGAGGCTTCTCTTAATCCTGATTTTTTGCCTCCTGCTCCTGTTAAACCGGATAGGTATTACAGGGTGCCTGAAGCTCATAAGTATCTTTTTAAGAGTCCTAGGGCAGACCCAGAAACTGTTAGCCAGGGGCCTAAAGGTGTTAAGGCTTCTGTTGTGAAGAATCCGGTTCCTGCAGACAAAGAGGCCAGGGCCTTGGATAGATGGGGAAAGAAAGTTTATACTTCTTCCACTCTTGCTATGAGGGCTTTGAATTGCCAGTTCCACATGTTGAAATACCAAAACTATCTCCTTTCACAATTGAAGTCTAAGGTTGATGCTCTGGCAGAAGGTATTGATTGTAAAGAGTTGCAAGATTTAGTACATGTTTCTGAACAGGTGGGTAAGCATTCTTTGCAATGTGGTTTTGATGCTGTACAGGCCTCGTCTAGGGTGGCTGCCACTGGGTCAGTTCTTCGCAGGCACGCCTGGCTGAGGGATCAAAATTTATCTGAACATGTTTAAACAAGGATTTTAGATGCTCCTTTACAATCTGACGTGTTGTTTGGTCCTCCTGTTGAGGCAGTTTTAAAGAAAATGGAAGACAAGGCTAAGTCTATGCAGACTGTTAAAGATTTTTTGCAGGTCCAGCCTACAAAGTTTAGTAGAAATTGGCCTACTAAGGGGTGGACGTATCCTTCTTATGATTCCCAGTCTAGGGGTAGATCTAGACGTGGTAGGGGTAGAGCTCAGGGCTCTTTCAGGCCTAGAACAGGGAGTTCTCCTGCACAGTCTTCGGGTGAGGGCAGGGGTCAGTCCTTTCGTAAACAGACCCAATGACCTACCTTTTCAGCTGCCAGAGCCTTCTCGTCTGGCAGCACCTTTGGGAGGAAGGTTGGCACTTTTCAAAGAAAATTGGAGTTTAATTACCCAAGACAGATGGGTATTGGATATCATACACCACGGTTACAGGTTTTATTTCCATACCTTGCCTCCTTTCAAAGGCATGCCAGACGCTCCTCCTCAACAAAGAATAGAGGCTCACAAGCAAGTTTCTCTGTTACTCCAAATAGGGGCCATACAGCCGGTCCCTATGCCAGAAGTGGGCCTAGGATTTTATTCTCGCCTGTTCCTAGTACCAAAGAAGGGGAACACGTGGAGACCAATTTTGGATTTATCTACCCTCAACACTTATCTGGACATTCCCAAGTTCAAAATGTTGACGTTACAGCAGCTTTTACCTCTGCTGGGCAAAGATCATTGGATGGTAACTTTGGATCTCAAGGAGGCTTACCTTCATTTTCCTATCAGACTAAGTTGCAGGAAGTATCTGCGTTTTCGAGCTGGGACTTCTCACTATCAGTTCTCTGCATTGCCCTTTGGCTTATCTACTGCGCCCAGAGTGTTCACGAAAGTTCTGGCTCCAGTGATAGCTTTCTTCAGGCTAAAAGGAATACAGATCTATCCTTATTTGGACGACTGCCTGATTCTGGCTCAAGGAAGGGAAGAGCTTCTTCATCATTTGGAATATGTGATAGCAGTGCTAAGATGCCTGGGGTATTCTGTGAACGAAATAAAGTCCAGTCTAGTACCCTCTCAGGACATGTGCTTTCTGGGTGTGTGACTGAATACAGCATCCCAGATGGCCTTTTTAACCCCGGACAAACAAAAGAGTCTATCCCTTTACTTCCATCAACTATCTCATCAGTCCGGGCTGACTGCAAGGACAGTCCTTCAAGCCTTAGGGTTCATGGCATCTTGTATTCTGGTGCTTCCCAATGCCAAACTGCATATGAGGAAGCTGCAATGGTATCTCAAAAATGTATGGACACAGCACTGCCAAGATCTGGACACTGTCATTCAAATAATACCTTGCATTCAAAAGGAATTTTTGTGGTGGGCTCAGGAATGTCACCTAAACAAGGGACTCTCTGTGACCCGGCCAGAGGCGAGTCAGATTTTAACGACAGATGCCTCAGACAAAGCTTGGGGAGCTCATCTAAATGGAAAGTGGATACAAGACAAGTGGCCTGCCAGACTACAACATCTACATATCAACCTGAAGGAGATGTTAGCAGTCCAGTTTGCATTAATAGCTTTCAAGGATTTACTTCTTCCAGGGCAGGTG
Source organism: Protopterus annectens (assembly GCF_019279795.1). NCBI lineage: Eukaryota > Metazoa > Chordata > Ceratodontiformes > Protopteridae > Protopterus > Protopterus annectens. The sequence continues at coordinate 37,047,208 of NC_056746.1, read as the reverse complement.
TTGATTCTAACAGACAACACAACTGTCATGTGGTACATCAACAAGCAAGGGGAACGATTCTTATCCTCTATGCAGGCAAGCAATGATTTTGTGGGAGACTGCTCTCAGTTTACAGCTCAATCTTCAGGCAAGGTTTCTGCCAGGAGCACAGAACTCCTTAGCAGATGTGTTGAGCAGACAATTATGGATCCCCACGAGTGGAAATTGGATCCTCATGTATTTCAGAAATTGACAGTGTCATGGGGAACTCCAGACATAGATCTGTTCGCTTCTCCACTAAACCATCAGCTGCCAAAGTTTTGCACAAAAAGGTTTCATCCCACAGCTTGGAAAGTGGATGCTCTTTCTTTCAATTGGAGCAATCTTCATGTGTATGCCTTTCCACCTCTGCCTCTCCTCCCAAAGGTACTTCTAAAGGTCAGACAGGACAAGCCAAGGATGATTTTAATAGCTCCAGATTGGCCTCGACAGCACTGGTACCCATTACTGAGAAGTCTGGTACGGAAGCCTCCATGGCCTTTGCCTTCGATTCCACACCTGTTGTCACAGGAGGACAGCCATTTGCTCAATGTCAAACTTCACTCTCTTCACCTAACAGCCTGGCATATTCTGTTTTGAACCATAGAAGGTCTCAACTTCCACAACAAGTTTTGAATGTGATTTTGGAAGCTAGAAGGCCTAGTACAAGGAAAGTGTACGCAGATAAATGGAAGAGATTTTTATTTTGGAGTGCAGCAAAGATTTTGATGTTTCTGAGCCTAATTTGAGTGTGGCTCTTCAATATCTTACTGAGTTACTGGACAAAGGTTTGTCTTTCTCTTCTATTAAGGTTCATGCTGCAGCAATTTCGGCTCACTATGATTGTGACCCACCATTGTTTTCTCATCCTTTGTTCAAGCAATTTCTTAGAGGGGCAAAGAATATAAGACCCCCACGAAGAGCTCCTACTCCTGCTTGGGATCTCAATTTTGTGTTGGAGAAACTCACTCTACAACCTTTTGAGCCTGCAGCTACTTCTGAGTTGAAATATTTATCATGGAAGACTGCTTTTTTGTTGGCAATTACCTCTGCAAGAAGGGTTTCTGAATTGCAGGCCCTTATGGCGGTTGAGCCTTTCTTAATTTTCCATAAGGATAGGGTATCTTTACGTACTAATCCTTCCTTTATGCCTAAAGTGGTTTCTAGTGTGGCTTTAAACCAGACTATTCATTTGCCTACTTTTTATGCAAATCCCCATAATAAAGGGGAAAAGATTTTGCACACTTTAGATGTACACAGGCAGTTGCGATATTATTTGAACAGAACTAAAGGGTTCAGGCAGTCTCAGCAGTTATTTGTTTCTTTTGCTTTGAGTTCTCAGGGCAAGCCTGTGTCAAAACAAACTATTTCTAAGTGGATTGGGTTTTGCATTGCTTTCTGTTATTCCCATCATGGCAAGGAGATTCCAGCCGGGATTAGGCCTCATTCCACTAGAGCTACTGCCACTGACAGCTTTTTTGAGGGGGTGGCAACCAAGGATATTTTGGAGGCAGCTACTTGGAGTTCAGTGCATACTTTCTCTAGGCATTATCACCTGCCACTTTACTCTAAATCCAGGGCTGGTTTTGCCACTGCTGTTTTGCAGGGCATTTTGGCAGCTCCTGCTTCCTTATAGTTTGGCCATCCTCCCATACCTCTGCTTTGGGATTCTACCCAAGTGTAAGGACTGCAGCAATGTGAGATGAAGAGCATAGTACAGTTTTGTACCTACCATAAATGTAGATGTTCGAAGATCCACATTGCTGCAGTCCAATTCTCCCTCCTTCCCCTCTGTAGTTAGAGGTGGTTGTGTGGGTTGAGTTGTACATATTGTGTATATAGTGTTTATTTTGTACATATAATTAGGGCAGGGTGCTTGGTTGGTTGTTTGCTGTCTTTTGGTTTTGACCTTTATTTTTAGGGTCTTCTGACATCTGGGGCAAGAAAAGACTGTGGATATGACGTCGGTCATGCGCATTTGTACCCTGACGTCCTGATGTCAGTCAAATGCGCCTTGACCGACGTCAGCCTTATACTTTGATATTCGGGCCGACCGAGGACAGCGGACTACCCAAGTGTAAGGACTGCAGCAATGTGGATCTTCGAGCATCTACATTTATGGTAGGTACAAAACTGTACTTTAAGTAGACTGTCTCAAGTAACATTTTTTTGGTACTTTCCCCTTTATCTTCAGGTAACTCTATATATCATTGTTGGTATTCCACTTCTCTTCCGTTTTTACTGTTAGGTAGACTGTCTCACTTACCATTTTTGGTACTTTTCCCCCTTTACCTTTGGGTAACTCTATATACCATTGTTGGTATTCCGCTTCTCTTCCCTTTTTACTATTAGGTAGACTGTCTCAAGTAACATTTTTGGTTCTTTTCCCCTTTACCTTCAGGTAACTCTGTATACCATTGTTGGTATTCCGCTTCTCTTCCCTTTTTACCGTTAGGTAGACTGTCTCAAGTACCATTTTTGGTACTTTTCCCCCTTTACCTTCAGGTAACTCTATCTACCATTGTTGGTATTCCGCTTCTCTTCCCTTTTTACCGTTAGGTAGACTGTCTCAAGTACCATTTTTGGTACTTTTCCCCCTTTACCTTCACGTGGCTCTATGTACCATTGTTGGTATTCCGCTTCTCTTCCCTTTTTACCGTTAGGTAGACTCTCTCAAGTACCATTTTTGGTACTTTTCCCCTTTACCTTCAGGTAACTCTATATACCATTGTTGGTATTCCGCTTCTCTTCCCTTTTTACCGTTAGGTAGACTGTCTCAAGTACCATTTTTGGTACTTTTCCCCCTTTACCTTCGGGTAACTCTATATACCATTGTTGGTATTCTGCTTCTCTTCCCTTTTTACCGTTAGGTAGACTGTCTCAAGCACCACTTTTGGTACCTTTTCCCCCTTTACCTTTGGGTAACTCTATATACCATTGTTGGTATACCGCTTCTCTTCCCTTTTACCATTAGGTAGACTGTCTCAAGTACTATTTTTGGTACTTTTCCCCCTTCACCTTTGGGTAACTCTATATACCATTGTTGGTATTCTGCTTCTCTTCCCTTTTTACCGTTAGGTAGACTGTCTCAAGTACCATTTTTGGTACTTTTCCCCCTTTACCTTCGGGTAACTCTATATACCATTGTTGGTATTCCGCTTCTCTTCCCTTTTTACAGTTAGGTAGACTGCCTCAAGTACCATTTTTGGTACTTTCCCTTTACCTTTGGGTAACTCTATATACCATTTTTGGTACTTTTTCCCCCTTTACCTTTGGGTAACTCTATATACCATTTTTGGTACTTTCCCCCTTTACCTTCGGGTAACTCTATATACCATAGTTGGTATTCCGTTTCTCTTCCCTTTTTAACGTTAGGTAGACTGTCTCAAGTACCATTACCTTCGGGTAACTCTATATACCATTGTTGGTATTCCGCTTCTCTTCCCTTTTTACCATTAGGTAGACTGTCTCAAGTACCATTTTTGGTAATTTCCCCCTTTACCTTCAGGTAACTCTGTATACCATTGTTGGTATTCCGCTTCTCTTCCCTTTTTACCGTTAGGTAGAATTCCCTTTATACCATTAGGTAGACTGTCTCAAGTACCATTTTTGGTTCTTTTCCCCTTTACCTTCAGGTAACTCTATCTACCATTGTTGGTGTTCCGCTTCTCTTCCCTTTTTACCGTTTGGTAGACTGTCTCACGTACCATTTTTGGTACTTTTCCCCCTTTACCTTCGGGTAACTCTATATACCATTGTTGGTATTCTGCTTCTCTTCCCTTTTTACAGTTAGGTAGACTGTCTCAAGTACCATTTTTGGTACTTTTTCCCCTTTTACCTTTGGGTAACTCTATATACCATTTTTGGTACTTTCCCCCTTTACCTTCAGGTAACTCTATCTACCATTGTTGGTATTCCGCTTCTCTTCCCTTTTTACCGTTAGGTAGACTGTCTCAAGTAACATTTTTGGTTCTTTTCCCCTTTACCTTCGGGTAACTCTGTATACCATTGTTGGTATTCCGCTTCTCTTCCCTTTTTATCGATAGGTAGACTGTCTCAAGTACCATTTTTGGTACCTTTTCCCTTTACCTTCGGGTAACTCTGTTTACCATTGTTGGTATTCTGCTTTTCTTCCCTTTTTACTGTTAAGTAGACTTTCTCAAGTACCATTTTTGGTACTTTTCCCCTTTACCTTCGGGTAACTCTATATACCATTGTTGGTATTCCGCTTCTCTTCCCTTTTTACTGTTAGGTAGACTGTCTCACGTACCATTTTTGGTACCTTTTCCCTTTACCTTCGGGTAACTCTATATACCATTGTTGGTATTCCGCTTCTCTTCCCTTTTTACCGTTAGGTAGACTGCCTCAAGTACCATTTTTGGTACTTTCCCCTTTACCTTCGGGTAACTCTGTATACCAAATTTGGTATTCCGCTTCTCTTCCCTTTTTACTGTTAGGTAGACTGTCTCAAGTACCATTTTTGGTACTTTTCCCTTTACCTTCGGGTAACTCTATATACCATTGTTGGTATTCTGCTTCTCTTCCGTTTTTACCGTTAGGTAGACTGTCTCATTTTTGGTACTTTTCCCCTTTACCTTCGGGTAACTCTATATACCATTGTTGGTATTCCACTTTTCTTCCCTTTTTACCGTTAAGTAGACTGTCTCAAGTACCATTTTGGTAGCTTTTCCCTTTACTTTCTGGTAACTCTATATACCATTGTTGGTATTCCGCTTCTCTTCCCTTTTTACCATTAGGTAGACTGCCTCAAGTACCATTTTTGGTACTTTCCCCTTTACCTTCGGGTAACTCTGTATATCAAATTTGGTATTCCACTTCTCTTCCCTTTTTACCGTTAGGTAGACTGTCTCAAGTACCATTTTTGGTTCTTTTCCCCTTTACCTTCGGGTAACTCTATATGCCATTGTTGGTATTCTGCTTCTCTTCCCTTTTTACCGTTAGGTAGACTGTCTCAAGTACTATTTTTGGTACTTTTCCCCTTTACCTTCGGGTAACTCTGTATACCAAATTTGGTATTCCGCTTCTCTTCCCTTTCCTTTCTTCTCCTTTATTTATGTGAAAAAAAATCCCTTTCCTTTTTTATTCCTTGTACAACAGTGCAACTGTGTGTGTCTGTGTGTACAATGACCTTGTTTTTTTTGTTATCGCAGATAAATCCTCTAAAGGCATCTCTGGCTTCAAGTGGTGCCAAAAATCTGAAAGGAAAATGCCTAATTCGGATGGACACACTCTCTGTGTGTATTGTCTTGATGTGGTCCATCTACAAGAAGACTATGCAGTCTGTTACAGGTTTAGTCCCAGAACCCTGATAGATTGCAAGAACAAACTTATTCTAAAAGGCTTTCTTAAGTTGGGCTTTGATGAGGCCCTATCTGGTCCGAAAACTGAAGCCAGTTCGTCCTCTTTTTTTCCTCTTCTTCCAAACCAAAGAAGTGAAGTCACTCAGTTCTGACACACTCCTCGGAACTGCCTTCTAAAATAGCCAAATCCCCCACGGTACCTACATCCTCCTTGACAAGATATTCAGTCATTGGTACCATCAGCACTGACGTACTCAGCATCAGTGCTCTCACTACCAGTATCTATGCAGACAACACTCCCTTCAGTATGAACCGACCACTCAGCACCGAAGGACCCTCAGAAAATTTTACTCTCTACAACTTACTCCCTCTCAGTAGATCCCTTTGTGGACCATACTCCCAGCCCATTTTTGGAGAGATGGACACCAAAACATCCATCGGCCTCCTTTGTTTGATCCACCACGAGTTTGTCTGAATCCAATATTATGAGATTGGTAGACCACCTCCTTATGGCGAGGAGATTACTTCCTTCCACAGTTCTTAACATTGTTAGCTCTGGAACCTTACGTTCTTCCACAACTCAACCTATTCTTCCTTTCACTCCAGTTAAGATTTCAGAGCCCCTGGTACCGACCTGCCCATCTTCAACTATTTTGGTGCCAGTCAGAGCTCCTTCTCAGGCACACATACTTACCATGAGTTCTTCCAGTTTGTTGGAACTGGGGCGGGGCTTCATTGCTGGTTCCAAGGGGCAAGGTTCAACTTCGATACTTTTGGAGCCCTCCATGCCCCTTGGTGCTTAAGCATATGTAAGTTCGACCGTGGCTTCTGCTTCAGAGGTGTCCTCTTTGATGCAAGGTGGGACCACAGTTCTGAAGGAGTCTATTTCGGTTCTGGGCTCCCATCCCTCTATGGGAGGACCTGCCTTCCAGGCTATTGAGAGGGCCTTGTCCATTATGGGCAAACAGTCTATACCTTCCCTGTCAGACCAAACATCTTGTCCATCCCCTCAGCCAGAGCTTCCTCCAGTCTCTACCCTGGGACAGAAGGCACAAAAGAGTCATGATCAAACTACTTTGGTTGAAGTCACCTTTGGATAGCTCTCCAGAGCACCCCACTGAAGAGGTGCCTTCAGAGAAAAAGTGTAAAAGGAAGCATTTTGACTCCCCTGAAGATACTGATTTTGATGAGGGGAAGGTTCCCTTAAGTCACCCACTGATGATGTTTACTTTGGGGACATCCTAGAAACCCTTAAACAGAGGGGTGGCTGGACTACCCTCCAGCCTTCCTCAGAGGAATTGGTATACCTTGAGGCTTTTCATGCCCAGCCCTTTACCTCTTGCACCTCTTCTCCCACTGATGATCTTATTAAGTTGATTGCTCAACAGGCTTGAAAGTTACCTGACTCTATCAAGCCAATCCCAAATAGACCTGACTGCATCCTTCCTGCCTCTAAAGATGAGCAACACTGGGCCAAATGTATTCCTGTGGATCCCATGGTGGTTGCGGCAGCCACCGAGAACTTCCTGGTCAAAGTCCTACTATCCAGCCTCCTAACATAGAGTCTAGGATGATGGATAGATTTTGGAAGTGCATATATGCTTCATCGACCTTCACTCTCAGGTCCATGAACTATATGGCACATTTTACCTGGTTTCAAAGAGATCTGATTAAAGGGCTTTCATATACTCTTTCTGGAGCAGTAGCTGAAGGAGTTCGAGACAAAGTGACTTCTCAGCTCGCCAACTTAGACTCTATGTCCAATTTGTCCATGAGGCTAGTTGCTCATGCTGCCAAAGATGAGAAGAGCACCGGCCTCAGGCGTAGCCATCAGCAGACACATCTGGATAAGCTGATGTGATTTCACAGAGCCATTTAAGTCTTCTTTGTCCATGCTCCATTTGACGGATCATCCTTGTTTGGTCCCAAAGTTAAAGAGACTCTAGCCAGATGTGAGAAAGATGGGAAGACCCATTCTGCCATCAGCGTATGCTTTTCCACTCCTCAGTGGCCTTATTCCAGGAAGCAGAAAAGTGGTAGGTTATGGTTCCAAAAAGACCCAGGACTCGCATGGCAATGATTTTCCCCGGGGCAGAGGGGGAAGTAACAATGGAAGATGCTCTTCAAGAGGTAGAGGTGGCCTGCCGGACCAGGGTTCCATGGGCTCTTTCCCTGGTAACTCCTTTTAGCGCTCCTGAAAGGAGGCCTGATTTCCTTCCTCCGGAGGCAGTTGGGGAATGATTATCCCTGCACTGATCTGCCTGGCTAAAAATAACAATGAACAAATGGGTGCAGAAGATTATTACCAGAGGTTACAACATCCCCCTTTCAGATGAACCAAAATGACCAAGAAAAATCCCAGATGTTCCACCAAGTCATAGGGAGGCAGCAGTCTTAGAAATTCAAAATGTGCTTGACAACAGAGTCATCCAGGCAGTCCCACTAGACAAGAGAGGATCTGGAATTTACTCAAGATTCTTTTAATGCCAAAGAAAACGGGACTGGAGACCAGTTTTGGACCTCAGTCAGTTGAACAAATCAGTTCAACAAACCAAATTCCGGATGGTCTCGGTTCAGTCTGTACTTCTGTTCTTGGAGAAAGATGATTGGATGTGCTCAGTAGATCTTCAGGATGTATATTACCATATAAAAATGGACAAGTGGTCCAGAAGATTCCTGCACTTCTGGCTGGGAGCCAGTCACTATCAATTCAGGACACTGCCAGTTGATCTCACCACAGACCCCAGGGTGTTCACCAAATGCATGGCAGTAGTAACAGCTCATCTCAGACTGCTAGGATTCCAAGTGTTTCCATAGCTAGATGACTGGCTCCTTACCACTCCCACCAGGCGTCAACTCATAAAGGCATGAGATTATACTCTTCTCCTTTGTTCTGGCTTAGGGATCACTATAAACCATGAAAACTACCATCTAGAACCATCACAACAGCTAGAGTTCATTGACGCTATGCTCAACACAGTCACTGGCATTGTGTCACTTCCTCTAGGAAGACTCCAGAAGATCAGTTCACAAGTGAGCCAGATCATTCGCAGCAAGAAAGTAACAGCAAGACTCATTCTACAGGCTCTAGGGTCAATGGCAGTCTGTCACTCTGGTTCCCCTGACCAGATATCACATGCAAATTCTTTAATAACTTCTAGCCTCCCAATGGTCCTTATTGAATCAGCTGATGTCTCATCTGATTATGATCACCAGGCAATGCAAGGAAGACCTGAGTTGGTGGCTTCACTCCATTGAAGTCTTGTCCAGCCTTACCTTTGTCCCTCCTCAACCCCAAGCCATAGTGACCATGGATGCATCCCAGATAGGGTGGGGTGGGGCATTATCTGGAGAAGACAGTCAGAGACAGTTGGTCCCAGCTGGAGGCCAATTTGCATATCAACGATCTAGAGATGAGGGCAGTGCCCTTAGCATTGCAAGCATTTCAAGGAACCCTCCCCTTGGGAACAGTTGCGATTCAGACAGACAATATGTCAGTAGTCTGGTACATTAACAAGGAAGTGGGGACCAGATTTTATCCTCTTTGTCAAGAAGCGCTTAGAGTATGGCAATGGGCAATATCTTCCAACCACTTTCTTGTAGCAATGCACATTCTGGGACCTCCAGTATGATTGAGGACAAATTCAGCAGAACCATCCTCATGCCTCACAAATGGTATCTCAATCCAGCAGTGGTGGAAAAGATATTCCACCACTGGACCAACCTTGCTGCGACCTGTTGGTGTCCCCATTGAACAACAAGTGTAGAACTTACTTTGCTCTAATTCCCCCAGGGGGTCACCCAGAGAAGCTCTCCTTCATGATTGGCCCCCTGGTGTATTGTATGCTTTTCCTCCAATTCCACTATTATGTCATTTTCTAAAGAAAGCCAACAGGTTGAAGAACAGACTAATCCTCATTGCCCCATTCTGGCCTCGACAGATCTAGTTACCCTTCCTATGGCCTCATCTACTTTGGTAACACTGGATATTGGACCCAGCTCCAGACCTGTTGTCCCACCAAGAGGGAGTGGTTCATCCAGATCTACAACATTTCAAGCTCACTGTGTGGCTTCTCCAGGTCCCATGATTGCCAGGCATCCTTCCCTCTCTTCCACGGTCCAACGCATTGTTCTGGCCCACCACAAACCTTCAACTAGAAAATTATATCATAACAAGTGAAAAAAGTTTACTAAATGGTCACTAGACTGTAATCTTTACCCATATTTAGGACCCATAGACAAAGATTTAGACTTCTTAGACTTACTGTTTGAGACAGGCACATCAGCATCTACTATTCGGGTGCATCTTGCTGCAATAACTAACTTCCATATTGGTTTCAATGGTTCATCACATAAACTTTGTAAAGCCTTTTTGAAAGCAACCTTAATGCTCAGGCTTCCATATAAAGAACCGTCTGCACCTTGGGATTTGAATCTGGTACTTCAGTCTCTGATTTCTCCCCCTTTTGAACTTTCAGCAAGTTGTGACTTAAAGTTGTTGTTCTGGAAAACCTTATTTTTAATAGCTATCACTTCTGTCAGAAGAATATTAGAAATGCAAGCCTTGTTCTGCAAACCCCCCCTACTTAATTTTTTATAAGGACAGGGTGTCCCTCTGAACAAATCCTTCCTTCCTTCCTACCAAAGGTTGTTTCTGAATCAAATATCAATCAGACTTTACATCTCCCAGTCTTTTTTTCCCAGTTTTTCCAATAAAAGGGGGTACTGTTTGCATTTACTAGATGTACACAGACAACTATGTTTCTACCTTCACAGAACGAAGGATATTGGAAAATTGGATGAGCTTTTTATTGCCTTTTCTTCATTTTCTTTGGGGAGTCCAGTTCCTAAAGTTACTCTAGCTAAATGGTTTAAGGACTGTATCACCTTTGTTTATAACAAAAAGTGTCTCCATCCACCAGAACCTGTAAAAGCACATTCAACGAGAGCTGTAGCAGCATCTGCAGTTTTGCATGCCAGAGCCTCTTTAGATGATATTTGCGCAGCAGCAACATGGGCATCTCTTCCTACCTTTATTACTCATTATAAACTGGACGAGGTCTCTAGGGGATGTGCATCATTCAGCTCAATGGTGCTCAGGAATATTGTTGCATGAGACCTCCCAAGATTCAGGTAGCTAGGGACTCTGTCCCACAGTTAAGGATTATGTGAAGATTGACAACATCAGATAAAGAAGTTATGTCTTACCATAACATTCCATCTGTGTTGCCAATCTTCACTAATCCTTGACATTCCCTCCCTCCTTCCCCTACCCTTAGAACTCTTGGTGGGTCGAATATCTCCAAAGATTGGCCAATGTTCACTAATCCTTGACATTCCCTCCCTCCTTCCCCCTACCTTTAGAACTCTTGGTGGGTCGAATATCTCCAAAGATTGGCCTCAAAATATGGACACAGGTATGGTCTCTTATCTATTATTTTTTGTTTGTCACTTTTGTATGCAAGCTTGATCTGAGGTAATTTCGTGAAGAGCATTGTGGGTAGAGCTTAGCTCAAGAGTTTTGGAAGGCGCGAGGTGGAATAACGTCTGAGTCAGTTCCGAGGCTGAGCCCACAGTCAAGGATTAATGAAGATCAACAACACAGATGGAATGTTATGATAAGACATAACTTCTTTTTATAGGTCCTGGGAACAGTGGACAAACTGTGTCCTGGAATAGTACCCGTTTACTAATATGATATCTTCTTTCCCAACCAATCTAAAAAAAACATATTACAGACTCCTCAGTGGTTCGTCTTGCTTTGATCAGATCATGTTGATATTTACTGCTCTGATTGATGGTTCCTGGCAACCACAACACTAAACTTTCCTTTTTAGGCAGCACAATCCAAGACATACCCAGTGTCATTTGTTTCAGAACTTTTACACATTTCGTTGGACTTTATGACAGACCAAAACCTTCCTGTAATTCTTGAATGCAGGCCTGCTCCTGATTAAAATAAGTGACCTCTATAGAAACGTCATTCTAGTCTATAATTATATTTATTCATCTGTTTTATATATATTTTCATTATTGCTGGCATGCAGAAATTTCAGTACTAGCAGGAAGTGATCTGTCTTCAAAAAATTAATGAGAGTTGTTGAATGCAATGGACTCATTGATGGGTGGTACAAAAAGTGTAGTTTCATGGTTTATCTACTTATAAGAAAATTGCAAGGAAAATGTGAGAATGTGCATAAGTAGATTACAGAGGTGGTGAAGGGGATTGTGGGCACAGATATGTAAGAAATGAATTAAAGGATAAATGTGGACTGAAGATAAGGGAGGTGTTGTGTGCATGTGTCCCAGTATTAGGGGGGAGGTAGGTATTATAGAATTTAAGAGTTAAGATGAAGGGAGGAAGGATATTGCTGCTATATGGAAGAAGACAAAGCAAACATATGCATAATATAACCAATTCAACCATACTTCCTTTAGTACAGTTTACAGCATTAATTTTCAAAAACCTTATCTTCCCACTATATTTTCTTCCACAGGTTCACAGGTTAGTAATAGGCTAACACCCTTTGTGTGCAATTTTAAGCCTAGCCCCATTTCCTGTTTGGTGCTTGGAATTACCTATTTTATTTAGTAGCCTTAACCATTTATGGACTATATTTATATTGTTTCTAGTGTTAGTAATTAGGATCACACCATAGATATTTAGAAAGTCCCCAGTCATGATTTAAAAAGTTCCTAATTGTGGACCTTTCCTATCACTCTATACAATATTCCTTGCACTTTTTTATTAAAAAAATGTGAACTTCAGATACTTTTATGTCACATGTCATAATATGTTTTGCAAATTATATGGATAATGACATGTAAATAATACCACGTATTTTGTATATAAAGTCATTATAATACCTTGGAAGCTGTTTCTAAGTATTTTTAGAATTTAATTTAACTAGAATTTAATTAATATTTTAACTGTTTCTAAGTAATACTGAAAAGTATTCCAGCATATGTCTACCCATATTTTATTACTATCATAATATTTTGAAAATTGTTTCAACATATATCTACCTGAATGTTATTGTAATAAACTTTCACATAACTAAATGCACCAATTCTTGCTGTATTTACTGTTTATTGTTGGCGTTTTTACTCAAGACTTGATGAAAAGGAGTATCGGCACAGTTAGACCATCCCATTCAATAAATATAAATAAGTAAACACATTTGGAAATTATATATGGGGTGTATATATGTATATATATATATATATATATATATATATATATATATATATATATATAAACTAGGTATGTACCACTGTTGTAATCACTGTCACTGAATGTGATCTGTTTATGTATGTGCCACAGTTCTAATCACTGTCACTGAATGTGATCTGTTTATGTGCTAGTATGTACCACTGTTCTGTTCACAGTCACTGAACATGATCTGTTTATGTATGTGCCACTATTCTAATCACTGACTATGAATGTGATCTGTCAATGTGCTAGTATGTACCACTGTTCTACCACTGTCACTGAATGCGATCTGTTTATGTGCTAGTATGTACCACTGTTCTGTTCTTAGTCACTGAATGTGATCTGTTTATGTATGTGCCACTGTTCTAATCACTGTCACTGAATGTGATCTGTTTATGTATGTGCCACTGTTCTAATCACTGTCACTGAATGTGATCTGTTTATGTGCTAGTATGTACCACTGTTTTAATCACTGTCACTGAATGTGATCGGTTTATGTGCTAGTAGGTACCACTGTTCTAATCACTGGCACTGAATGTGATCTGTTTATGTGCTAGTATGTACCACTTTTCTAATCACTGTCACTCAATGTGATCTGTTTATGTGCTAGTATGTACCACTGTTCTAGTCACAGTCACTGAACGTGATCTGTTTATGTATGTACCACTGTTCTAATCACTGTCACTGAATGTGATCTGTTTATGTATGTGCCACTATTCTAATCACTGTCATTGAATGTGATCTGTTTATGTGCTAGTATGTACCACTGTTCTGTTCACAGTCACTGAACGTGATCTGTTTATGTGGTAGTATGTACCACTGTTCTAATCACTGTCACTGAACGTGATCTGTTTATGTGCTAGTATGTACCACTGTTCTAATCACTGTCACTGAATGTGATCTGTTTATGTGCTAGTATGCACCACCGTTCTGTTCACAGTCACTGAACGTGATCTGTTTATGTGCTAGTATGTACCACTGTTCTAATCACTGTCACTGAACGTGATCTGTTTATGTGCCAGTATGTACCACTGTTCTAATCACTGTCACTGAATGTGATCTGTTTATGTGCTCTTGGATTATTGTCTTCATTGTAATTTACATGGCTTTATATATGAAAAACTTAAAAGTATATATTACTTCTTACTTACATGTATAATGTAGTTCTGATGAAGCTCTGACAAGAGTGAAATCACTCATCTTTTTTTTTTACTTAATAAACTGTTGGTTAAACAAGCAATACCGGCTTAAACCCTGTTTTCTTGTTTTTAATAATAATGTAAGATGATCTTTAACTTGGATCTTACATTAATATTTACGACAACAGTCTATTTTAGCAAGTTGTATGCCGGTATTGTTCCTATGCAACTAGTTTTCCCTTTTTCTTGGTTTGTTCTTCCTTAAGGAAAGTGTTTACTACCCTTAAGGCTAGAAAACTACATTTCCTTGGTACTAGGTTTTGTTCTCTCTCTCTCTCTCTATATATATATATATATATATATATATATGTGTATGTATATAAAATTAAAAATAATTTTGAAGGGAAAATACATAATTCTACCTTTCCCACCCAAGAAGACTTAAATGCTGTCCCATTCACAGAGGGGTGGTATAATGCCCCCGTGCACACCTGGCAACATGGGCTTAAGCAGACATCTTAGAGTTTGAGAGTTAGCCCAAGGTGAGTTGGTAGGGGGAACTTGGCCTGTGTGCCTCTCCCAGGTACATCACCTTGATCACCACAGTGGTATCCCCTCACATTATGCCACATAGACAAGGTATGCTACACTGACCCCAGTAGATAGACCATAGGAATTATATAGCTGCCTTTGTAGTCCAGGTTACAAAAACATATGCATTCGGACAAAAGAGGAACTGAAGTTGTTATGTCTGAATGTCCAAAAGAAAGCTGCTGTTGTTCATGCTGCTCACCAGTAATCTTCCCATCCAGCAACAATACTCAGTAATAAAATGGGAGTCAGAAGGGAAGGGCCAGGGATGTTCATCATTCACACTGCTTCAGTGGCATATGGGTTCAGTGCCTACACAAATCCACACTGGCAACTTCTAGAGCTCAGAATCCCCTCCTCTGATTCTGTGATAGGGGATTAGGTAAGCCCCTCCCCTCAGGGGAAGCCTAGCCCTTGTCACAGAAGGTCAGTTGTTCAGTATTTTAGTGCCAGCTGCAGGACTCACACAGCTGAAACTCATTAGTAGCCTGTGTTGGTGGATTGCAGCTTCCAGACTCAGATAACATCCCTTTGGTAACTTCTCTTTTTCTTTCTTATTATAGAATTTTGATTTCTTCTGTGGGGTATACAGAATGTTTCATATTCCCAGGTTCTCCCGTAACAAGACTTCCAACTTCAAAGAGCAGAACAAACAAACAAAAACCCAAGCCTAATAAGAGTCCGTGTATCAAGAGGAAATGGCAATATAACAAAAGAGGATGTTCATCATATCAATCACTGTTGCAGTAGCCTTAGCAATATGGGTTATATCCTGCCAAGGATGTAACAGCCGGACAACTTCCAAAGCTTCAGAGCACCTTTCACAAACCCAAACTCTCAGGCAGCTTGAGCCGATAAGTTGGGTGCCAAGAACATCAGAATTTTACTGCCACCAAAGAGTATGCTCCTCTCAGGCTTTTTTGGACTGACAGTTGGTTTGGCACTGTTCCTTTGCTGGGCAGATAAGTTCCCTTTGAGGAAAAAACTTCCATTTTCTAAATATTGTTTGTATTTTATCACTTTCATCTTCAGAAAAGTTATTTTAAAGCTAGGAGCTTTGTGTATTAATAGACTGTAACAAGACTGTATTGTACATTTAAACGGGAGCGCTCTTTCCCTGTCATTTTAAAAGTTGTGTAAAGTAACTGAAAATCATTTTTTATGTAGAGAAATTTTGTTTATTTTACTTTTTGGGAGATGGCAATGTGCTTTAAAGTGTTTTTATTGGGTTGTTCTCTGAAAAAAGTGACTTTTAAAGACCTGTAAGTTATTACTGGCATTTGCTGCTTGTCTTCACAAGGAATTCCCAGAACCTATACCCATTCCTACTGTTCTGTAGGCTTTAGATGATGTATGTGTGTGTGTGTGTGTGTGTGTGTGTGTGTGTGTGTGTGTGTGTGTGTGTGTGTGTGTGTGTGTGTGTGTGTGTGTGTTTCTGGGCAGATAGGCTGTATGAAGTTCCTCAGTCTTTTATATTATGTACTATTCCCAAACCTTAAAAAGCAGCTATAGCTTTAGTGAATCCCACTGCTGCTAACACTTAGTTAATTCCAATACTACTCTTTCTGATAAGGAAGGGAACATTTTTGAAAAGTATGGGAAAAGACTAGATACTTATGTGACTTTGATTTTCAGAATTTTGAATTGTCAGGATCGTATGTTAACGTTTGTTTTGTCTAATTGTGAAAGTATCAGGAATGTTTTATCTGCAGTTTTGTCTTGTCAGGAAAAATCTTTTTTAAACAATTTAGTTTCTTCTATTGCACAGGTCTCTACTCACTTTTTACAGAGTGTGTGTGTATGACTGTTGATCCGTCTTCCAGGGCTTTGACCACTGGTACTGTTTTGAGGCACTTTCTCAGTTTCACAGGTAGGTACTAGGCTATCTGCCCGAAGGCATTTATAAGCCTAACCGGAATGTGTTGGCTTTCACCACTCCCTTAGATTAGTTCCCTGTGCCTCTGTCCAGCAGAGCCATTGAAGTGATCCCTGGCATAAACTTTCTGTTTCCCATCCACTCGTCAAGGTTTCTCTTGAAGAGGGTTAGCGAGGAGCTCTGCCTAATGTAGATTGGAATCTTGTTCCAGAGCATGGGAAGTCTCTGGGAGAGGAATCTATCCCTTCAGCATGTCCTATTTATTGTTGTGGTGAGGTTTAGATCCCTGGAGCGTGTGGCTTGAGGGGATATGGTTTTCTTTAGGTGGAGCATGTCCATCAATTCTGGGTTGGGCATGGCCTTGTATGTCAGGCAGAGATCACCTCTGAGTAGGCGGTATGCAACTGAGTACAGCTGGAGTTTCTTCAGTCGAGCTGCATAGGGCATCTGCTTGAGGCCAATGATCCTCTTGGTGAGGTACTTCTGAGGTCTTTCCAGTTGTTGCAGGTGTCTTGTAAGGTACATCCCAAATGGGACATTGTACTGTATGATGGGTCTGATGAGTGATGCATAGAGGGGCCCAATGACCTCTTTCGATCTGGATGCAAACCCTTTTGTGATTAGGTGGGCCACATAGAAGGATTTTCTAACCACTTTGGCAATGTGATTATCAAAGGAGAAGTTACTATCTACTTGGGTCCTCAGATCCCTTATTATGTCTTCTGTATTTAGGGGGCTATCACCTATGTGGTAGTTTGTTGGTACTTTGTTTTTTCCAAAGGGAATGACTATGCACTTTTTGGCATTTAGCTTGAGGCCATGGTTTTGACACCAGGTATCTGTCTCAGTGAGACCCTTTTGGAGGATGTCTGTGTCAGCCGGAGTGTCAATTATAGCCCCTAGTTTGCAGTCGTCTGCGAACTTGGTCAGCCATAGTCCTCCTGTGCTTGCCTGTACGTCTGAGAAGTATATGCCGAACAGGAGGGGTCCTAGGACTGAGCCCTGGAGAATGCCACTTGTAACCAGTTTAGAGTCAGACCTAGCTCTCGCAACTCTTACCATGTGGATTCTGTCTGTGAGCCAGTTGGCAACCCATCTCGTGACGTAGGGGTTTATGTTCAGGCTGGTGAGCTTGTCTACAATACTTGAGTGGGGAATGGTGTCAAAGGCCTTTGCTAGGTCTAGGTGGGCTGTGTGGACCACCTTTCCCTCGTTTGTACCCTTGGTAACTGTCTCAAAGAAGTCCACCAAGTTTAGGAGGCATGATCTGCCCTTAACAAAGCCGAACTGGGTAGGGTCCAGTGTTTGGAGGTTTCTAATGTATCTGTTAATGAGATCCATGATGATGCGCTCCATAGCTTTGCAGACCAAGCTAGTCAGGCTTATAGGGTGATAGTTCCCGGGGTCCGTTGTGGCTCCACCTTTGTGGAGTGGAATAACCGTTGCTGTGCACCACTCTGTGGGCATGTAGCCTGTGGAGAGGCTGAGTTTAAACAGTGTGTTTAGGTGAGGGAAGTTCATCTTTGAGCTCATGTAGGACACAGCCCGGGACACTGTCCGGTCCCATTGATGCTGTGTTTTTGGCTTTGGAGAGGGTTGTTTTAACCTGAGTGTCTGTGATTTCAGGGGCACTACATTCTTCTGGTATAGTTATGGGCCCTTTTGGGGGTGAAGGGTGCGAAGTTTGCACTTAACCTGTCTGTCAGGATGTTGGCTATATTGGTTGGTTCAGTGTATTTTGTGCCATTCTGCACTAACTCTGAGCAGATCTGAGAATTGCCACTTAGATTCTTAACATAGCTAAAGAATGCCTTGTGGTTATCTTTGGAGTCCATGGCAATTTTTCTTTTGAAGCTAGCCTTGGATGATTTTATGAGGGACCGTAGTTTCTTGCTGATACTTATCAGGGATGTCTTCCCTTCTTGGGATTTTACTCTTTTCTGTACTAGTTTCCTCCTTCCATTGTATAGCTTGTTTATGGTAGGGGTCCACCAGACTGGTTTCCTTTTCTTGGAGGAGTGAGTGTTGGTTTTGTTTGGGATAGCACGATCCATGCATTCTTGTAGGTGCCTGTAGAGTGCATTAGTAAAGGATTTTGCAGCTTGGACAGCATTATCCTTTAGCATGGGGGGCTTTGAAACTTCCCACCTCAGTCTTAAGTAACGTGAAGTTTGCTTTTGAAAAGTTATTCACTGTGGTTTCTTTGACCGGGGGTGGTGGCAGAATGTGGATATCCAGAGTGATTAGTTTATGGTCAGATCTAACCAACAAGGGGTGGCCTCTGGTGTGGAACACCGGTCGCTCATGGTGGTGATGACCAGGTCCAATATGTTGTCACCTCTGGGAGAGGTGTTGACCAGTTGATCCAGGGTGTTTGAGTTTATACATTCTAGGAAATGTTGGGCAAGGGAGTTTGCACTTGAGTAGTTCTCCCAGTTAATGTTTGGGTAATTGAAATCACCCAATATCAGGGTGTTTGGTAGGTCCTTTATGTTTCCAGGAATGCGGAGTGGGGGTCCTGGGACATGGTGGAGGATCTGTAGCAAGCTATAATTTGAATAGCAGTTTTGCCCATTGTTAGTTGCATGTGGATGATCTCTGAAGCATCGTGCTGTGCCACTAATCTGGAGGTGTGGGTATCCTTGATGAATATGGATACTCCCCGCCTTTTGTATTTCGGACTGGGTTTTGTGGCCAAAATGTATGGTATGAGTTGTAGCCTGGTAGTGCTGGGGTGCTGTCTGGAGCCTTAAACCAGGTTTCTGTTACTGCACATTTATCAAGTTTCTCCATACTGAGGACTGCCTCGAGTGCATGCATTTTGAGGTTTAGACTTCTGGCATTGAGTAGCATTACCCTCAGTTTTTTGTTACTTGTGCTATTTACGGTGGTGGGTTTGTCTTTTGAGCCTTGCCTAAAAATGGCACTATGGGGGTGACAAGAGCCTTGGCCACTATTCGAAAGCCTAAGGGTGACAGGTGCAAGCCATCTCTAGAGAAGCACCGTGGCTTGTCGAGCATGTCATCCCAGGGTGACAGACACTGGATCCCCTTTAAATGACACCAGAAACTTAGCCAATTATTGAAATTGATCATTTTTTCTCTATACCGTGGTATCATTCTTGGTGAGGGCAGGATGCTACTCAGGGTCAGGGTCATACCGGCCTGGGCTACGTGATCAGAGAGCTCCTCCATGTCTCTTTTCATGTAGTCCAGGGAGGTACGGCTCAGGTCATTCACACCAACATGGATAATGACAGAGTCATATTTGTACTTGTTCTGGAGTGACCTGAGTGCTTATGTTATGTGGCAGATCCTGGCACCCGACAGGCAGCAAACAGTAACCTTCTCCTTCTTCAGCTTAGTGAGTAGGACGTCAGTGTGCCTGACTATAGAGTCACCTATTACTAGTGTATTGGGTATGTTATTTTGCCTTAAGGGCTGTGATTGTGTGGCACACTGGTTTTGTGAAATATGTGTTTCATGGTTTGTGTTGGGGGGTGGAGGTTGCTTGGATGTCTGCTTTGGAGTTCTCTGTTGCTTCTGCAGATCTTTATTTAGAGCCTTCGAGTATGCTTTCATGTATTTATGTGTGTGTTTTTTGCCGGTGATGGTTTCATAGGTCTATGTGAGACTGGTGGTGTGATGAAAGTAATTCCCTTCTCCTCTTGCCTGCCTGGTCCAGTCTTGGGTTGAGAGAGCTTAGCCTCCAGTTTGGCTGTAATTGCATCTCTCACATATATTAGTGTTTGGTGGAAGGAGGAGAGGGTTGTCTGTGTACATGAGGCAATTGTAACATTGCCTCAAAATGCCCAGATTCACCAGTTGGACCGGAGAGTACACCTGAAACTGCTCTTTGGACATGCCTGGATAGGTACAGTGAACTGTTTTACTGATTGGCTGGTAAGGTCGAATAGAGAGCCTTGCCCTTCTCTACAGTATGGGGGAGGGGGGGGTCTAGTGCTAAGGTTTATTAGTGCTTGCTATGAGTTTTGAGCAAGTGCCGGTATGAGAAGTGAATGGTTTGAGTGCTTAAGTTGAAAGTTTGTTTAGTTCCAAGGGAAAAATTGAAGAGAAGACTTTGTGGAGCCGGGAATAGTTATACCCTAGCTAACTGGTGCTGCTCGAGCACAAAACTGCACAAATGCGGGTTTTATAGCAGGGAAATGAAAGAGATATCCTCTCAGATGATGTTAAAAATAATAATGTAAATTCCTCTTTGGACAGAGATTTAAATTGTGACCGCCCTGCTGCAGATGTGCTCAAAAAATTGGATGAAAGGGGTAAGCAGATCCAAGACATCTCTTAAGATTTTTCAACCCTCCTTTTCCAAATTTTTTAAGGAATTCTCTAATTTCTCATCCAATTTTGGAAAAAGCAGAATAAACAGTCTCAGCAAAATACAGGTAAACAGACATTTAAGAAGAAATGGCAAGGAGGTTCCAAAAAGAAGCTTTGAACACCCCCCCCCCCGCAATCAATGACAGTCCTATAAGTCTGAATCTGAATGTTCAAGAGACCTTGTGACCCTCTCCCACCTTGGCCTGATTTTACTTCCAGAAAGTCTGAATCTCCATTTTTTTTCTTTGGCAACAGATGGTTTAAAACAAATGGATTCTGAAGATCATTCCTCATGGATACAGATGGCAGTGGGAGGAAACTCCTTTCCAATGGGTCATTTTTTACCCTTTGTATCAGACTCTTTTGTTTCCTCCAGTTCTTTATCACATGCTGTCCCTAGGAGTGATAGATTCATTACCACCTTCCCAGGTGGAGAAGGGTTTTTAATCAAAGATGCTCTTTAGTACCAAAGAAAGAATATGCTTGGAGATGTTTGGGATAGTACCCAAATTCAAAATAGTGTCACTTCACAACCTGTTGCCTCTTCTTCCTTTTTCAACTTTCATGATAGCACCAGCCTTCAGACGTTTCTTAAAATTTTGTATGTCTAGATCACATTATCAGTTCCCTGGACTATTCACTGCACCAAGAGAGCTCACAAAATGTCCAGCTCCAATTATAGCTCATTGCAGGCTACAAGGTATACACATTTTTCCATATTTAGGCAACTTGCTTATATTTGCAGAGTTTTTTCAAAAGTGTCAGGAATCTCTATGTTAAGTAAGAGATCTTACACAAGCTGGGATTCCAAGAGAACATTCTAGTCATTCTTGACTCCTTCACACAGGATTGTGTTCCTGTGATGCCAGCTAGACACATCAGTTCAAAAAGCTTTTTCTTCCACAGGAAAAAAAAGATCTATATCTAGAACTATTTTGAAGATTTTCCACTCAAATTTCTGTTACTGTGAGTAAATACCTCATGATTTTGTGTTTTTTGGCTTCTATGATTCTTCTGATGCTCTTGTCAAGACTCCATATGAGAAAGATACACTAATATCCAAAGTAACTTTGTCCTATAACCAACACTGTTTGTCTTTTCAAATCCCAGTGCTGTGGTTTGTCAGAAGAGAAATAATCTGGTGAGATGACATTAAATGCAGGTCTCCTCTTCTCCCTACCTGTTCAAAAGCACAGTCGGTCACCAGATGTGCCTAGGAACTTTGCTTGGGGAGAAGTTTTCTGGACGGATAAAAGTGCAAAGTATATGGAACACCAAAGACTGATACAAGCACATAAATATTAAAGAGATGCTTGCCCTGATTAATGCACTAAACTCTCTGAATCATCTTTTGTCCCTAGGACATCTTCAAGTTGCTACAGACAATACCAGAGTCATGTGGTATATTCACAAGCACGGTGAAACTAGGTCATACCCCATTTGCAGACTAGCAGTGTTAGATTGGGATATCGCTTCACAGCACAATTTCACTCTACAGACATCGTACGTTCCATCAGAGCAACATTGTGTGGCTGAGCAGGCTCAGGGCAGACCTTCAGAAATGGAAACTAGCTCAGAGGGGTCTTCTAAGATGGGATCTATCTGTGGAGAGTTCCTCAAGATGACCTCTTTGCTTCCTCTCTATCAACTGGCAAGAATCTGTCCCAGGCGTCCATGCAAGAAGGCCTGAAATACAGATGCCTTTTCTTTTCCTTGGATAGGAATGTTCCTGTATGCTTTTCCACCCTTTCCACAAATATCCAGGGTACTTCTAAAGATTTACAAGGAATCCCCCATGATCACTGTGGTGACTTCCTTCTGGCCCAGGCAACCCTGGTTGTCCCTTACACTCTGACATCAATCAACATCAGCTGGCTGCCTGGATGATAGGGTTTTATTTGCTTTTAGGTGTCTATTCCCTGAGGATATGCATCAGGTACTAATGGAGGCAAGAAAGCCTGGTACTAGAAAATCATGTATTAAAAAATGGAAAAATGTTTTTGTAGTTTGCACCCACAAAATATCCAGCACCCATTCAGGGCTAGTTGTTCTTTGGTTTTACTGTATTTGTGTGAGTTGCTATCTTACTGCCTTTCTTATTCCTCTGTCAAGGTTCATTTATCAGCCATTTTAGCATGTCTGCCCATGCATCTTCCTTTTTCAATGCAGTCTCATATCAAAATATTCTTGAATAGGGTTTTGCACAAGAGGCCTCCAAGTAAACCAGAAGCTTCTCCTTGGGGTCCTAATTTTGTGTTAGAGAAGGTAACACTCCATTTGAACCAACTAACCTGGCTGACTTGAGGTTCTTAACATGAAAAACAATTTTACTGATTGCTCTGACCTCTGCAAGAAGAATATCTGAGTTGCAACCTCTTATGGTGAGTCAGCCCTATTTCATTTTCCACAGGGAAAGGTGCAGAGTTTCTTTGCGAACGAATCCTTCTTTTATGCCTAATTAGCCAAACTATTCATCTCCCTGTTTTCTTTTCTGAACGTAAAAATGATGGAGAAATGGTATTCCATACCTTGGATGCCCCCAGACAACTCATGTATTATCTTGATACAACTAAATCTTTCAGATCTTCAGATCAATTTTTCATTTCTTG
Organism: Protopterus annectens; assembly: GCF_019279795.1. Lineage (NCBI taxonomy): Eukaryota > Metazoa > Chordata > Ceratodontiformes > Protopteridae > Protopterus > Protopterus annectens. The sequence continues at coordinate 37,024,101 of NC_056746.1, read as the reverse complement.
TGAAGGTAAGAAGGGACAATTTGTGTCAAATCAGACTATTTCCAAGTGGTTGTCTAAGGCTATTAGTTATTGTTATATTGACCATAGCAAAACTATTCCAGTTAAGATCAATGCTCACTGGACCAGGGCCTTGGCTTCATCTATGTCTTTTTGGAAAGGGGTGGATTCTAGAAGTATTTTAGAAGTATTCGAAAAGCTCCTACTTGGTCCCCTGTGCATACTTTTGCAAATCACTATAAGTTTGATTCCTTCTTTAGGTCAAGGTCAGGCTTTCCTAGGACCATTCTCCAGGGGTTCTTTCCAACTCCCAAATATGTTAAGCTAGGGTGATCTACCCATATAGCTAAGACCACTGTAGAAGCGATGAGCAAGATGAACATAGCACAGCTGTGTAAGTAAACATGCCAGTACAGCAGATGATTGACTGATCAATGTGATGAGTATGATGAACATGTCACAGCTGTGTAAGTAAACATACTATGACAGTAGATGTTTGAATGATCACGGTGATGGGTACAATGAACATATCACAGCTGTGTATGTAAACATACCATGACAGTAGATGTGTGAATCATCACTGTGATGAATATGATGAACATAGCACAGCTGTGTAAGTAAACTTACCATGACAGTAGATGTCTGAATGATCAGTATGATGAACAAATTACAGCTGTGTAAGTAAACATACCATGACAGTAGATGCTTGAATGATCACTGTGATGAGTACAGTGAACATTGCACAGCTGTGCAAGTAAACTTACCATGACAGTAGATGTTTGAATGATCACTGTGATGAATATGATGAACATTGCACAGCTGTGTAAGTAAACTTACCATGACAGTAGATGTTTGAATGATCACTGTGATGACTATGATAAACATAGCACAGCTGTGTATGTAAACATACCACAACAGTAGATGTCTGAATGATCAGTATGATGAACAAATTACAGCTGTGTAAGTAAACATACCATGACAGTAGATGCTTGAATGATCACTGTGATGAGTTTGATGAACATAGCACAGCTCTGTAAGTAAACTTACCATGACAGTAGATGTTTGAATGGTCACTGTGATGAGTTTGATGAACATAGCACAGCTGTGTAAGTAAACATACCATGACAGTAGATGTTTGAATGATCACTGTAATGAACATAGCACAGCTGTGTAAGTAAACATACCATGACAGTAGATATTTGAATGGTCACTGTGATGACTATGATGAACATAGCACAGCTGTGTAAGTAAACATACCATGACAGTAGATGTTTGAATGATCACTGTGATGAACATAGCACAGCTGTGTAAGTAAAAATACCATGACAGTAGATATCTGAATGGTCACTGTGATGACTATGCCGAACATAGCACAGCTGTGTAGCTAAACATACCATGACAGTAGATGTTTGAATGATCACTGTGATGAGTATGATGAACATAGCACAGCTGTGTAAGTAAACATACCATGACAGTAGATGTTTGAATGGTCACTGTTATGAGTATGAAGAACATAGCACAGCTGTGTAAGTAAACGTACCACGACAGCAGATGTATGAATGATCACTGTGATGAGAAAGACGAATATAGCACAGCTGTGTAAGTAAAAATACAATGACAGTAGATGTTTGAATGATCACTGTGATCAGTATGATGAACATGGCACAGCTGTGTAAGTAAAAATACCATGACAGTAGATGTTTGATCACTGTGATAAACATAGCACAGTTATGTAAGTAAACTTACCATGACAGTAGATGTTTGATCACTGTGATGAGTATGATGAACATGGCACAGCTGTGTAAGTAAAAATGCCATGACAGTAGATGTTTGTATGATCACAGTGATGAGAATGATGAACATACCACAGCTGTGTAAACGTACCATGACAGTAGATGTTAGAATGATCACTGTGAGGAGTATGATGAACATGGCATAGCTGTGTAAGTAAACATACCATGACAGTAGATGTTTGAATGATCACTATAATGAACATAGCACAGCTGTGTAAGTAAACACACCATGACAGTAGATGTTTGAATAATCACTGTGATGATAATAGCACAGCTGTGTAAGTAAACATACCAAGACAGTAGATTATCAAATTATCACTGTGATGAGTATGTTGAACATAGCACATCTGTGTAAGTAAAGTTACCATGACAGTAGATGTTTGAATGGTCGTTGTTATGAGTATGAACATAGCACTACTGTGTAATTAAACGTACCATGACAGTAGATGTTCGAATGATCACTGTGATGAGTATGATGAACATAGCACAGCTGTGTAACTAAACATGCCATGACAGTAGATGTTTGAATGGTCACTGTGATGAGTATGATGAACATAGCACAGCTGTGTAAGTAAACTTACCATGACAGTAGATGTTTGAATGATCACTGTGATGAGTACAGTGAACATTGCACAGCTGTGTAAGTAAACTTACCATGACAGTAGATGTTTGAATGATCACTGTGATGAACATAGCACAGCTGTGTAAGTAAACTTACCATGACAGTAGATGTTTGAATGGTCAGTGTGATGAGTATAATGAACATGGCACAGCTGTGTAAGAAGACATACCGCAGCAGTAGATGATTGAATAATCACTGTGATGAGTATGAAACATAGCACAGCTGTCTAAGTAAACATACCATGTCAGTAGACGTTGGAATGGTCACTGTGATGAGTATGATGAACATACCACAGCTGTGTAAGTAAACTTACCATGACAGTAGATGTTTGAATGATCTCTATGATGAACATAGCACAGCTGTACGTAAACATACTGTGACAGTAGATGTCTGAATGGTCACTGTGATGAGTATGATGAACATAGTACAGCTGTGTAAGTAAACATACCATGACAGTATATGCTTGAATTATCCCTATGATGAATATGATGAACATAGCACAGCTGTGTAAGTAAACTTACCATGACAGTAGATGTTTGAATGGTCACTGTGATGACTATGATGAACATAGCACAGCTGTGTAAGTAAACTTACCATGACAGTAGATGTTTGAATGATCACTGTGATGAGTATGATGAACACAGCACAGCTGTGTAAGTAAACTTACAATGACAGTAGATGTTTGAATGATCACTGTGATCAGTATGATGAACACAGCACAGCTGTGTAAGTAAACTTACCATGACAGTAGATGTTTGAATGATCACTGTGATCAGTATGATGAACATAGCACAGCTGTGTAAGTAAAACTACCATGGCAGTAGATGTTTGAATGATCACTGTGATAAACATAGCACAGTTATGTAAGTAAACTTACCATGACAGTAGATGTCTGAATGATCACTGTGATGAGTATGCTCAACATGGCACAGCTGTGTAAGTAAAAATGGCATGACAGTAGATGTTTGCATGATCACTGTGATGAGTATGATGAACATACCACAGCTGTGTAAGTAAACGTACCATGACAGTAGATGTTGGAATGATCACTGTGATGAGTATGATGAACATGGCACAGCTGTATAAGTAAACGTACCATTACTGTAGATGTTTGAATGATCACTATAAAGAACATAGCACAGCTGTGTAAGTAAACACACCATGACAGTAGATGTTTCAATGATCACTGTGATGACAATAGCACAGCTGTGTAAGTAAACATACCCAGACAGTAGATGATCGAATGATCACTGTGATGTGTATGTTGAACATAGCACATCTGTGTAAGTAAAGTTACCATGACAGTAGATGTTTGAATGGTCATTGTTATGAGTATGAACATAGCACTACTGTGTAAGTAAACTTACCATGACAGTAGATGTTTGAATGATCACTGTGATGAGTATGATGAACATAGCACAGCTATGTAAGCAAACTAACCATGACAGTAGATGTTTGAATGGTCACTGTGATGAGTATGATGAGCATAGTACAGCTGTGTAAGTAAACATACCATGACAGTAGATGTTTCAATGATCACTGTGATGAACATAGCACAGCTGTGCAAGTAAAGTTATCATGACAGTAGATTTTGAATGATCACTGTCATGAGTATGATGAACATAGCACAGATGTGTAAGTAAACATACCACGACAGTAGATGTTTGAATGGTCACTGTGATGAGTATGCTGAGCATAGTACAGCTGTGTAAGTAAACATACCATGACAGTAGATGTTTCAATGATCACTGTGATGAGTAGGATGAACATAGCACAGCTGTGTAATTAAACATACCACGACAGTATATGTTTGAATGATCACTATGATGAATATGATGAACATAGCACAGCTATGTAAGTAAACATACCACAACAGCAGATGTATGAATGATCACTGTGATGAGAAAGACGAACATAGCACAGTTGTGTAAGTAAAAATACCATGACAGTAGATGTTTGAATGATCGCTGTGATGAGTATGATGAACATGGCACAGCTGTGTAAGTAAAATTACCATGACAGTAGATGTTTGAATGATCACTGTGATGAAGATAGCACAGCTGTGTAAGTAAACATACCATGACTGTAGATGTTTGAATGATCACTGTGATGAGTATGATGATCATGGCACAGCTGTGTAAGTAAACATACCACGACAGTAGATGTTTGAATGATCACTGTGATGAGTATGATGAACATGGCACAGCTGTGTAAGTAAAATTACCATGACAGTAGATGTTTAAATGATCACTGTGATGAAGATAGCACAGCTGTGTAAGTAAACATACCATGACTGTAGATGTTTGAATGATCACTGTGATGAGTATGATGAACATGGCACAGCTGTGTAAGTAGACATACCACAGCAGTACATGATTGAATGATCACAGTGATGAGTATGAAAAGTATCACAGCTAAGTAAACATACCATGTCAGTAGATATTGGAATGGTCCCTGTGATGAGAATGATGAACATAGCACAGCTGTGTAAGTAAACTTACCATGACAGTAGATGTTTGAATGATCACTATTATGAACATAGCACAGCTATGTAAGTAAACATACAATGACAGTAGATGTTTGAATGATCACTGTGAGGAGTACAATGAACATTGAATAGCTGTGTAAGTAAACATAAAGTACAGTTTTGTACCTACCATAAATTTAGATGTTAGAGTGCTAATACAGCTGCAGTCATAACAGATGGGTTCTCCTGTCGTCAGGCGGGTCCTCGGTCGGTCGAATTCCAAAGTCTAGGTCCGGTGTCGGTTGTCGTCGCTTCTTCCCTGACGTCAGTGCGACAGGGGTATAAAGGAACCAGCCGATGCCATTTTCTTCAGTTTTTCTTGCCCCAGATGTCAGGTGCCCCCAGAAGGAAGGCAATACATAAATTTGTGTGATAATGCAGTGCAATATAATCAAAATACAGTAGTTGCAAGCAAATACATCATAAATGAAAACCCCAATCAGGTTGTATGAGGATGTGTTAGCCTATAGGCCTGTCCCAAGAGGGGAAGGAGGGAGGGAAACCTGGACTGCAGCTGTATTAGCACTCGAACATCTACATTTATGGTAGGTACAAAACTGTACTATGTTCATCGTGCATACAGCTGCAGTCATAACAGATGGGTAGAATCCCAATCTAAGAAAGGGGTGGTAGGCACTAGGTGGAACTAGGAGGAGCCAAAATGCCCTGCAAGACTGCAGTGGCAAAGCCTGCTCTAGATTTGGAGTATAATGGTAGGTTGTAGTGCTTGGAGAAGGTATGCACAGAACTCCAAGTGGCTGCTTCCAAAATATCCTTGGTAGGAACTCCTCTGAGGAAGGCTGCAGAGGTGGCTGTGGCCCTGATGGAATGAGTTCTAATGCCTGTAGGAACAGTTTTGCCATGAAAGGAATAGCAAAAGCGTATGCAGTGGGCTATCCATTTTGAGATTGTCTGTTTGGAAATTGGCTTCCGTTGAGCTCCTACATAGGCCACAAAGAGCTGTTCTGATTTTCTGAAAGGCTTTGTTCTGTCCAAATAATAATGCAGTTGTCTGTGGATGTCCAAGGAATGTAGTAATATCTCCCCTTTGTTTTGAGGATTAGGATAAAAAGTAGGTAAATGTATGGCCTGATTTAAAGCTACCCTGGATACCACTTTAGGCATAAAGGACGGGTTGGTTCGTAAGGAAACTCTGTCCTGATGGAAGATGATAAAAGGCTGGACAGCCACGAGAGCCTGTAGTTCTGAAACTCTACGAGCTGAGGTGATAGCCAGAAGGAAAGCTGTTTTCCAGGACAAATATTGCAAATCTGATGAGGCAGCTGGCTCAAAGGGAGGCAAGGTCAGTTTTTCCAGAATTAAATTAAGATCCCAATCAAGTATTGGTTGTTTCCTTGGAGGCCTTAAATTCTTAGCCCCTCTGAGGAACTGTCTTAAGAGAGGGTGAGAGAATAAAGGTGGATTAGTGTTGTGTTCTGCAGAAATGGCTGAGGCATGGATTTTGATGGAGGAGAAAGAAAGTCCACTGCTTAGCAGTTCAGCCAAATATTGTAGTATTTGAGGTAAATTCAGTTTTCCAGGATACGGCCCTTTTTCTCATTCCAGACACAAAAATGCTTCCATTTTGCGGAGTAAGCTTTTCTAGTTGATGGCCTTCTGGCCTCCAAAATGACATCCTGCAGCTCCTTGGAGAGTAGGGCCTGTTGTGATGCTAAGGAATCTTCCATGCGGCTAGATTGAGTGTTTTTAGCTGGCTGTGAAGAGTTTTGAAACTGTGCTGAGTCAGAAGAAAAGGCATTTGTGGCAGGGTCCATGGTGGGGAATGCGTCAGGCTCCTCAGGAGTGGGTACCAGTGTTGCCTTGGCCAGTCCGGAGCAATGAGAATCATCTTTGGTCTGTCTGCTTTGGTCTTTAATAGAACTTTGGGCAGCAGAGGAAGAGGAGGGAAGGCATAAACTGTCATTGATGTCCAACTGAAAGAAAGAGCGTCCACTCTCCAGGCCTTTGGATGGAAGATCCTTGAGCAGAATTTTGTCAATTGATGATTCTTGTGGGAGGCAAAGAGATCTATGTCTGGCCTTCCCCATTCTTGGATTGTTTCTGTAAAAACTTTTGGATGCAATTTCCATTCGTGTGGATCTGTCATATTCCTGCTTAGGTTATCTGCCAGCATGTTTTCCTTGCCTGGCAAGTACTGTGCTTGTAGTTCCATTTGTAAATCCATGGCCATGTTCCAAAGTGACATGGCCAGTCTGCATAGGGGGTAAGAATGTGTTCCTCCCTGTTTGTTTATGTACCACATAACTGTGGTGTTCTCCATTTTTATCAATAGTTGGCCAGGTTGTAGAAGGTCCTTGAAGGCTATAATAGCATTTATTACTGCTAGCATTTCTTTTTGATTGATGTGAAGGTGCTTTTCATTTTGGGACCATTTTCCCTGAATGCACCGATCTGTCATGTGCGCCCCCCAGGCGTAGTCCGAGGCGTCTGTTGTGATGATTTGATTTGCTTGAGGCTTGCTGAATGGAAGACCTGTGTTTGTTTGACATGCTTGAGCCCACCACAGAAATTCCTTTTGCAGACATGGAATTAGTGGTATTATTGTTTCCAAACTGTGGCTGTGTTGAGACCATATGTTTTTCAGGTACCATTGTAGTTTCCTCATATGCAGCTTTGCACATGGGATTAGTAAGATGCAAGATGCCATGAATCCCAGAGCCTGCAGGATTTTCCTTGCAGTCAGCCTGGTACAATTTGCTAGTGTTCTGAAGTATTGAATTAGTTGCCCCTGCTTCTCTGGCGTGAGGTAGGCCATGTCCAAATTGGCACCCAGGAAAATTATCTTCCGAGAGGGTATTAGCCTTGATTTCTTTTTGTTGACTGTGTATCCCAGGGAGTTCAATAACATTATTACATAAGCCAGATGTTTCAGAAGAATGTGCTTGCTGTCCGCTTGGATCAGGCAGTCGTCCAAATAGGGGTATATTTGTATCCCTTGAAGTCTGCAGTAGGCAATTACTGATGCCAGGCATTTCGTGAATACTCTGGGCGCAGTAGATAAGCCAAAGGGCAATGCAGAGAATTGATAATGGGTTGAACCTGCAAGAAATCTGAGGTACCTTCTGCAATTTTGTCTGATTGGGACATGCAGGTATGCCTCCTTGAGGTCCAATGTTACCAGCCAAGACTCCTTGCCCAGCATGGGAAGAAGTTGCTGTAGAGTGAGCATCTTGAATTTTGGTGCAGTAGAAATGTGTTTAGGATGGATAGATCCAAAATAGGTCTCCAATCTTTTCCCTTCCTTGGCACCAGAAATAGCCTGGAATAAAAACCTTGACCTTGTTCGTGTAGGTACCTCTTGAATAGCTTTCATGTTTATGAGATCTGTAATTTGCCTTTGTGCCTCTGCCCTTTGATTGTGTGGCAGGTTTGGCATGCCTCTCATTTTTGGAAGGGTGTGAAAATGGAATTTGTAGCCTCTGTTTATAATGTCCAGGATCCATTTGTCCTTTGTGACAACATGCCAATTTTTTGAAAATAATGCCAACTTTCCTCCTAAGGGGGCTGCCATTTGAGACCTGGTTGGCATGCAAAGGGGAAAGTCATTGGGTTTGCTTTCTGAAAGATTGCGAGTTGTCCTCACCACCTCTTTGTGTAGGAGCTTGCCATGGTCTGCCTCTATACGATCCTTGGGATTGTCCTCTGCCCCTCGGGCGCCTGTATCTGCCTCTTTGGGGTCTGTCTGTGGCAGGAAAGGACCAATTTTTGGAAGGCCAATTTCTACTAAAACGTGGGGGTTGAACCTGTAGAAATTATTTCACAGTTTGCATTGATTTAGCTTTTTCCTCCATTTTCCTTAATACCTCCTCAGCATTAACACCAAATAGTACATCCTTTTGAAGAGGGGCGTCTAGTAATTTAGCTTTGACATGATCAGTCAAGGCTTGTTCCTTGAGCCAGGCATGCCTACGTATGACTGATCCTGTAACAGCAGCTCTACATGAGGCCTCTAGAGCATCAAAACCACATTGTAAGGTATGCTTACCCACTTGTTCTGCACTATGCATCAAATCCTGCAACTCCTTCAAGTCTGGTTGTTCAGGTTGTGACATTTTACTTTTCAATTGTGATAACAAAAACTGTTGGTATTTTAGCATATGAAACTGACAGTTTAAGGCCCTCATGGATTAGGTAGCCGAGGTATATACCTTTTTTCTCCACCTTTCTAAGGATCTGGAATCTCTCTCGGAAGGCAATGGATTTTTGGCAATGGAGGCCTTAACTCCCTTGGGGCCCTGTGAGATGGTTTCTGGGTCAGCAGCATGCTTTTGTATAGAAATTGGTGTGAGTCAGGAACCCTGTAGTACCTGTCAGGCTTAACTGGAGCTGGAGGTAGAGAGTCCGGGTTAAGGCAGGCCTCCGAGTAAACATCATCTAGGATGTCCAAGACAGGAGGTATAGCCAGAGGCCTGTGCTGAGGTAACAAGAGAAATTCCCTGAGCCTTTTCTTGGAATCTGAATAATCCTGGCCTTCCCAGTGGAAGTGTTCTCTTAAGGTATGCAAAGTTTCCCCAAATGAGTAATCCTTAGGGGGGGATACAGAAGGGATGAACTCCTCCGCATCAGAGTCTTCAAAAGGGGAGTAAGAATGTTCCTGATCATTAGAGTGCTCTGAAATAATGGAGCCCTGATCAGAGGAGGGGGAATCTTCCTCCACTCTGGGCCTTTTGTCTGGTGGGGGCTGAGAACCTCTGATTAGAGTAATTAAATCCTCAGCCATTTTAAGCATCTGTTTCTTAGGCATGGGGCCTGGAGATGGGCCCTGTGTAGCTGGTCTCTTAGAGTGCATGGTTGCTTTAGACTTTGTGAAAGCCTTGATGGAGAAAGAAGAGGAAGGTCTGAAGACACCTTGAGTGGAGGTGGACCTGTCCACATTCTGAGTTTCAACGCCAAGAGTGGCTTCGGTATCTGTAGTCGGGGTGTGGGCCGAGGAGCCTGCGACCTCGGGCACAGGAGACACCGTCAAAGAAGTGTCATCGGTAATCAGGGGCTGCGTAGGCGCCTCGCAGAGAACCGGACCACGTGTAGTCGGCTTTGGCATGGTGTCGGTAGAGGCCACGGACCTCGTGTGTCGGTCCTTGTCTTTGCGTTTTTTAGACAAAACCAGGGTTGGAGTATCCGACAACATAGTATAGTTAAATGCTTTCCCAAAATAATGCTGGGTGAACTCCGCCCGATGCTTAATAGTGCGTTTGTTGAATGTAGCACAAAAGCGACAGACCGAGACGTCGTGGTCTGGGCCTAAACAAGGTATACAGGGGGAATGGAAATCCTTATGCGGTATTTGCTTCCCACAAGAAATACAATTAACTTTGTCTGACATCGGTCTGAGGCAAGAAAAGTTTCCCCAATGGGGTACTTAGCTTTTAAGAAGACTTCGGTTTCCAAATTTTCGTAATCTCAGGAGCTGGCCGTCCAGCACTTGCGAACTGCTTCTGCTTCGGGCACCGCACGGCAAGAAAGACTGAAGAAAATGGAGTCGGCTGGTTCCTTTATACCCCTGTTGCACTGATGTCAGGGAAGAAGCGACGACAACCGACGCCGGACCTAGACTTTGGAATTCGGCTGACCGAGGACCCGCCTGACGGCAGAAGAACCCATCTGTTATGACTGCAGCTGTATGCACGATGAACATCATGAAAGTAGATGTTTGAATGATCACTGAGATAAACATAGCACAGCTATGTAAGTAAACTTACCATGACAGTAGATGTTTAAAGGATCACTGTGATGAGTATGATGAACATAGCACAGCTGTGTAAGTAAATTTACCATGACAGTAGATTTTTGAATGGTCTCTGTGATGAGTATGATGAACATAGCACAGCTGTGTAAGTAAACATACCACGACTGTAGATGTTAGAATGGCCACTGTGATGAGTATGATGAACTTAGAGTAGACAGGCAAGAACAAACTACTATAAAAACAAAAGAACGGAGGAAAAACCACGCTGCAGCACAAAACTAAATAATAATGATTAAGCGTCTTCGTTTATTTCAATAAACAAACTTCTTCAGATCAAGTAAAACAGGAAATCACAGTTTAAATACACTCGAGGCTGATATTCTCGCAATTAATTAACTGCTTAAAGTAAAAGCGCACTTATCGAGCGCATCCTAATTGACAAGCACGACTAAACTTGTAAAAAACTTGTAAAACATAAGCTAAAAATTGACTTAGTAAAAAATTAATACAGATGAACAATATTCATATTGAACATCTAACCAACTACTATGTGAGCAAAGCAAGTGAGTGGAAATGAGTAAATAAAACCTACACTAGTGCATATACATAAAAGTTGAATACTAATTGCAGTGTTTACAATCTGAGTAACGAATACTAAAAACAAATCCAATATCAAGACACAATTAAATGACAAATAGTACACCCAAGTAGGAATCTGGAACCTAAACAGATAATGCCCATAAAAAACACTGAACTGACATGCTCAAGTCGATTGAAGTAACTAAGTAAAACTTATATGTAAGATAACCTCACATGGTCTACCTATTGAGGCTCCTAAGCTTAAGTACACTACTTAAAGAACAATTCTCGTTCAGACCTGGAGCATTATATGCATTAAGTCTAATTTGCCAAAACAACTCTCGCTCTTCTAATTTAAGGGGTAGAGGAACTCCTCTAAAGTCTTGTACTATTTGGTCAATGATCAGAAATTTAAACATATGGTCAGAGTGGACTGAAATATGTTTAGCTAGTGCGTTGTCCAATTTCTGCTTCCTAATTGCATAAGTATGTTCATAAATGCGGTCATGTAGGCGTCGTTCTGTTTTGCCCACGTAGAAAGCTGCACAAAGTTGGCACTTAGCTAAATATATCACCGTTCTTGAATTACAATTGGCCCTTATATTCAACTTGTATTCATAATCATGAACTTTAAATCTGTTAGATTCAATAATGTATTGACAAAAGTTACACGCTTGGCATTTAAACATGCCGGCTATCAGTGGTTTCTTAGTGTTGTGTCGTTCGAGAAGAGCTTTGAGGTTTTTAGCCTTTCTATAAACTACTGATGGGTGGTTACCACGTTTATGGTAAACAGTGGTGTCATTTTTAAATAAGTCCCAGTTTTTTACATAATACATGGAAGCATTCACTACTGTTAAGAATATATGTTGTTATAAATGTGACACCTAGGCTTTCAGATGGGTGCTTGTTTATAGTGTCATTAGTTGATTCTATATTTGAAGCTTCAGTGCCAATAAGAGAAACTAACTCTCTATTCAAGATCGGTTTATAAAAATGACACTGACGCTTAGAAGACACTTCCTCTATGATAGCATTGAGCATGTCGTCTGGGTACCCTCAATGTAAAAACATGTTTCTTAAATGCCTACATTTGTTAACAAAATCACTGTCTAAAGTGATAATACGAGCTGCCTCACTAGCTGACCTTTAACGATCGCACGCTTTTGATGAAAAGGGTGGCAGCTTGAATAATGCAAGAATGAGTTGGAATAGGTAGCTTTCCTATATATATGTTAGCCGTATATTTATGAGAACAAATATATTTGGAAAGTAAAATATCTAAATAAGGAATGGACTCGGTATGAAAAGTGGCAGTGAATTTCAAAAACTGTGTAGTTGAATTAAAGTAATTGACTAACACTTCACTCATTGGTTGGTCACCATGCAATAGGATGAAAATATCATCCAAATAACGAGTGTAGAAAATCACCTGATCTTTGAATGGACAATTGCTGGAAACGTAGTCTTGTTCCCATTGTGCCATGACTAAATTGGCAACATTTGCTCCACACGGAGAGCCCATGGCTACCCCGGTTTTCTGCAGATAGAAATTGTTGCCAAATGTAAAAAAATTGTTACTCAAGACCAACTCCAAGAGTTCTTGAACCATTACCAACTCATTCCTACTACTACCATTAGCTCTAAGTATTTGCTCCACCCAATCTACAGCTGTATCTTGGGGAATGCAAGTGTACAAATCTTTAACATCAGTGGTGAGGAAGTTATAACTGGCATTAAAAACTATGTTATTAATTTTTCCTAGGAAGGACCAAGAATCCTTACAAATCTGTGAAAAGTTGACCAAATATTTCTGTAATATATTGTCAACAATTTTGGCACATGGATAGGTGGGAGAACCACGGCCATCAACAAGTGGTCTCATGGGTGGATTATGTACATCTTTATGGATTTTGGGGATTCCAAACAAACACGGGAATCTAGGATATGCAGTTGACAAATAGTTGCAAATATGCTGTGTTAATCTTCCCTCAATGAACATTTCTTCTATATGGTCTTTAATGATAGTGTACGCTTTATTAACTTCAGAACGGGAACTAATAGAATATGAAGAACTATCTAACAGGCTATACATCCTATCATGGTAGCCGGCTTCGTCAAACACCACAAGACCCCCTCCCTTGTCTGGTTTACAAAATCTGATGTCCTGAAGTTTAATCAAATCAAGACATTCGATTTCTTTTTTGTTAGAATGCACACTTTGATGTTCATTGAGGGAAGATTAACACAGCATATTTACAACTATTTGTCAACTGCATATCCTAGATTCCCGTGTTTGTTTGGAATCCCCAAAATCCGTAAAGATATACATAATCCACCCATGAGACCACTTGTTGATGGCCGTGGTTCTCCCACCTATCCATGTGCCAAAATTGTTGACAATATATTACAGAAATATTTGGTCAACTTTTCACAGATTTGTAAGGATTCTTGGTCCTTCCTAGGAAAAATTAATAACATAGTTTTTAATGCCAGTTATAACTTCCTCACCACTGATGTTAAAGATTTGTACACTTGCATTCCCCAAGATACAGCTGTAGATTGGATGGGGCAAATACTTAGAGCTAGTGGTAGTAGTGGGAATGAGTTGGTAATGGTTCATGAACTCTTGGAGTTGGTCTTGAGTAACAATTTTTTTACATTTGGCAACAATTTCTATCTGCAGAAAACCGGGGTAGCCATGGGCTCTCCATGTGGAGTAAGTGTTGCCAATTTAGTCATGGCACAATGGGAACAAGACTACGTTTCCAGCAATTGTCCATTCAAAGATCAGGTGATTTTCTACATTCGTTATTTGGATGATATTTTCATCCTATTGCATGGTGACCAACCAATGAGTGAAGCGTTAGTCAATTACTTTAATTCAACTACACAGTTTTTGAAATTCACTGCCACTTTTCATACCGAGTCCATTCCTTGTTTAGATATTTTACTTTCCAAAGATATTTGTTCTCATAAATATACGGCTAACATATATAGGAAAGCTACCTATTCCAACTCATTCTTGCATTATTCAAGCTGCCACCCTTTTCATCAAAAGCGTGCGATCGTTAAAGGTCAGCTAGTGAGGGCAGCTCGTATTATCACTTTAGACAGTGATTTTGTTAACGAATGTAGGCATTTAAGAAACATGTTTTTACATCGAGGGTACCCAGATGACATGCTCAATGCTATCAAAGAGGAAGTGTCTTCTAAGCGTCAGTGTCATTTTTATAAACCGATCTTGAATAGAGAGTTAGTTTCTCTTATTGGCACTGAAGCTTCAAATATAGAATCAACTAATGACACTATAAACAAGCACCCATCTGAAAGCCTAGGTGTCACATTTATAACAACATATAATCTTAACAGTAGTGAATGCTTCCAGGTATCATGTAAAAACTGGGACTTATTTAAAAATGACACCACTGTTTACCATAAACTTGGTAACCACCCATCAGTAGTTTATAGAAAGGCTAAAAACCTCAAAGCTCTTCTCGAACGACACAACACTAAGAAACCAATGATAGCCGGCATGTTTAAATGCCAAGCGTGTAACTTTTGTCAATACATCATTAAATCTAACAGATTTAAAGTTCATGATTATGAATACAAGTTGAATATAAGGGCTAATTGTAATTCAAGAATGGTGATATATTTAGCTAAGTGCCAACTTTGTGCAGCTTTCTACGTGGGCAAAACAGAACGACGCCTACGTGACCGCATTTATGAACATACTTATGCAATTAGGAAGCAGAAATTGGACAACTCACTAGCTAAACATATTTCAGTCCACTCTGACCATATGTTTAAATTTCTGATCATTGACCAACTAGTACAAGACTTTAGAGGAGTTCCTCTACCCCTTAAATTAGAAGAGTGAGAGTTGTTTTGGCAAATTAGACTTAATGCATATAATGCTCCAGGTCTGAATGAGAATTGTTCTTTAAGTAGTGTACTTAAGCTTAGGGGCCTCAATAGGTAGACCATGTGAGGTTATCCTACATATAAGTTTTACTTAGTTACTTCTATCGACTTGAGCATGTCAGGTCAGCGTTTTTTATGGGCATTATCTGTTTAGGTTCCAGATTCCTAATTGGGTGTACTATTTATCATTTAATTGTGTCTTGATATTGGATGTGTTTTTAGTATTCGTAACTCAGATTGTAAACACTGCAATTAGTATTCCACTTTTATGTATATGCACTAGTGTAGGTTTTATTTATTCGTTTCCACTCACTTGTTTTGCTCACATAGTAGTTGGTTAGATGTTCAATATGAATATTGTTCATCTGTATTAATTTTTTACTAAGTCGATTTTTAGCTTATGTTTTACAAGTTTTTTACAAGTTTAGTCGTGCTTGTCAATTAGGATGCGCTCGATAAGTGCGCTTTTACTTTAAGCAGTTAATTGATTGCGAGAATATCAGCCTTGAGTGTATTTAAACTGTGATTTCCTGTTTTACTTGATCTGAAGAAGTTTGTTTATTGAAATAAACGAAAAGCGCTTAATCATTATTATTTAGTTTTCTCCTGCAGCGTGGTTTTTCCTCCGTTCTTTTGTTTTATGATGAGCATAGCACAGCTGTGTAAGTAAACATACCACGACAGTATGTGTTTGAGTGGTCAGTGTGATGAGTATGATGAACATAGTACAGCTGTGTAAGTAAACATACCATGACAGCAGATGTTTGAATGGTCACTGTGATGAGTATGATGAACATGGCACAGCTGTGTAAGTAAACATACCATGACAGTAGATGTTTAAATGATCACTGTGATGAAGATAGCACAGCTGTGTAAGTAAACATACCATGACTGTAGATGTTTGAATGATCACTGTGATGAGTATGATGAACATGGCACAGCTGTGTAAGTAGACATACCACAGCAGTACATGATTGAATGATCACAGTGATGAGTACGAAACATAGCACAGCTGTGTAAGTAAACATACCATGCCAGTAGATATTGGAACGGTCCCTGTGATGAGAATGATGAACATAGCACAGCTGTGTAAGTAAACTTACCATGACAGTAGATGTTTGAATGATCACTATTATGAACATAGCACAGCTATGTAAGTAAACATACAATGACAGTAAATATTTGAATGATCACTGTGATGAGTACAATGAACATTGCATCGCTGTGTAAGTAAACATACCATGAAAGTCGATGTTTGAATGATCACTGTGATAAACATAGCACAACTATGTAAGTAAACTTGCCATGACAGTAGATGTTTAAAGGATCACTGTGATAAGTATGATGAACACAGCACAGCTGTGTAAGTAAACTTACCATGACAGTAGATTTTTGAATGGTCTCTGTGATGAGTATGATGAACATAGCACAGCTGTGTAAGTAAACATACCATGACTGTAGATGTTTGAATGGTCACTGTGATGAGTATGATGAACATAGCACAGCTGTGTAAGTAAACATACCATGACAGTATATGTTTGAGTGGTCACTATGATGAATATGATAAATATAGCAAAGCTGTGTAAGTAAACTTACCATGGCACTAGATGTTTGAATGGTCACTGTGATGAGTATGATGAACATAGCACAGCTGTGTAAGTAAACATACCATGACAGTAGATGTGTGAATGGTCCCTATGATGAGTATGATGAACATGGCACAGCTGTTTAAGTAAACATACCATGACAGTAGATGTTTTAATGATCACTGTGATGAGTATGATGAACATAGCACAGCTATAGAAGTAAACTTACCATGACAGCAGATTTTTAAATGATCATTGTGATGAGTATGATGAACATAGCACAGCTGTGCAAGTAAACTTACCATGACAGTAGATGTTTGAATGGCCCCCATGATGAGAATAATGAACATTGCACAGCTGTGTACGTAAACTTACCATGACAGTAGATGTTTGAATGGTCACTGTTATGAGTAGGATGAACATAGCACAGCTGTGTAAATAAACATACCACAACAGTAGATGTTTGAATGATCACTGTGATGAGGAAGACGGACATAGCACAGCTGTGTAAGTAAAAATACCATGACAGTAGATGTTTGAATGATCACTGTGATGAGTTTGATGAACATAGTACAGCTGTGTAAGTAAACATTCCACAACAGTATATGCTTGAATTATCCCTCTGATGAATATGATGAACATAGCACAGCTGTGCAAGTAAACTTACCATGACAGTAGATGTTTGAATGGTCACTGTGATGACTATGATGAACATAGCACAGCTGTGTAAGTAAAGATACCACAACAGTAGATGTTTGAATGATCACTGTAATGAGTAGGGTGAACATAGCACCACTGTGTAAGTAAACATACCATGACTGTAGATGTTTGAATATTCACTGTGATGAGTTTGATGAACATAGCACAGCTGTATAAGTAAACGTACCATGACAGTAGATGTTTGAATGATCACTGTGATGAGTTTGATGAACATAGCACAGCTGTATAAGTAAACATACCATGACAGTAGATGTTTGAATGGTCACTGTGATGAGTATGATGAACATAGCACAGCTGTGTAAGTAGACATACAGCAGCAGTAGATTTTTGAATGATCATTGTGATAAGTATGATGAACATAGCAAAGCTATGTAAATAAACTTACCATGACAGTAGATTTTTAAATGATCACTGTGATGAGTATGATGAACATAGCACAGCTGTGCAAGTAAACTTACCATGACAGTAGATTTTTGAATGATCACTGTGATGAGTATGATGAACATAGCACAGCTGTGTAAGTAAACATACCATGACAGTAGATGTTTGAATGGTCACTGTGATGAGTATGATGAACATAGCACAGCTGTGTAAGTAAACTTACCATGACAGTAGATGTTTGAATGATCACTGTGTTTGGTATGATGAGCATAGCACAGCTGTGTAAGTAAACTTACCATGACAGTAGATGTTTGAATGGTCACTGTGATGAGTATGATGAACATAGCACAGCTGTGTAAGTAAACATACCATGACAGTAGATGTTTGAATGGTCACTGTGATGAGTATGATGAACATAGCACAGCTGTGTAAGTAAACATACCATGACAGTAGATGTTTGAATTATCACTGTGTTTGGTATGATGAGCATAGCACAGCTGTGTAAGTAAACTTACCATGACAGTAGATGTTTGAATGGTCACTGTGATGAGTATGATGAACATAGCACAGCTGTGTAAGTAAACATACCATGACAGTAGATGTTTGAATGATCACTGTGATGAGTATGATGAACATAGCACAGCTGTGTAAGTAAACATACCATGACAGTAGATGTTTGAATGATCACTGTGATGAGTATGATGAACATAGCACAGCTGTGTAAGTAAACATACCATGACAGTAGATGTTTGAATGATCACTGTGATGAGTATGATGAACATAGCACAGCTGTGTAAGTAAACATACCATGACAGTAGATGTTTGAATGATCACTGTGATGAGTATGATGAACATAGCACAGCTGTGTAAGTAAACATACCATGACAGTAGATGTTTGAATGGTCACTGTGATGAGTATGATGAACATAGCACAGCTGTGTAAGTAAACATACCATGACAGTAGATGTTTGAATGGTCACTGTGATGAGTATGATGAACATAGCACAGCTGTGTAAGTAAACATACCATGACAGTAGATGTTTGAATGATCACTGTGATGAGTATGATGAACATAGCACAGCTGTGTATGTAAAAATACCATGACACTAGATGTTTGAATGATCACTGTAATGAGTATGATGAAGATAGCACAGCTGTATAAGTAAATTTACCATGACAGTAAAGGTTTGAATGGTCACTGTGATGAGTATGATGAACATAGCACATCTGTGTAAGTAAACTTACCATGACAGTAGATGTTTGAATGATCACTGTGATGAACATAGCACAACTGTGTAAGTAGACATACCACAGCAGTAGATGATTGAATAATCACTATGATGAGTAAAAAACATAACACAGCTGTGTAAGAAAACATAGCATGTCAGTAAATGTTTGAATGCTCACTGTGATGAGTATGATGAGCATAGCACAGCTGTGTAAGTAAACATACTATGACAGTAGATATTTGAATGATCACTGTGATGGGTACAATGAACATAGCACAGCTGTGTAAGTAAACATACCATGACCGTAGATGTTTGAATGATCACTGTTATGAGTATGATGAACATAGCACAGCTGTGTAAGTAAACATACCATGGCAGCAGATGTATGAATGATCACTGTGATGAGAAAGACGAATATAGCACAGCTGTGTAAGTAAAAATACCATGACAGTAGATGTTTGAATGATCACTGTGATGAGTACAATGAACATTGCATAGATGTGTAAGTAAACAGACCATGACAGTAGATGTTTGAATGGTCACTGTCATGAGTATGATGAACATGCCACAGCTGTGTAAGTAAACATACCACGACAGTAGATGTTTGAACGGTCACTTTGATGAGTATGATGAACATAGCACAGCTATGTAAGTAAGTTTACCATGACAGTAGATGTTTGAATGGTCACTGTGATGAAGATAACACAGCTGTGTAAGTAAACATACCATGACTGTAGATATTTGAATGATCACTGTGATGAGTATGATGAACATGGCACAGCTGTGTAAGTAGACATACCACAGCAGTAGATGATCGAATGATCACAGTGATGAGTATGAAACATAGCACAGCTGTGTATGTAAACATACCATGTCAGTAGATATTGGAATGGTCACTGTGATGAGAATGATGAACATAGCACAGCTGTATAAGTAAACTTACCAGGACAGTAGATGCTTGAATGATCACTGTGAAAAACATAGCACAGCTATGTAAGTAAACTTACCATGACAGTAGATGTTTGCATGATCACTGTCATGAGTATGATGAACATGGCACAGCTGTATAAGTAAACATACCATGACAGTAGATGTTTGAATGGTCACTGTCATGAGTATGATGAACATGGCACAGCTGTGTAAGTAAACATACCATGACAGTAGATGTTTGAATGATCCCTATAATGAACATAGCACAGCTGTGTAAATAAACATACCATGACAGTAGATCTTTGAATGATCACTGTGATGAACATAGCACAGCTGTGTAAGTAAACATACCAAGACAGTAGATGATCACTGTGATGTGTATGATGAACATAGCACCGCTGTGTAAGTAAACATACCAAGACAGTAGAATATCGAATGATCACTGTGATTAGTATGTTGAACATAGCACAGCTGTGTAAGTAACGTTACCATGACAGTAGATATTTGAATGGTCACTGTGATGAGTATGAACATAGCACAGCTGTGTAAGTAAACTTACAATGACAATAGATGTTTGAATGTTCACTGTGATGAGTATGTTCACTGTGATGAGTATGATGAATATAGCACTGCTGTGCAAGTAAACCTATCATGACAGTAGATGTTTGAATGATCACTGTGATGAGTATGATGAACATAGCACAACTGTGTAAGTAAACATACCACAACAGTAGATGTTTGAATGTTCACTGTGATGAGTATGATGAACATAGCACAGCTGTGCAAGTAAACCTATCATGACAGTATATGTTAGATCACTATGATGAATATGATAAACATAACAAGGCTGTGTAAGTAAACTTACCATGACAGTAGATGTTTGAATGATCACTGTGATGAGTATAATGAACATGGCACAGCTGTGTAAGTAAACTTACCATGACAGTAGATGTTTGAATGATCACTATGATGAACATAGCACAGGTGTGTAAGTAAACATACCACGACAGTAGATGTTTGAACGATCACTTTGATGAGTAGGATGAACATAGCAGAGCTGTGTAAGTAAGTTTACCATGACAGTAGATGTTTGAATGATCACTGTGATGAGTATGATGAACATGGCACATCTGTGTAAGTAGACATACCACAGCAGTAGATGATTGAATGATCACAGTGATGAGTATTAAACATAGCACAGCTGTCTAAGTAAACATACCATGACAGTAAATGTTTGAATGATCACTGTGATGAGTACAATGAACATAGCACAGCTGTGTAAGTAAACTTACCATGACAGCAGATGTTTGAATGGTCTCTGTGATGAGTATGATGAACGTAGCACAGCTGTGTAAGTAAACATACCACGATTGTAGATGTTTGAATGGTCACTGTGATGAGTATGACTAACATAGCACAGCTGTGTAAGTAAACATACCACAACAGTATATGTTTGAATGGTCACTGTGATGAGTATGACTAACATAGCACAGCTGTGTAAGTAAACATACCACAACAGTATATGTTTGACTGGTCACTATGATGAATATGATAAACATTGCAAAGCTGTGTAAGTAAACTTACCATGGCACTAGATTTTTGAATGGTCACTGATGAGTATGATGAACATAGCACAGCTGTGTAAGTAAACATATCTTGACAGTAGATGTTTGAATGCGCACTGTGATGAGGAAGACGAACATAGCACCACTTTGTATGTAAAAATACCATGACAGTAGATGTTTGATCCATCACTGTGATGAATATGATGAACATAGCACAGCTGTGTAAGTAAACATAGCATAACTGTAGATGTTTGAATGATCACTGTGATGAGTATGCTGTGCTATGTTCATCATACTCATCATACCATGACTGTAGATGTTTGAATGATCACTGTGATGAGTATGATGAACATAGCACAGCTGTGTAAGTAAACATACCATGACAGTAGATGTTTGAATGATCACTGTGATGAGTATGATGAACATAGCACAGCTGTGTAAGTAAACATACCATGACAGTAGATGTTTGAATGATCACTATGATGAATATGATTAACATGGCACAGCTGTGTAAGTAAACATACCACGACAGTAGATTTTTAAATGATCACTATGATGAGTATGATGAACATTGCACAGCTGTGCAAGTAAACCTACCATGACAGTAGATGTTTGAATGTTCACTGTGATGAGTATGATGAACATAGCACAGCTGTGTAAGTAAACTTACCATGACAGTAGATGTTTGAATGTTCACTGTGATGAGTATGATGAACATGGCACAGCTGTGTAAGTAAACATACCAAGACAGTAGATGATAGCATGATCACTGTGATGTGTATGATGTACATAACACAGCTGTGTAAGCAAACATACCAAGACAGTAGATGATCGAATGATCACTGTGATGAGTATGTTGAACATAGCACAGCTGTGTAAAGTTACCATGAGAGTAAATGTTTGAATGGTCACTTTGATGAGTATGAACATAGTACTGCTGTGTAAGTAAACATACCATGACAGTAGATGTTTGAATGATCACTGTGATGAGTATGATGAACATAGCACAGCTGTGTAAGTAAACATAACATGACAGTAGATGTTTGAATGGTCTCTGTGATGAGTTTGATGGACATAGCACAGCTGTATAACTAAACTTACCATGACAGTAGATGTTTGAATGATCACGGTGATGAACATAGCACAGCTGTATAAGTAAACATACCATGACAGTAGATGTTTGAATGATCACTGTGATGAGTTTGATGAACATAGCACAGCTGTGTAAGTAGACATACTGCAGCAGTAGATGTTTGAATGGTCATTGTGATGAGTATGAAACATAGCACAGCTGTATAAGTAAACACACGAACATAGCACAGCTGTGTAAGTAAACATACCATGACAGTAGATGTTTGAATGATCACTGTGATGAGTATGATGAATATGGCACTGGTGTGTAAGCAAACATAACAGTAGAGTAAATGTTTGAATGATCACTGAGATGGGTATGATGACGTGTAAGTAAAGTTACCATGACAGTATATGTTTAAATGATTACTGTGATGAGTATGATGAACATAGCACAGCTGTGTAAGTAAACATACCACGACAGCAGATGTTTGAATGATCACTGTGATGAGGAAGACGAACATAGCACAGCTGTGTATGTAAAAATACCATGACAGTAGATGTTTGAATGATCACTGTAATGAGTATGATGAACATGCTACGGCTGTGTAAGTAAACATACCACAACAGTAGATGTATAAATGATCACTGTGATGAGTATGATGAACATAGCACAGCTATATAAGTAAACTTACAATGACAGTAGATTTTTAAATGATCACTGTGATGAGTTTAATGAACATAGCACAGCTGTGTAAGTAAACTTACCATGACAATAGATGTTTGAATGATCACTGTGATGTGTATGATGAACATGACACAGCTGTGTAAGTAAACATACCACAACAGTAGATGTTTGAAAGATCACTGTGATGAGTATGACGAACATAGCACAGCTGTGTAAGTAAACATTCCATGACAGTAGATGTTTGAGTGATCACTTTGATGAGTATGATGAATATAACACAGCTGTGTAAGTAAACTTACCACGACAGTAGATGTTTGAATGTTCACTGTGATGAGTATGATGAACATAGCACAGCTGTGTAAGTAAACATACCATGACAGTAGATGTTTGAATGATCACTATGGTGAGTATGATGAACGCCGCACAGCTCTGTAAGTAAACATACCATGACAGGAGATGTTTGAATGATCACTATGATGAACATAGCACAGCTGTGTAAGTAAACATACCATGACAGTAGATGTTTGAATGATCACTGTGATGAGTATGATGAACATAGCACAGCTGTGTAAGTAAACTTACCATGACAGTAGATGTTTGAATGGTCACTGTGATGAGTATGATGAACATAGCACAGCTGTGTAAGTAAACATACCATGACAGTAGATGTTTGAGTGGTCACTGTGATGACTATGATGAACATAGCACAGTTATGTAAGTAAACATACTATGACAGTAGATGTTTGAATGTTCACTGTGATGAGTAGGATGAACATAGCATAGCTGTGTACGTAAACATACCATGACAGTAGATGTTTGAATGATCACTGTGATGAGTATGATGAACATAGCACAGCTGTGTAAGTAAACATACCACAACAGTAGATGTTTGAATGATCACTGTGATGAGTATGATGAACATAGCACAGCTGTGTAAGTAAACATACCATGACAGTTGATGTTTGTGTGATCACTGTTATGAGTTTGATGAACATAGCACAGCTATATAAGTAAACTAACCATGACAGTAGATGTTTGAGCACTGTGATGAGTTTGATGAACATTACACAGCTGTATAAGTAAACTTACCATGACAGTAGATGTTTGAATGATCACTGTAATGAGTTTGATGAACATAGCACAGCTGTATAAGTAAACATACAATGACAGTAGATGTTTGAATGGTCACTTTGATGACTATGATGAACATAGCACAGCTGTGTAAGTAAACATACCATGACAGTAGATGTTTGAATGATCACGGTGATGAGTTTGATGAACATAGCACAGCTGTGTAAGTAAACATACTATGACAGTAGATGTTTGAATGATCATTGTGATGAGTATTAAGAACATACACAGCTGTGTAAGTAAACATACCATGGCAGTAGATGTTTCAATGATCATTGTGATGAGTATGATGAACATAGCACAGCTGTGTAAGTAAACATACCATGGCAGTAGATGTTTCAATGATCATTGTGATGAGTATGATGAACATAGCACAGCTGTGTAAGTAAACATGCCATGACAGTAGATGTTTGAATGATCACGGTGATGAGTTTGATGAACATAGCACAGCTGTATAAGTAAACATACAATGACAGTAGATGTTTGAATGGTCACTTTGGTGACTATGATGAACATAGCACAGCTGTGTAAGTAAACATACCATGACAGTAGATTTTTGAATGATGACTGTGATGAGTTTGATGAACATAGCACAGCTGTGTAAGTAAACATACAATGACAGTAGATGTTTGAATGATCATTGTGATGAGTATTAAGAACATACACAGCTGTGTAAGTAAACATACCATGGCAGTAGATGTTTCAATGATCATTGTGATGAGTATGATGAACATAGCACAGCTGTGTAAGTAAACATACCATGGCAGTAGATGTTTCAATGATCATTGTGATGAGTATGATGAACATGGCACAGCTGTGTAAGTAGACATACCATGTCAGTAGATGTCGGAATGGTCCCTATGATGAGAATGATGAACATAACACATCTGTGTAAGTAATCTTACCATGACAGTAGATGCTAGAATGATCACTATTATGAACATAGCACAGCTGTGTAAGTAAACATACAATGACAGTAAATGTTAGAATGATCTCTGTGATTAGTACAATGAACATTGCATAGCTGTGTAAGTAAACATACCATGACAGTAGATGTTTGAATGATCACTGTGATGAGTATGATGAACATAGCACAGCTGTGTAAGTAAACATACCACAACAGTAGATGTTTGAATGATCACTGTGATGAGTATGATGAACATAGCACAGCTGTGTAAGTAAACATACCATGACAGTAGATGTTTGAATTATCACTGTGATGAGTATGATGAACATAGCACAGCTGTGTAAGTAAACATACCATGACAGTAGATGTTTGAATGATCACTGTGATGAGTATGATGAACATAGCACAGCTGTGTAAGTAAACATACCATGACAGTAGATGTTTGAATGATCACTGTGATGAACATAGCACAGCTGTGTAAGTAAACTTTCCATGACAGTAGATGTTTGAATGGTCACTGTGAAGAGTATGGTGAACATAGCACAGCTGTGTAAGTTATCATACCATGGCAGTTGATGTTTAAATGATCACTGTAATGAGTATGATGAACATAACACATCTGTGTAAGTAAACATACCACGGCAGTAGATGTTTGAATGATCGCTGTGGTGGGTATGAATGTTTGAATGGTGACTGTGATGAGCATGAATGTTTGAATTATCACTGTGATGAGTATGAATGTTTGAATGGTCGCTGTGATGAGCATAGCACAGCTGTGTAAGTAAACATACCATGACAGTAGATGTTTGAATTATCACTGTGATGACAATAGCACAGCTGTGTAAGTAAAATACCATGACAGCAGATGTTTGAATGGTCACTGTGCTTAGTATGATAAACATAGCACATCTGTATAAGTAAAGATACCATAGGTTCATAGGTTCATAGGTTCATACTAGGCTATCTGCCCGAGGGCATTTACAAGCCTAGCCCATAGCTGTGTACGCTAGTATGGGGAACTATACCCATTATTTTGCTGTGCCTCTGTTGAAGTGACACTGAGGTAATGGGGTATATCTACATATCCATTGGTAAGATTTCTCTTGAACAAGGCCAGCAAGTGCTCTGCCTCACATATACCGGATTTTATTCACAGCATGAGTCTTTGGGTGATGAATCTATCCCTCCAGCACGCTATTAATATGAATGTTTAAGTCACTGTGGCTCTGATGATCATAGATTTTTGAGGTGAAGCATATTCATCAAATCTGGGTTTGAATGATCCTTGTATGTTAGGCATAGGTCAGCTCTGTAAGCAAAATACCATGAATGCAGATGTTTGATCACTGTGATGAGTATGAACATAGCACAGCTGTGTAAACGTACCATGACAGTAGATGTTTGAATGATCACTGTGATGAACAGAGCACAGCTGTGTAAGTAAACGTACCATGACAGTATATGTTTAAATGATTACTGTGATGAGTATGATAAACATAGCACAGCTGTGTAAGTAAACTTACCATGACTGTAGATGTTTGCATGATCACTGTGATGAGTATGAATGTTTGAATGGTCACTGTGATGAACATAGCACAGCTGTGTAAGTAAACATGCCAAGACAGTAGATGATTGAATGATCACTGCAGCAGTATTTGCTCCCTCACTCTATCCCCCACGTTTTTTTCGGGGGGGGGTGTGGGCACTTCATTTTTGGTATTCCTAGTGTTGCCCCTTTAGCGCTCAGCCTTCCCCACTTTGTTGGCAGGAAGAGTATAAAGGGCTTTATACTTATCTTTTAGTCAGCTCTGCTCAAGTGTCCTGAGAGTTTGGGCCCTGAAGGTTTGTAAGTTGGCCGGCTTTTATATCCTTGGTAGGATATAATCCATATCACTAAAGCTACTGCATCAGTGATCATTCAAATATTTATTGTTATGATACATTTACTTACAAAACTGTACTTTCTTTTCACAAAAGAGATCATTTCCCTGCAAAAGAGTAACTGTGTCAAGACTCAGGGAATCCCATCCCTTCCTTCTGTCCCTCTTCATCTTGCTTCTCCCCCTAGGTTTTAGCTAAGCCCATCAGTCTGTACACAAATAGTCTTGTACATGTGGGTGCTAAGAATAATTCCATGAAGATACCCTTAGCAGTGGACTGAAAATCTCCCCTTCAGAGAAATCCCCCCACACGTGCCTGACCAGACAGACCTTTTCTCTCCAGTACTCCTTTACAATATGAAATCAGGGTTTATAAAGCCAGTTCCTGCACCAAAAAAAAGGAAAAGGATTTTACACCAGAATCTTTATGGTACCCAAAAAGGACCAATCATAGAGAAATATCTTTCTGAAAGTACCTCAATTCAAAATGCTCACATTCGATTCCTTCTGCACCACTGTTTCATGTTGACATTACACATGAAGGATGCTTATCATTACATTACAATTGCTCCCAACTTTAAGTTGAACTTACAAATTTCCTCTCTCACATCCTCACAAAGAATTGTCTTTCTGGGTTGTATGACTAACACAGAAAAAAGTATGACCTTTCTACCAGAAGACAAAGTCCTGATTGTTCAGAATATTTCAGGGATATTTCTCTTTAAAAAGCTGCCACTGCAAGACAGTTACTCAAAATTCTCTGCCTAATGGCATCAGTGATGCGCATGACACCATTGGCCAAACTTTATATGAGAATGATTGAGTAGTACTTAAAAAAATTGTTGGACCCGACACCTGATTCCCTTGGAGTTCCAGGTACCAGTGCTGCATTTTTCAAAATGAAAGCTCGGATGTTGTTAATCTTTGTTCATTTCTTACTGAAGGGATATCAGTTCTTTCCTGAGCACCAAGCCAGCTTCATACCAAGCTTGTGTCAGCCAAAAACTCTTAAGCCAAGATCCTACCCACAATGCTGTGCTCCCTGTTACCACAGATCTTGTTTGCCGCATTGCTAAGTGAACATTTTTTTGAAGTTTTTCTATTGTTAGTGTTTAACTATTTCTATCCTCCTACCCTGTCGCAACTTTGAGACTCTGTCCCTAGAGTAATTTTCCTTTTCTTACCTTTGAGATAATTCTGCTTTACTGTGATTGGTAATCCTTCTTCACTCCCTTTTTTACCCTTCTGGGTAGTTTTCTTAACCTCTTGGTATTGTCTTACTTCTCCCTTCATGTCATTGTGTCGGATAAGAAAAGTAGTGTTGGTTTCAAACAATGTACGGTATGTGGCCATAAGTTGCAGCTTTCTGATGGCCATGATTTATGTGTCTATTGCTTGAATGTTTCCCACCTTTCAGTGGACCCTCTGTGTGGGATTTGTAGAAATTTTTCGACTAGGACTCTCAATGAAAGGAAGAATAAATTAATTCTAAAAGGCCTCCTTAAAACTCCTTTCTGTGAGGCTATATCTGGGTCAGAGGGCTCACTCTCTCCGGCTAAACCCTGTAAGAGGCATTCTTCTTCTTCCTTCTCGAGGTCGCTCACTTCATCTCCCTCTGGAGAACGTAAGGAGTCATGTCACAAAAAGGTAAAAATTTTGAGCCCAGCACTGCCATCTGTGGTCCTTTCGTCCCCAGTCTTGGCATCACCCCAGTTGATTCTTACTCCAACTATATTCTCTTTATCCCCATCGGCACCGGAGTTCCTGGTGCAGATGACTCCGACAGTTTCTTCGCAGCCTTTATTGGGACCATCTCTACAGGTACAGTCTCCTTCACCACCATTGGTGTAGACTCCTTTATTACCATCCTTGCTTATGCTGTCAAGCTCTGGGATACTGCCCTCTACGGTGCATATGCCTTCGGCACCAACATGCTGTTCGGTGCAGTCTTATTCTGCACCATTGTTATTGGTGCAGACACCTTCCTCAATGGCACCATATTCATTGGTGCAGACATTTGCCACACCACTCTTTATGGTGCAGACACTCTCTACTCCTATGGCACTGCCTTTGTCGGTGCAGATAACCTCAACACCATTCTCCTTGGTGCAGACACCCTCGGAGACACCCTCAGTTCTGGGCTCTGCACCACATGAACTAGCAAGGACCAAGTACTCTCCTTCCCTGGATCCATTTGTAGGAACTAGTATAGCCCCTTTTTAGACTGGCCAGAATCTCCATCAGGTCTCTCTATGAGGTCAACTAGGAGCCTCTCAGAACAGGATGTGTTGCGACTTGTCGACCAGTTGCTTGTAGCCAGGGGACTCTCTCAACCATCTAAATCTGTGTTCCCTCTTGCAGGTTACCGCATTTCTCCACATACTCCAACTTTACACTCCTCCATTGCCTTCCAGGGAAGCATCAAAGCCCTTTCCTCAGACAGCAGCTTCCATTCCTTCAACACTGACAGTGGACCTCACTTTGGAGCCAGAGTCATCCTTGTGGCCCTCAGTGCACTGGGCACAGGGCCTTTCTCATGCTAGTTTCTGTGCCGTGGGGGTAGGCATTCTTGGCTCCACGGCAATTTTTTCTACGACACCCTCCAGGAATCCACCTCCCCTCACGTTCCACAGTCCTCTTGAGACTCATGGTCTGGGGGTCGACTCGTCGGAGTGGGGTGTGTCCCCAGTTCGGAGGTTGTCGTGCTCAATTCTGGGCTCCCATCCCTGTTCTGACAGTCTGGCCTTCCAGGTTATGGAGAGGGCACTTGCCTTTGCTGACAAAACCTCCCTGTCGGAGAGTCCTTGCCCCCCTCTGTGCCACAGCTGTTGCAAGCCGCAACTATCATAACCCGGGCACAAGGGCCTCAGATTTCTCCCCCTCAGGATATCCCTTCTTTGCAATCTTCCCCAGAGCTCCCCATGGAAGAAGTCCCTGCAAGGCTTTGTTCAAGAAGAAGCACATGGACTCCACTGAGGAGTCTTTGACCGAAGATACGGACTTTGATGACGTTGAAGGGTCCCCATGGTCACCCTCTGATGAGGTGTCCTTTGATGACATCCTCAAGATCCTAAGACAGAGGGGCAACTGGAAATCCTCCAACCCTTCCTCAGAGGAATCCATATTCCTGCAGGCCTTTCATGCCTTGCCCCCTATGTCCAGGGTTACCCCATTGGCCGATGAACTTGTCCAGCTCATCGTCCAGTGTGCATGGAAGGCTTCTGACACCTTGGAAGCTATACCTCGGAGGTCTGACAAGATTTTATCTCCCCCAGCTGAGCATCCCCATTGATCCAAAGGTCTTCCAGTACATGCCATGGTGGTGGCGGCAGCAACCAAAAAAGACTTCGCAGAAGAGAGCCAAACTGTCCATCCACCCAACAAGGAGTTCTGGGCAATAGACAGACTCAGGAAGCATGTGTTTGCTTCATCGACCTTCGCTGTAAGATCCTTGAACTACTTTGCACACTTTATGAGGCTCCAGAGGGACCTTATCAACCAACTCTCTGAAACCTTGGCAGGAGCTATTTCTGATGAAGTGTGCGACAATGTAGCTTCTCAAATAGCGACCTGAGAATTGATATCCAATTCTTCCATGTGCCTAATTTCACACGCAATGGAAGGAGCTGCTAGAGGGTCAGGTGCAGGCATAGTCACGAGACATCATGCCTGGATGTGCCTTTGTGACTTTGCGGACTCCTTTAAGGCTTCCTTCATGAATGCCCCTATTGAGGCCGCTTCATTGTTTGGCCCTAAGTTTAAAGATATGCTGGCAAGGTGCAAACAAGATGGTAAGACCCTGTCTGCCGTTGGTGTCTGACACTCCACCCCTCAACAATTCTACTCCAGAAATCAGAGGAGCGGGAAGATTTGGCACAGAAAATCACAGGGCTCTTTCCGTGATGCATGTACCGAGTTCTTCCCTAGGGACAGAAGGGGAAACTCTAATAGAAGATGCCCCTTTCAGGACAGGGGAGGTCCGCAAAACTGGGGTTCCAGAGATTCTTTCTCTGGCCAACCCTACCAGTGCTCCTGAAGTGTTGCCCGACTTCTCACCTCTAGAAACGGTTGGGTGTCATTTTTCTTTGTACCCACTGCCTGGCGAACCATAACCACCGATTCTTGGGTACAATGAATAATATCCAGAGGCTACTGCATACCCTTCCATCTTTATCCCACTTCACCCAGAGTCTGACCTGACATCCCACCCAGTCAAAGGGAAGCAGCAGCACACGAAATCTGAAAGCTGCTACAAAAAAGAGTCATCTAAACAGTCCTCCCAGACCAAATACGATCCGTTTTTTACTGTAGGTTCTTTTTAGTGCCAAAAAAGACAGGGGACTGGAGACCGATTCTGTATCTCAGCTCACTAAACAAATTTGTAAAAACAGAGAAATTCCGGATGCTTACAATTCAATCTATCCTTCCTGTTCTGGAAGAAGATGATTGGATGTGCTCTGTAGATCTTCAAGATGCATATTACCATATAAAAGTGGGCAAGCGCTCAAGAAGATACCTCTGCTTCTGCATAGGAGCCAGTCACTACCAATTTCGAGTACTGCTCTTTGGTTTCTTTACAGCCCCGAGAGTGTTCACCAAATGCATGGCAGTGGTTATTGCTTAGCTGCGACTTCAAGGATTCCAGACATTTCCATACCTAGACGACTGGCTCCTTACCACCCCCACCAAGCGTCTACTGGAAGAAGCCCTAGACTACACTCTTCTCACAGCACAGTGCCTGGGAATCACTATAAACTGGGATAAGTCCAACATGACCCCGGCACAATCCTTAGAATTCATCGGAGTTCTGTTCCACAGCATCTCTTCCAGATCACAGACATCAAAGAAAAGACAACAAGTTCAGCCACTAATCTGTCACCACAAAGCCTCTACTCGGTCCATACTTCAACTTTTGGGGTCAATGGCAACCTCGATCACCATTGTTCCTCTGGTCAGGTTCCACATGAGACTTCAGTGGCTACTTTTCACTCAGTGGTACCATCTACAACATCCTTTGTCTTTTCAGATAAGTGTAACTCAGAGATGCAAGCAAGATTTGCTCTGATGGACGTCTCAAAATCCCAACAATGGTCTCGCTCCTTCAGCCCCAATCAGCCAAAAGCCACGGTGATCACAGATGCCTCCCTGATGCGGTGGGGGTGACTATGTCAGGGAAACTCGGTTCAGGGCACCTGGTCGGAGACAGAGGCCATTTGCATGTCAATGTCCTGGAACTGAGGGCGGTACTATTAGTGTTGCAAGCATTCCACTTGATCCTTCCATCAGGGACTATTGCAATCCGATCAGACAAAATGTCAGTAGTCTGGTACATCAACAAGCAAGGGGGCACCAGATCTTATCCGTTATGCCAAGAGGCCTTGAAAATATGGCAATGGGCGATAGCTTCCAACCGCTTTCTAATTGCAATGCACATTCCCAGGAGCTCCAATGTAATAGTGGACAAATTGAGCAGATGCATTCTACAACCTCACGAGTGTTCCCTCAATCCTGTGATAACGGCAAAAATTTTCAACTGCTGGGGCCAGCCTTGCTGTGATCTATTCACCTCCCCAGTCAACTGCAAATGCAGCAACTACTTTGCCCTGATCCCCCCTCGGGGGCAGTCATCAAGAGATGCTTTAGTCCATGCTTGGCTCTCGGATCTGCTTTATGTTATCCTCCTCT
Organism: Protopterus annectens; assembly: GCF_019279795.1. Lineage (NCBI taxonomy): Eukaryota > Metazoa > Chordata > Ceratodontiformes > Protopteridae > Protopterus > Protopterus annectens. The sequence goes on along the minus strand of NC_056746.1, from coordinate 36,991,176 downwards.
ACCTCTCATCTCCCAATTTCTGAAAACACAGCAGTTGAATAGCAAAGTGATCCTCATTGCTCCATATTGGCCTCGACAAGTTTGGTTCCCCTTCCTTTGGCCTCATCTGTTCGATCGACCATGGATTCTCAATCCAACCCTGACGTTCATCTCCCATCTGCAGGGCCTGACTCACCCCAATCTAACAAACCTGAAGCTGACAGCTTGGTTTCTCCACTTCCAATGATTGCCAGGCAGGATAACCTCTCCTCCCTGGTGCGCAATATTCTTATTGCATCGCATAAATCATCCACCAGGCTAATCTATCTCAGCAAATGGAAAAGGTTTACATTATGGGCAGTGAACAAACAATTGGACCCCTTGTCAGCCCCAGTTTTGGTGGTATTAGATTACTTATCAGACTTTTTTCAGGCTGGGGTATCACCCTCTACTATTCATGTTCATTTAGCTACCATTTCTAATTTCCATATTGGCTTTCAGGAATCTTCACTCATGTCACAGACTCTGTAAGACTTTCTTGTTTTTCACCTGAAACCTCCCTTTAGAGAACCAGTACAACCTTGGGATTTGGCCTTGGTTCTACAAGACCCAACAGCTCCCCCCTTTGAACCTGTGTCTTCATGTGATCTAAAGTATCTCTCTTGGAAAACTTTGTTTCTGGCTGCAATCACATCGGCCAGACATCTGTCAGAACTTCAAGCCTTATGCAACAAACGTCCCTACCTTATTTTCCATAAGGATGGAGTCTCACTGAGAACTAATTCTTCCTTTTTACCGAAAGTGGTGTCAGAGCGGTCTGTCAACCAGTTTATTGACCTCCAAGTATTTTTTCCTAATCATTCTAGCAAGGGAGAGCATTGCCTGCACTCCCTAGATGTTCACAGGCAAATGCATTTTTACTTGGACAGAACAAAATCTACCCGTAAATTAGACCAACTATTTATGGCCTTTTCTGGACCAAGGCTAGGTCATTCTGTCGCTAAAGTTACATTAGCATCCTGGTTTAGAAATTGCATTACCTTTATCTACAAGAACAACATTATCTTACCTCACAGAGTGAAAGTACATTCTACGAGGTCATTAACAACTTCAGCAGCTTTCCATGCTAGAGATTCCCTCAATGACATTTGCTCAGCTGCGACTTGGGCCAAACCCCATACGTTTATTCTTCATTACAAATTGGATTTGGCCTCCAGAGGAAGAGCTTCTTTTGATTCCATGGTGCTTTATGTCCTTCCATGAGGGCCGCCCTGGTATACAGGCAGCTGGGGACTCTGTCCCATCAGTAAGGAATGAACGAAGATTAACAACATCAGATAAAGAAGTTATGTCTTACCATAATGTTCCATCTGTGTTGTTGATCTTTGTTCATTCATTACTCCCCACCCTCCATCCTCCTCTGGAGGTTCCTGGTGGAGCTGATATGCTCCTGTTTTCCATTATTGTAGGTCTCTTATGACCAGAGGTAGCCTCTACTTTTGTCTATCAACTTGCAAACTCAATCTGAGGTAATAAGGAGTAGAGCATTATGGGTAGGATCTTGGCTCAAGAGTTTTTGGCTGACGCGAGCTTGGTATGATGTTGGCTTGGTTCCAAGGATGGAACCGATAACCCATCAGTAATGAATGAACGAAGATCAATAACACAGATGGAACGTTATGGTAAGACATAACTTCTTTTTACAGAGGTAGTGGTGGTGGTGGGGAGGGGTCACATGTCTCACTATCCAAACATACCCTTCTCCCTCCAGACACCAGTTCAGTGAGTCCAGATGGACTCATCAGGTTTTGCATGAGGAACACTGTCTGAGGGCATTTGAGTGCAAGGTGATTGGGGTCCTTCAGATGCTACAAAGTACATAATTGTCAAAGCAATGTTAGTGGTGATTCAGACCTTAAATGTTCTTCATGACTTATGGTCTCCAGATCCTCTTTTATTGGTCACAGATAACACCACAGTCATGTAGTAACTTAACAAGTGGATACAAGGTCATACCCTTTTGCCATTTGGCAGTCATGACCTGGGAGATAGTCTTACAACATTATCTGATGCTTAAGGCCTCAAACATCCCATCAGAGTAAAACCTAGTGGCAGACAGACTAAGAATAATTATCCAGATTGGGATCTCATGACTGGAAACATAGGACAGAGGCCTGCCTGGATTTGGTCCAGATGTGAGGAACACTTGAAATAGTTCTGTTCTCCTCCTTTCAAAACAGACAGTTGGTAAAATTCTGTTTAAGACATCCTTGCAGCCATGGTTATAGGGCAGAAGCATTTTCATTCTCTTGGAAATTAATATTCCTTTACACATTTCTACCATTACACCAATACCCAAGGTACTTCTGAACATTCAGAAAGAATTATCAAAGATCATTTTAGTGACCTCCTATTGGCCCAGGCAAAGTTGGTTGTCCTTTTTAATGGAATTGGCCAAGGGCAATTGCCATAAGCTTCTTTAAACTCTGGATCTACTCACGCAGTGGCAGAGGTGACTGGTGCACCCCATTTTAGAGCAATTGTAACTGACAGCTGGAATGATTCTATTGTGATACCTTTTAGAAACTTGTACCAGGAGTATTCGCAGCAGGTATTGAAGGAGGCAAGAACACTTGCAACTAGAAAATTTATGTTTTCAAGTGAAAGACATTTTCTAGGTGGTGCCTAGCCAATATCAGGGGGCCTAGTATGGTGTCTTCCTTTCTGGTCTGAAATATTTGTGTGAAATATGTAATGATGGCTTATCTTATGCATCTGTTTGGGAGGCGCTAGCAGCCATCTCAGCATGCCTGCCCATGGAGCCCCTCTTTCTTTTTTGTGGTCAAACAATTTATGAAGGGAGTGTTGCACTTAAGACCCCCCCCAAAGCAAATTCCTCCTCCTTGGGATCTCAAATTTACCTCATCTCTTTTTGAACCTGCCCTTCAGGCCAATTTGAAGCTCATCACTTAAAAACTGTTTTGTTTATTGCTCTGACATCTGCAAGGCAAGTCTTTGAGGTGCAAACTTTCATAGTGGGCCAACTTTATTTGATTTTCCACAAGACAAGAGTTGTTTTATGCACTATCCCTCTTTCATGCCAAAAGTTGTTTCTGAATTTACCCTGAATCAAGGCATCAGTTTCCCAGTTTTCTTTCCAGAACCTAAAAACAAATGAGAGAAGATTCTGCATACCTTGGATGTGTACAGGCAGCTCATGTACTACCTTGATAGATCTAAGCCATTCAGGAAAGCTTAACAGCTGTTTATTTCCTATTCTGGAGCTAAGAAAGATCAGCCAGTGTCTAACCAAATGACTGCTCACTGGCTGTCCTCTGCTATTGTTTTTTTTGTTACTCCCACTGTGGTAAATGTATTCCAAGCAAGGTTACAGAACATTCCACCAGAGCCTTATCCTCTTTGATGGCATGCTAAAAAGGAGCAGACTGTAGAAGCACTGTAGAGGCAACAGCCTGGTCCTGTGTTCATACCTTTACAAAGCATTATAAACTGGATTCCTTCTCAAGTTCCAGAGCATGCTTTGGATGGACCATTCTTTAGGGACGCTTCTTATCCTTCCTCCTCCTAATTAGGCTTAACTTTGGGAATCTACTCATATGCCACTGAGGCAGTATAACTGATAAACATAGTGTAGTATAGTTGTGTAAATCCTACTTACCTGTAACAGTAGATGTTTGAATTTCACTCTGCCTCAGTGTCAGCACCATACCTCTCAACCTGGAAATATCAAAAATCTGGACAAGGCCCATGAAAAATAGGTACAAATCTGTATGCTGATTAACATCTAATTTGCATACATAATTACATAACCCCACCCACTCCAATGGAATTATGGGATACCAACTTTCAAACACAAACTGAAGAACAGACAACCAAAATATGGCACCAGAGTCCCCCTGCAGCCATTCCAATATCCCATTACCTAGCTATTTTGCCCCATTTACCATAAGCAGTAATGTGTGCATGCATACTGCTTTACTTCTACAATGATTATTTGGATTTTATTTTTACATTTTGCAGCACATCAATGCACAAACACTAACAAACATCTGATAAACAAAGCAATACTGTTTCAAGATGAAAACAGACTTGGCATTAATACTTCTCTGCCCTTGAAACTCACATTCATCGAAACAACATTAAAACCCGTACCACATCCAAAGAAAATGCATCTGGCCAGTGGTGGATAAAGATTACCTTTGGGCTGTTTTCAAATCATTGGCTCCTTGCACACAAAACAAGAAACATACATGGTGTGTTATTTTCTTTGATACACCTTCCTGACTTTAAGTTATAGTCCTTGTATAATACAGCACACTTGCTAGACAGAGCACATTTTAAATTTATTGTTTGAATGAACATTTTTCCAGTAGGCTGTACTGTAGGCAATGAAAGAAAATGCATGAACCAATAATTATAAAACTGCCCAATTCAGAACATTTCCATCATAAAAGTCTGCTTCCACACCGAAACTATAAATAATTATAAAGACAATGACTTAAGGAATTATGGAATCATTGTTTTTAAATATATCCACTACTAGCATGTACATTTGCTTAAAAAACTTACAGGGAGCCATTTTGGTGAGTTTTGTGATTGTACATGTGTATATGTAGCTAAGCAAGTCCATGCATGTTGACAATTTCATTGAAATGGGCTGGGAATGAAATGGTCCGCAGTCACTTTACCATGTGCTTTTGTTTGTGTGCATGTATCTGAAGAAGGCAGGAGGACATTCAGTGTGATTCTAGTCTGTTTCTATTTAAGACATTGTGTCATTATCTGCTTCTGAGAAGTATATTAACTATTACAGTTTAAAAAAAAATTAATTAATCACATATTTCCTATAATTCCTATATGCCTTGCCGGTATATCCAATTAAAAGCCTCAATTTGTACTGTAAGTAAAGGCAAACTAAAAAAAAAATGAATGAATAACAAAACAGCTGTTTAAATAAATCTGAATATTAGGAAAATGCTTTAGGAATTATGACAGTTTTATTTTCCAACAGAAATATAGGAATATTTTAAATCTTCAAGAAAAATCCCTAAATCAATAAGGAAGAGGAAATAGAACAATGAACATGTAAAATATCTCCAGGCTCACAAAAGCTGGCGTTCAGATCTCATTTACAGCACATATTCTATATTGAGCTGTTTATGTCTGGACTCTGGAGCATTTGTCTGTGGTGTGTAGCATAACTCATCTTTTCATTTTTGTCTTGCTTGGAGATGGAAAAAGAACAGTTCCTCTAGCAGAAAACCTAAAATGTTTGACTACTAATGAACTGAACTGTCCTATTATATGTAAAGGAATTAAAGAATGCGGCTTTCATTCTCTGTTTTAAATAGAATTTAAACTGGATTCATTAAACTGTTTAGAGTTGTCAGCACTTCTGCGTACATGCGATTCCTGGAAGCATGACACTACATCTGGAATGTAACTACTGCTGACGTATCTGATTATCGAGGCACAACATTTCTAATTTATAAACATTTTTTTGGCTCCTTCTGGAAAACAGATCATAAAAACATTCAACTATTAAAAGCAGGAAATGGATATTGGAATGAAACCCCAAATGTAATCTCTAGACCAAGGTATTTCTAGCAGTGCTTTCTCAATTACTGAATGCATGAAGCAGCCAGACTATGATTGCTTTCATAGCTCCTTTCTTGCCTGCCTCTGTTCTTTAAATGACTTTGTGTATATTTATGCAAGCCCTTCCAGCTTCTGTGACAGTTAATTAGCAGCATTTCTCTTCAAAGCATATATGTTTCTCATTCCTTATTTTTATCATTTTACACATTACATTCTTTTCTATCTGTGAGAAAGTTTATACTGGCACAACATTTCATACTAGCTAAATATGGTCATACCACATGAATATGCACACTCATAAGTGTGTACACTCACCCACACCGCGCATGCACAACTGTAGTGTTTAGGCATCGTACTTGACAATAAGTGAATATACCCAGCCACACACAGACACACACACGCACACACACTTTGTTTCCTTACCTAATGCCTTGCCTTGCTTCATCCCATTCTCTCAGCCTGCAGCCCGATGTCCATTTACGTCGGCACCGACTCGGCAGAAATGTGCAAAAATAAAGTAACGCCAGTCGTCAGCCCATTCTCAGCATAGCAGTTTAAAAAAGTAAAGTAAAGCCTTAGCCAGCCCATTCTCAGCATAGCAGTTTAAAAAAGTAAAGTAAAGCCTTAGCCAGCCCATTGTCAGCATAGCAGTTTAAAAAAGTAAAGTAAAGCCTTAGCCAGCCCATTGTCAGCATAGCAGTTTAAAAAAGTAAAGTAAAGCCTTAGCCAGCCCATTGTCAGCATAGCAGTTTAAAAAAGTAAAGTAAAGCCTTAGCCAGCCCATTGTCAGCATAGCAGTTTAAAAGTAAAGTAAAGCCTTAGCCAGCCCATTGTCAGCATAGCAGTTTAAAAAGTAAAGTAAAGCCTTAGCCAGCCCATTGTCAGCATAGCAGTTTAAAAAGTAAAGTAAAGCCTTAGCCAGCCCATTGTCAGCATAGCAGTTTAAAAAGTAAAGTAAAGCCTTAGCCAGCCCATTGTCAGCATAGCAGTTTAAAAAGTAAAGTAAAGCCTTAGCCAGCCCATTGTCAGCATAGCAGTTTAAAAGTAAAGTAAAGCCTTAGCCAGCCCATTCTCAGCATAGCAGTTTAAAAAGTAAAGTAAAGCCTTAGCCAGCCCATTCTCAGCATAGCAGTTTAAAAAGTAAAGTAAAGCCTTAGCCAGCCCATTCTCAGCATAGCAGTTTAAAAAGTAAAGTAAAGCCTTAGCCAGCCCATTGTCAGCATAGCAGTTTAAAAAGTAAAGTAAAGCCTTAGCCAGCCCATTCTCAGCATAGCAGTTTAAAAGTAAAGTAAAGCCTTAGCCAGCCCATTCTCAGCATAGCAGTTTAAAAAAGTAAAGCCTTGGCCAGCCCATTCTCAGCATAACAGTTTAAAAGTAAAGTAAAGCCTTAGCCAGCCCATTCTCAGCATAGCAGTTTAAAAAGTAAAGTAAAGCCTTAGCCAGCCCATTCTCAGCATAGCAGTTTAAAAGTAAAGTAAAGCCTTCAGCCCATTCTCAGCATAGCAGTTTAAAAAGTAAAGTAAAGCCTTAGCCAGCCCATTCTCAGCATAGCAGTTTAAAAGTAAAGTAAAGCCTTAGCCAGCCCATTCTCAGCATAGCAGTTTAAAAGTAAAGTAAAGCCTTAGCCAGCCCATTCTCAGCATAGCAGTTTAAAAAGTAAAGTAAAGCCTTAGTCAGCCCATTCTCAGCATAGCAGTTTAAAAAGTAAAGTAAAGCCTTAGCCAGCCCATTCTCAGCATAGCAGTTTAAAAAGTAAAGTAAAGCCTTAGCCAGCCCATTGTCAGCATAGCAGTTTAAAAAGTAAAGTAAAGCCTTAGCCAGCCCATTGTCAGCATAGCAGTTCAAAAAAGTAAAGTAAAGCCTTAGCCAGCCCATTGTCAGCATAGCAGTTTAAAAAAGTAAAGTAAAGCCTTAGCCAGCCCATTGTCAGCATAGCAGTTTAAAAAAGTGAAGTAAAGCCTTAGCCAGCCCATTGTCAGCATAGCAGTTTAAAAAAGTGAAGTAAAGCCTTAGCCAGCCCATTGTCAGCATAGCAGTTTAAAAAAGTAAAGTAAAGCCTTAGCCAGCCCATTCTCAGCATAGCAGTTTAAAAAAGTAAAGTAAAGCCTTAGCCAGCCCATTCTCAGCATAGCAGTTTAAAAAAGTAAAGTAAAGCCTTAGCCAGCCCATTGTCAGCATAGCAGTTTAAAAAAGTAAAGTAAAGCCTTAGCCAGCCCATTGTCAGCATAGCAGTTTAAAAAAGTAAAGTAAAGCCTTAGCCAGCCCATTGTCAGCATAGCAGTTTAAAAAAGTAAAGTAAAGCCTTAGCCAGCCCATTGTCAGCATAGCAGTTTAAAAAAGTAAAGTAAAGCCTTAGCCAGCCCATTGTCAGCATAGCAGTTTAAAAAAGTAAAGTAAAGCCTTAACCAGCCCATTCTCAGCATAGCAGTTTAAAAAAGTAAAGTAAAGCCTTAGCCAGCCCATTGTCAGCATAGCAGTTTAAAAAAGTAAAGTAAAGCCTTAGCCAGCCCATTCTCAGCATAGCAGTTTAAAAAAGTAAAGTAAAGCCTTAGCCAGCCCATTCTCAGCATAGCAGTTTAAAAAAGTAAAGTAAAGCCTTAGCCAGCCCATTCTCAGCATAGCAGTTTAAAAAAGTAAAGTAAAGCCTTAGCCAGCCCATTCTCAGCATAGCAGTTTAAAAAAGTAAAGTAAAGCCTTAGCCAGCCCATTGTCAGCATAGCAGTTTAAAAAAGTAAAGTAAAGCCTTAGCCAGCCCATTGTCAGCATAGCAGTTTAAAAAAGTAAAGTAAAGCCTTAGCCAGCCCATTCTCAGCATAGCAGTTTAAAAAAGTAAAGTAAAGCCTTAGCCAGCCCATTGTCAGCATAGCAGTTTAAAAAAGCAAAGTAAAGCCTTAGCCAGCAGCATAGCAGTTTAAAAAAAGTAAAGCCTTAGCCAGCCCATTGTCAGCATAGCAGTTTAAAAGTAAAGTAAAGCCTTAGCCAGCCCATTGTCAGCATAGCAGTTTAAAAAGTAAAGTAAAGCCTTAGCCAGCCCATTGTCAGCATAGCAGTTTAAAAAGTAAAGTAAAGCCTTAGCCAGCCCATTCTCAGCATAGCAGTTTAAAAGTAAAGTAAAGCCTTAGCCAGCCCATTCTCAGCATAGCAGTTTAAAAAGTAAAGTAAAGCCTTAGCCAGCCCATTCTCAGCATAGCAGTTTAAAAAGTAAAGTAAAGCCTTAGCCAGCCCATTGTCAGCATAGCAGTTCAAAAGTAAAGTAAAGCCTTAGCCAGCCCATTGTCAGCATAGCAGTTTAAAAGTAAAGTAAAGCCTTAGCCAGCCCATTGTCAGCATAGCAGTTTAAAAGTAAAGTAAAGCCTTAGCCAGCCCATTCTCAGCATAGCAGTTTAAAAGTAAAGTAAAGCCTTAGCCAACCCATTGTCAGCATAGCAGTTTAAAAGTGAAGTAAAGCCTTAGCCAGCCCATTGTCAGCATAGCAGTTTAAAAAAGTGAAGTAAAGCCTTAGCCAGCCCATTGTCAGCATAGCAGTTAAAAAAAGTAAAGTAAAGCCTTAGCCAGCCCATTCTCAGCATAGCAGTTTAAAAAAGTAAAGTAAAGCCTTAGCCAGCCCATTCTCAGCATAGCAGTTTAAAAAAGTAAAGTAAAGCCTTAGCCAGCCCATTCTCAGCATAGCAGTTTAAAAAAGTAAAGTAAAGCCTTAACCAGCCCATTCTCAGCATAGCAGTTTAAAAAAGTAAAGTAAAGCCTTAGCCAGCCCATTCTCAGCATAGCAGTTTAAAAAAGTAAAGTAAAGCCTTAGCCAGCCCATTCTCAGCATAGCAGTTTAAAAGTAAAGTAAAGCCTTAGCCAGCCCATTGTCAGCATAGCAGTTTAAAAAAGTAAAGTAAAGCCTTAGCCAGCCCATTCTCAGCATAGCAGTTTAAAAAAGTAAAGTAAAGCCTTAGCCAGCCCATTCTCAGCATAGCAGTTTAAAAAAGTAAAGTAAAGCCTTAGCCAGCCCATTCTCAGCATAGCAGTTTAAAAAAGTAAAGTAAAGCCTTAGCCAGCCCATTCTCAGCATAGCAGTTTAAAAAAATAAAGTAACGCCAGTCGCCAGCCCATTCTCAGCATAGCAGTTTAAAAAAATAAAGTAACGCCAGTCGCCAGCCCATTCTCAGCAGCATTAGTGCTGCTGCTGTTTAATTCCCATTTCCCACCCGCTCACAGCCAGCCGGAAATAATGACGCGAGCTCCTTGAGCTCAATTCCAACAGTGCGAAAATTGAAAACATAAAAAAAAGAAAGCAAAAAAATCGGAAATGAAGGGGTGCCACTCGGGAATCATGGCACCCCTTCATTTTGACCCCAAAACTCGGTAAAAACCAAGTAATTTGGGATGGTTGGGAGGTCTAGTCAGAACCCATCCACCCTCTCTCTTATTTTGTATATTATTCATTGCTGGCTTTGGTTATTTGTGTTAGAGTTTTTTGACTGCGGATTGGATAGTTTCAGTGAATTCTTGCTTCTGGCCCTTCCTGGTTTTTTTTTCAGCTCAGCACTAGAAGCCTGAAAAACTGTTTTTCATTGACAGGGGTTAGACTCCCCCTGATGGAAGGGGTTTGGCCAATCCTCTATCACAGACAGTCAGAGGAGGAGAGTCTAACCTCTGGAAAGCTACCAGCGTGAGTTTGTATAGGTGCAGAACTGATATGCCACTGAGGCAGTGTGAAATTCGAACATCTATAGTTAAAGGTAAGTAGGACTTGTGTTACCGTACTTTATGCAATGGCTGTTTAAGAATCACAGAAGATAAAAAAAAAGAATACGAGGCGGGCATAGATCTTTATATTGCCTCATATATCACAAATAATCTTATAGCCACTACAGTATTAGTATTAATATTTGTAATAATATTGGCATTAGTTTCAATTGCAGTATTAGTAATGTGAGAGTGTTCAATCTCGCCGTTTGTTCTTACACACGGGTTCGGAGCCGATCCTCGGCTCCGAGTCGGCCGCATAGCAAAGCTCTGCATCTTAGAGAAGCTCGAGACCAGGCTATATCCCACAATCCTCCCTGCCATTACTCAGATCTAGTTTGCCGCTGCAACGGGTCACATCGATAAG
>NC_056746.1:36510388-36672888 GCF_019279795.1 Protopterus annectens | reverse complement strand
GTTTTAAGGACAACAGAGAGATACTTTAGAACTCACAGGATAAAAGGTTTTGTTAAATCATATACGCATATAAAGCTGTAATAACTAATTAATGTGCTTTCATCGTGCTGTTAGTCATCTGCTTGTCCAAAGATTCCTGTCTGTTCCAGAATTTGCTGTCATTGTTTAGTAGAATTCCTCAGTTCATTCACTAGCATATATTTCATCCCTTGTGAGGCACCAGCTGTAGCTGTGGTAGATAGGCTGCTGCTTTCTTTTCATTTGATCCTAGCTAAACTGTAAAATATGGTTTGTACATTTTTTATTTATTGCACTTTTCTGTACACTCTGTGCCTTATGCTGTGATGTCCTGCACGATACCTCTTTTCCTCCTGTTCTGCCAGTATCCCTGAAGTTAGAACATCACTATTAATGCTCAAGCATCTCCCATTTGCTGCCAGTGAGTGGCATCATGCTTTGTAGCTCACACATTTGGGGTTTTGTCTGTTTTTTTTACCTGTTTATTGAACCATAATATGCATAATATAACATTCACTTCTACAAATTTGCCTCATTGGCTGCAATGAATATGGGATGTATTTGTATCAGTTTTGACATTACAGTTGTTAATCATCATCCTTCACTGGTGACAGAAGATGATAAAGCAGACCAGTGACTCCTTTATCCCATCTATACAGACATCTTTGACCCCTGAATTACCACTCAGAGCCAGGTTGCCAGCACTATAGTCAAGGTAATATAGCCAGTGGATTTGTCATTTCATGATTTAGAGTGATTTTGTAGGAAACTTCTTCCATGTATTGATTTAGACAAATGTATTAGGTATTTACCAACAGGATCACTTACAGGCATTTCCTCATGTTTCTAATGTGATATGAAAAAAGGGCAAAAATCACATTGTGTTATGATAAGTTTTTATGTGTTCTACTACTCCTTTTGCAAAACTAAGTCTCCTTGACTAATCTTTAGGATATAATTACCCTATATGTCAAAACAAAAAAGTATATAAACGGCCTACCAAAATGTTCAAGAATTGAAAGTGGATATCAGTCTCGCATGATATCTGAGACCTGTCTTCATTTAACATGCTGTGTATCAGAACATGGGCTGGGGAAGACATGATTTATTTAGACTTATTGACCAGATTAGGTAAAAAGCTTTCTTACACTGTGAAGGACACCAATGAGGAAGAGAAAAGACAAACACTACTAAAAACTCTTGATGTCCACCACGGCGGTAAAACTTAATAGTAAAATCAAAACTTTAATGAAAAAAAATAACATAAAATAAGCAGTCCTCAGTCTTCCGATAAGCGCTTTCGGCAAATAAGCTTTCCTCAGATCGTATAAAAAGGACTGTTCAGCTTTTGTATTTATAAGGCATCACAGCCATTCCTCATTTAGTTCTCTGACACGCCCTTGTTGCAATCCAAAAGGAGGCCAGCTAGCAGAGAGGTATAATTTCCTTCATTGTAATTAAAGGGGCAGTGCTCCTCTTTACTATAGGATTGTATATGAGAAAATTAATAGCTATGGATGTGAATACATTATATGAATGAAGCAACATTCAAGTAAACTTGCTAATCATATTCCTTCTATTCTTAAGTGCAGGTTTTAATGGCACAATAGTATTCAAGCCTGGTGATCTGTTTGCTCTTTAATTATCCAGCATGTTTCCCTTAGCTCTGTGCGATTATGAACATCACCTCCTCTTGTGGTCTGACAGACTGCCTGTATGGCCTTAAATACAAAGTAATGAGGATACTGTGCTACGTGGGCTGCTAAGGGCCTCTGTGGCCTTAAATACAAAGTAATGAGGATAGTGTGCTACGTGGGCTGCTAAGGGCCTCTGTGGCCTTAAATACAAAGTAATGAGGATACTGTGCTACGTGGGCTGCTAAGGGCCTCTGTGGCCTTAAATACAAAGTAATGAGGATACTGTGCTACGTGGGCTGCTAAGGCATTATTGGGATCTTTCTGTTCGATGTCCCTCAAATGTCTGAGGATACGTTCCTTAAGACGTTGATCTGTTTTGCCAACATAGAAAGCACTACATTGGCAGCAAGTTGCTAAGTATATAATGTAGGAACTAGTACAATCAGCATAGACATTAAAATTGTACTGTTGCCTGGAGTATGGATGTAGAAAAACATTGGAGCTGTCAATGCAGTTGCAAGCTTTGCATCTTAAGCACTTGAAAGTGCCCTTTCTATTAGAATTGGGCCTATTTCTTTCAAATCCATCTTTATTGCAAATGAGACTTTTCAAATTCTTCTTATTCTTGTATAGGAATCTGGGCTGTTCACCTACAATGTCTCTTATTTTGTCATCAGTTGTCAATACCGGCCAAAACTTCCTAATAACTTCACATACTTGCTTATTGTCAGCAGTGTATGTTAACAAACATTTAAGTTGCTGTGACTGAGTTTTAGGATCCAGGCTCTCATGATGACTCGATGTGGGTTCAGAGAAGTAGGGACGTCCCTTTCCTCTCCTTAATTCCTGTGGATCATGCTTCAATCTTAGATTCTTTCTTTTATAGGATCTTTTACTTAAATGTGTCTCAATATTTCTCTGTTCTGCTACAAAGTCTTCATTCTCAGTACAAAATCTTGAGGTTCTTAAGAGCTGATTCTCAAAGATGTTATCAAAAATATGTCCCGGGTGCATACTCCCCCTATGCAGATAATGATTTCTCCAGGTTTCTTTTTTATGAATTCCTGTACTGATACCTCTATTAGGATGCAGATGAATCTTTACATCCAGAAATTCTATGGTCTCCGAAGAATGTTTAACCACAAACTCTAGAAAATCAGTGCTCTTGTTGATAAAGTTGACAAAAAGGTCCAATTCTGTAGAGCTGCCTCTCCAAAGGATAAAGACATCATCCACAAAACGGCCGTAGTACACTAGGTATTGTTTCCAAGTGCTGGGTATCAGTTCATTATGTTCCCACTCAGCCAGAACCAAATTAGAGTAACTATTTGCACATGGGGTGCCCATAGCCACACCCCATGTCTGCAAATAGAAAGAATCCCCATACATAAAGATGTTATTTTCCAATACAAGTTCCAGCAATGAGCATATTGGTTCTACTTCCATCCTGTTCCCAAGATCTTATTTTCTGTAGACCATAGTCATTCGGAATCACCGTAAACAAACTCTTGATGTCCATTGTCACTAGTAACAAATCTTCATATTTCTTGAGGTCCTTAGTAACTAAAAAGAGTTTTTCCAGAAAATCTCCTGAGTCCTTCAATACAGTTCCTGCTAGTGGCAGGGCCTTCTTTAATTCATTCTCCACGTACATGGAAACAGGGTCAGTTCCTGCTAGTGGCAGGGCCTTCTTTAATTCATTCTCCACGTACATGGAAACAGGGTCAGTTCCTGCTAGTGGCAGGGCCTTCTTTAATTCATTCTCCACGTACATGGAAACAGGGTCAGTTCCTGCTAGTGTCAGGGCCTTCTTTAATTCATTCTCCACGTACATGGAAACAGGTTCAGTTACCCACCCCCTACCAGAAACTATGGGACGCAGGGGTGGGTCAGCTGGATCCTTGTGAATTTTGGGGAGTCCGCTGATGTATGGAAACATAGGTTTAGGGCAATCAAAGAACTCATATAGTTCTTGTGAGATATTTGCCTCTATCAATAGATCAAATAGATGGCTATGAAAACGATCTACCTTAGTCGTAGCTTCACTGCAACTTAATCTCTTATACGTTCTTTCATCATCCAGCATAGAGAGCATTTTATGCCTGTACCATACGGCTTCCATCACTACTATACATCCTCCCTTATCAGCAGGCTTGATGACCACGCTGTCCATCTCCTTCAGCTGCTTCAGCATCTTATTCTCATTAGTAGTTAAACTGAAGAAACGTCCTTGTCCTTTGGTTGTGTTACCCCTTAGCTTGAAGATTTCATCTTCACATAATCTCAAGAACATCTCCACTGGTGGAGGATTAGGGGGAACAAAGCTACTCAATTTTGTATAAGGTAGCCGTCTACTGTCATTAGCTTGTCCAAAAATACATTTTAATGCAAGGTTCCTGCAAAACATTCTGATATCCAGCACAAATTCACTAATATCAGACAGTAAGGCTGGAATAAAACTCAGGCCCTTGTCTAACAAGGAAATCATGTCAGGGCTTAAACTCTTATTAGAAAGATTCACTACTAAACTTTGTTCAGATCCAATTAAAGTGTGAGCTTCTTCCTTTTCCATTCTTGAATCTGTGTTCTTTGAGTCCTGTGATGGTTGAATTTGGAAAAAAACGGCAAGGGCCAATTTATTGGTGCATGCATTACCCCTTCTTTCGGTCCAGTTGCTGGATTGGGGGCTAGGAGAGCACTCCTGTTGCCTGTTTCTGCACCCATAGTGGCTGTACTACTAGACGCTTCTCTTGAATCTGTTTCAGATATTACAAAATTGGAGGTCGGTGCTGATGAGTTAAGAATAACAGAGTTATGAATGGAAGGTTCCAGATCAGTTAAACTGACATGAGTAATCACATCTTCTCCATTAGGTCTAGAAAAAGGTATCTTCTCCTTATGTGGTGATAGAGCTCCCCGCCCCTTATTATTGAATTCCTCTCTCGGCCATTAAAGATATGGCCTCTCACAAAATCATGATGGTCACGTGCTAGCCTTTTAACCTTCTGCTGTCTTAGCTTCGCTTCATAAGCATTCAAGTTAATCTGTAGTTGTTCTAGACTATTCAGATGTGAGTCATGCAGCTCTAAGCTTTCCAATTCAGTCTGCTTAGCTGATACAATCGCTACCATCCTTTCCTCTTCCGGCTTGAAAAATTCTATCAGCAAGTTCATGTATTTTCGACTTGTTTCAAGATTTATAATTTGCCATTTTGTGAGCAGATCCGGATAAGTGTTCCCATATGAAGGTAAACACTTCACTCGCATACCTCGAGGTACAATTTGATGGTGCAAGCATGCTTCCATATGGAAGCGTTGCCACTGCAGTCTCTTGAACTGGTAAGCTGCATTCTCCACTTCCCGAAATATACAATTAAAATTATTATCAGGAATCGATGCAACAACTGTGGAAGCAGCTACATTACCCAAATTCAGATCTAAAAGCGGGTTCAATAAGTCTCTCGATAGATTAGAAATATTGCATGTTCTGAGTTTGTCATTCAGGTTCAATTGCTGGCTCGCCATGTTCAGTGTAAGAAACAAAAACAGTCAATAGGTAAAAAACTTTCTTACACTGTGAAGGACACCAATGAGGAAGAAAAAAGGCAAACACTACTAAAAACTCCTGATGTCCACCACGGCAGTAAAACTTAACAGTAAAATCAAAACTTTAATGAAAAGAATATAACATAAAATAAGCAGTCCTCAGTCTTCCGATAAGCGCTTTCGGCAAATAAGCCTTCCTCAGATCGTATAAAAAGGACTGTTCAGCTTTTGTATTTATAAGGCATCACAGCCATTCCTCATTTAGTTCTGTGACATGCCCTTGTTGCAATCCAAAAGGAGGCCAGCTAGCAGAGAGGTATAATTTCCTTCACTGTAATTAAAGGGGCAGTGCTCCTCTTTACTATAGGATTGTATATGAGAAAACTAATAGCTATGGATGTGAATACATTATATGAATAAAGCAACATTCAAGTAAACTTGCTAATCATATTCCTTCTATTCTTAAGTGCAGGTTTTAATGGCACAATAGTATTCAAGCCTGGTGATCTGTTTGCTCTTAAATTAATTATCCAACATGTTTCCCTTAGCTCTGTGCGATTATGAATATCACCTCCTCTTGTGGTCTGACAGACTGCCTCTATGGCCTTAAATACAAAGTAATGAGAAGGATACTGTGCTACGTGGGCTGCTAAGGGCCTCTATGGCCTTAAATATAAAGTAATGAGAAGGATACTGTGCTACGTGGGCTGCTAAGGGTCTCTGTGGCCTTAAATACAAAGTAATGAGAAGGATACTGTGCTACGTGGGCTGCTAAGGGCCTCTGTGGCCTTAAATACAAAGTAATGAGAAGGATACTGTGCTACGTGGGCTGCTAAGGGCCTCTATGGCCTTAAATACAAAGTAATGAGAAGGATACTGTGCTACGTGGGCTATACTGTGCTACGTGGGCTGCTAAGGGCCTCTGTGGCCTTAAATACAAAGTAATGAGAAGGATACTGTGCTACGTGGGCTGCTAAGGGCCTCTGTGGCCTTAAATGCAAAGTAATGAGAAGGATATTGTGCTACATGGGCTGCTAAGGGCCTCTGTGGCCTTAAATACAAAGTAATGAGAAGGATATTGTGCTACATGGGCTGCTAAGGGCCTCTGTGGCCTTAAATACAAAGTAATGAGAAGGATATTGTGCTACATGGGCTGCTAAGGGCCTCTGTGGCCTTAAATACAAAGTAATGAGAAGGATATTGTGCTACATGGGCTGCTAAGGGCCTCTGTGGCCTTAAATACAAAGTAATGAGAAGGATATTGTGCTACGTGGGCTGCTAAGGGCCTCTGTGGCCTTAAATACAAAGTAATGAGAAGGATACTGTGCTACGTGGGCTGCTAAGGGCCTCTGTGGCCTTAAATACAAAGTAATGAGAAGGATACTGTGCTACGTGGGCTGCTAAGGGCCTCTGTGGCCTTAAATACAAAGTAATGAGAAGGATACTATGCTACGTGGGCTGCTAAGGGCCTCTGTGGCCTTAAATACAAAGTAATGAGAAGGATATTGTGCTACATGGGCTGCTAAGGGCCTCTGTGGCCTTAAATACAAAGTAATGAGAAGGATACTGTGCTACGTGGGCTGCTAAGGCATACAATCCTATAGTAAAGAGAAGCAATGCCCCTTTAATTACAATGAAGGAAATTATACCTCTCTGCTAGCTGGCCTCCTTTTGGTTTCCAACAAGGGCGTGTCAGAGAACTAAATGAGGAATGGCTGTGATGCCTTATAAATACAAAAGCTGAACAGTCCTTTTTATACAATCTGAGGAAGGCTTATTTGCCGAAAGCGCTTATCGGAAGACTGAGGACGGCTTATTTTATGTTATATTCTTTTCATTAAAGTTTTGATTTTACTATTAAGATTTACTGCCATGGTGGACATCAGGCGTTTTTAGTAGTATTGACCAGATTATGTTACTTATGATAAGGATTTATTTCAGGCCCAGCCTGGAGATAAAATAAAAAAGAGGTAAATATATAGAATTTTACATACCAGTTACAAAACCTTCTGTGTACAGCTGTTTTCATATGGCTCTTTGCTCGGTTACCAGAGTAACAACATCCGCTGGAATTGTTTGAGCTGCAACATGGTACTTTGTACAATGCAAATAAAGCATTGCACGCAGGAAGTACAACATGGAGTCGTACACCTGTGTGCACTTCATACAATGCAAACGAAGCATTGCACACAGGAAGTACAGCATGGAGTCGTACACCTGTGTGCACTTCATACAATGCAAACGAAGCATTGCATACAGGAAGTACAGCATGGAATCCTACACCTGTGTGTACTTCATACAATGCAAACGAAGCATTGCACACAGGAAGTACAGCATGGAGTCGTACACCTGTGTGCACTTCATACAATGCAAACGAAGCATTGCATACAGGAAGTACAACATGGAGTCGTACACCTGTGTGCACTTCATACAATGCAAACGAAGCATTGCATACAGGAAGTACAGCATGGAATCCTACACCTGTGTGTACTTCATACAATGCAAACGAAGCATTGCATACAGGAAGTACAGCATGGAGTCGTACACCTGTGTGCACTTCATACAATGCAAACGAAGCATTGCATACAGGAAGTACAGCATGGAGTCGTACACCTGTGTGTACTTCATACAATGCAAACGAAGCATTGCAGACAGGATGTACAGCATGGAATCCTACACCTGTGTGTACTTCATACAATGCAAACGAAGCATTGCATACAGGAAGTACAGCATGGAATCGTACACCTGTGTGTACTTCATACAATGCAAACGAAGCATTGCACACAGGATGTACAGCATGGAGTCGTACACCTGTGTGCACTTCATACAATGCAAACGAAGCATTGCAGACAGGATGTACAGCATGGAGTCGTACACCTGTGTGTACTTCATACAATGCAAACGAAGCATTGCATACAGGATGTACAACATGGAGTCGTACACCTGTGTGTACTTCATACAATGCAAACGAAGCATTGCACACAGGATGTACAGCATGGAGTCGTACACCTGTGTGCACTTCATACAATGCAAACGAAGCATTGCACACAGGATGTACAGCATGGAATCCTACACCTGTGTGCGCTTCATACAATGCAAACGAAGCATTGCACACAGGAAGTACAGCATGGAGTCGTACACCTGTGTGCACTTCATACAATGCAAACGAAGCATTGCAGACAGGATGTACAGCATGGAGTCATACACCTGTGTGTACTTCATACAATGCAAACGAAGCATTGCATACAGGATGTACAACATGGAGTCGTACACCTGTGTGTACTTCATACAATGCAAACGAAGCATTGCACACAGGATGTACAGCATGGAGTCGTACACCTGTGTGCACTTCATACAATGCAAACGAAGCATTGCATACAGGAAGTACAACATGGAATCCTACACCTGTGTGCGCTTCATACAATGCAAACGAAGCATTGCATACAGGATGTACAGCATGGAATCCTACACCTGTGTGCACTTCATACAATGCAAACGAAGCATTGCATACAGGAAGTACAGCATGGAATCCTACACCTGTGTGCACTTCATACAATGCAAACGAAGCATTGCATACAGGAAGTACAGCATGGAGTCGTACACCTGTGTGTACTTCATACAATGCAAACGAAGCATTGCATACAGGATGTAAATCATGGAATCCTACACCTGTGTGTACTTCATACAATGCAAACGAAGCATTGCACACAGGAAGTACAGCATGGAATCCTACACCTGTGTGTACTTCATACAATGCAAACGAAGCATTGCACACAGGAAGTACAGCATGGAGTCATACACCTGTGTGTACTTCATACAATGCAAACGAAGCATTGCATACAGGAAGTACAGCATGGAGTCGTACACCTGTGTGTACTTCATACAATGCAAACGAAGCATTGCATACAGGATGTACAGCATGGAGTCGTACACCTGTGTGTACTTCATACAATGTAAACGAAGCATTGCACACAGGAAGTACAACATGGAGTCGTACACCTGTGTGTACTTCATACAATGCAAACGAAGCATTGCACACAGGAAGTACAGCATGGAATCCTACACCTGTGTGTACTTCATACAATGCAAACGAAGCATTGCACACAGGAAGTACAGCATGGAGTCGTACACCTGTGTGCACTTCATACAATGCAAACGAAGCATTGCATACAGGAAGTACAGCATGGAATCCTACACCTGTGTGTACTTCATACAATGCAAACGAAGCATTGCAGACAGGATGTACAGCATGGAATCCTACACCTGTGTGTACTTCATACAATGCAAACGAAGCATTGCATACAGGAAGTACAGCATGGAATCGTACACCTGTGTGTACTTCATACAATGCAAACGAAGCATTGCACACAGGATGTACAGCATGGAGTCGTACACCTGTGTGTACTTCATACAATGCAAACGAAGCATTGCATACAGGAAGTACAGCATGGAGTCGTACATTTGTGTGCACTTCATACAATGCAAACGAAGCATTGCATACAGGAAGTACAACATGGAGTCGTACACCTGTGTGTACTTCATACAATGCAAATGAAGCATTGCATACAGGAAGTACAGCATGGAATCCTACACCTGTGTGTACTTCATACAATGCAAACGAAGCATTGCATACAGGATGTACAGCATGGAATCCTACACCTGTGTGCACTTCATACAATGCAAACGAAGCATTGCATACAGGATGTACAGCATGGAATCCTACACCTGTGTGCACTTCATACAATGCAAACGAAGCATTGCACGCAGGAAGTACAGCATGGAGTCGTACACCTGTGTGCGCTTCATACAATGCAAACGAAGCATTGCATACAGGATGTACAGCATGGAATCCTACACCTGTGTGCACTTCATACAATGCAAACGAAGCATTGCATACAGGATGTACAGCATGGAGTCATACACCTGTGTGTACTTCATACAATGCAAACGAAGCATTGCAGACAGGATGTACAGCATGGAATCCTACACCTGTGTGTACTTCATACAATGCAAACGAAGCATTGCATACAGGATGTACAGCATGGAGTCGTACACCTGTGTGTACTTCATACAATGCAAATGAAGCATTGCACACAGGAAGTACAGCATGGAGTCGTACACCTGTGTGTACTTCATACAATGCAAACGAAGCATTGCACACAGGATGTACAGCATGGAGTCGTACACCTGTGTGTACTTCATACAATGCAAACGAAGCATTGCATACAGGATGTACAGCATGGAGTCGTACACCTGTGTGTACTTCATACAATGCAAACGAAGCATTGCATACAGGATGTACAGCATGGAGTCGTACACCTGTGTGTACTTCATACAATGCAAACGAAGCATTGCATACAGGATGTACAGCATGGAGTCGTACACCTGTGTGCACTTCATACAATGCAAACGAAGCATTGCATACAGGATGTACAGCATGGAGTCGTACACCTGTGTGTACTTCATACAATGCAAACGAAGCATTGCATACAGGAAGTACAACATGGAGTCGTACACCTGTGTGCACTTCATACAATGCAAACGAAGCATTGCAGACAGGATGTACAGCATGGAATCCTACACCTGTGTGTACTTCATACAATGCAAACGAAGCATTGCATACAGGAAGTACAACATGGAGTCGTACACCTGTGTGCGCTTCATACAATGCAAACGAAGCATTGTACACAGGATGTACAGCATGGAGTCGTACACCTGTGTGTACTTCATACAATGCAAACGAAGCATTGCAGACAGGATGTACAGCATGGAATCCTACACCTGTGTGTACTTCATACAATGCAAACGAAGCATTGCATACAGGATGTACAGCATGGAGTCGTACACCTGTGTGCACTTCATACAATGCAAACGAAGCATTGCATACAGGATGTACAGCATGGAGTCGTACACCTGTGTGTACTTCATACAATGCAAACGAAGCATTGCATACAGGATGTACAGCATGGAATCCTACACCTGTGTGTACTTCATACAATGCAAACGAAGCATTGCATACAGGAAGTACAGCATGGAATCCTACACCTGTGTGTACTTCATACAATGCAAACGAAGCATTGCACACAGGAAGTACAGCATGGAGTCATACACCTGTGTGTACTTCATACAATGCAAACGAAGCATTGCATACAGGATGTACAGCATGGAGTCGTACACCTGTGTGCACTTCATACAATGCAAACGAAGCATTGCACACAGGAAGTACAGCATGGAATCCTACACCTGTGTGTACTTCATACAATGCAAACGAAGCATTGCACACAGGAAGTACAACATGGAGTCGTACACCTGTGTGCACTTCATACAATGCAAACGAAGCATTGCATACAGGAAGTACAGCATGGAATCCTACACCTGTGTGTACTTCATACAATGCAAACGAAGCATTGCATACAGGAAGTACAGCATGGAATCGTACACCTGTGTGTACTTCATACAATGCAAATGAAGCATTGCAGACAGGATGTACAGCATGGAATCCTACACCTGTGTGTACTTCATACAATGCAAACGAAGCATTGCACACAGGATGTACAGCATGGAGTCGTACACCTGTGTGTACTTCATACAATGCAAACGAAGCATTGCATACAGGATGTACAGCATGGAGTCGTACACCTGTGTGTACTTCATACAATGCAAATGAAGCATTGCATACAGGAAGTACAGCATGGAGTCGTACACCTGTGTGCACTTCATACAATGCAAACGAAGCATTGCATACAGGATGTACAGCATGGAGTCGTACACCTGTGTGTACTTCATACAATGCAAACGAAGCATTGCACACAGGAAGTACAACATGGAGTCGTACACCTGTGTGTACTTCATACAATGCAAACGAAGCATTGCACACAGGAAGTACAGCATGGAATCCTACACCTGTGTGTACTTCATACAATGCAAACGAAGCATTGCACACAGGAAGTACAACATGGAGTCGTACACCTGTGTGTACTTCATACAATGCAAACGAAGCATTGCATACAGGATGTACAGCATGGAATCCTACACCTGTGTGCGCTTCATACAATGCAAACGAAGCATTGCATACAGGAAGTACAGCATGGAGTCGTACACCTGTGTGTACTTCATACAATGCAAACGAAGCATTGCATACAGGATGTACAGCATGGAATCCTACACCTGTGTGTACTTCATACAATGCAAACGAAGCATTGCACACAGGAAGTACAGCATGGAATCGTACACCTGTGTGTACTTCATACAATGCAAACGAAGCATTGCACACAGGAAGTACAGCATGGAATCCTACACCTGTGTGTACTTCATACAATGCAAACGAAGCATTGCACACAGGAAGTACAGCATGGAGTCGTACACCTGTGTGTACTTCATACAATGCAAACGAAGCATTGCATACAGGATGTACAGCATGGAATCCTACACCTGTGTGTACTTCATACAATGCAAACGAAGCATTGCATACAGGAAGTACAGCATGGAGTCGTACACCTGTGTGTACTTCATACAATGCAAACGAAGCATTGCATACAGGAAGTACAGCATGGAGTCGTACACCTGTGTGCACTTCATACAATGCAAACGAAGCATTGCATACAGGAAGTACAGCATGGAATCCTACACCTGTGTGTACTTCATACAATGCAAACGAAGCATTGCACGCAGGAAGTACAGCATGGAGTCGTACACCTGTGTGTACTTCATACAATGCAAACGAAGCATTGCATACAGGATGTACAGCATGGAATCCTACACCTGTGTGTACTTCATACAATGCAAACGAAGCATTGCACACAGGAAGTACAGCATGGAGTCGTACACCTGTGTGCGCTTCATACAATGCAAACGAAGCATTGCATACAGGAAGTACAACATGGAATCCTACACCTGTGTACAGTGTTTGTTTGGGGAAAATGCCACTGTGATCGTTATCAACAGGGTTTTTGAAGAGGAACTAAACAAATGCAGAAAGCCCCCAAAAACAAAAAAGAAAACTTAATGGGACAAGAACATAAATGGTATTCTGTGAGAAATCTGGGAGGCACAGCCCAGTGGGAGGAATCAACAAGGCAGACCCAGGACATGCTGGGCAGATTGTATGCCTCAGTTTGGGAATGCCTGGGAATCCTCCTGAATAAGCTGGAGACTATTGGTTGGGATAGAAAAGGCTGTTCTACTACTTCAGCCCTTGCTAGGACAAATGGCTTAGAAAATAGGTGGATGTAGGGCCAGATTAACAACGGAGCTGATGGACCTGCAGTTCCAGGGTACATGTTAGAATTAGGCCAATCCCCTTCTACTCCTGGTTTAGTTTAACATCGTATGCTGTTCTTACACTAAATAAATAGACACCTTATACATTTCAGCTCATTCTAACACAGGAAGGATGAATGAACTGGACTGGCCTACATCAGGCAACAGAAAATCGTGAGAGCCACAGAGGTACCTGGGCACTTTAAGTGTAGTATGGCAAGTGAAACACCCAAGCATTGCCTTACAGGATAAAAAAAAAAAAACATTACTTCTAGATATTCCAGTAAAGGGTAGGTAGAGTCCTCAAATATCATACGTGATCCAAAAGTGACTAAATTTCACTCCGGATGAAGTGATCACTTTTACCTGTACAATTGTAACTGACACATATTGAAGACGTTTCTGTTGAGTCCTTTAGCAGCGATCAGCAGTTATGGCCTCCTGAAATGTCCCTGAACCTCAGTAATTGAAGGACTTGAGGTATCTCTAAATGTACATCTCATAAAGTCAGAACCTTTTTTTTTAGTGGAAAGGAGATTTGTTCCTAAAACAGAGTTGTTCAAGTTGCTTGTTTAATAGAGTATATTTATGAAAGAAATGCATGTTTTCTAGGTTTTAGTTTTTTTTTATAGCTACCTTGACATGTTATCTGATGGGATCACATGAACTCTATATGTCTACAATAGCTGGAAGTGAACATGAAATAGTGAGAGAAGAATGACCACCGTGCTTTGTTTACAATAGTGAGAGAAGAATGACCACCGTGCTTTGTTTACAATAGTGAGAGAAGAATGACCACCGTGCTTTGTTTACAATAGTGAGAGAAGAATGACCACCGTGCTTTGTTTACAATAGTGAGAGAAGAATGACCACAGTGCTTTGTTTACAATAGTGAGAGAAGAATGACCACCGTGCTTTGTTTACAATAGTGAGAGAAGAATGACCACCGTGCTTTGTTTACAATAGTGAGAAGAATGACCACCGTGCTTTGTTTACAATAGTGAGCGAAGAATGACCACCGTGCTTTGTTTACAGTAGTGAGCGAAGAATGACCACCGTGCTTTGTTTACAATAGTGAGAGAAGAATGACCACCGTGCTTTGTTTACAATAGTGAGAGAAGAATGACCACCGTGCTTTGTTTACAATAGTGAGAGAAGAATGACCACCGTGCTTTGTTTACAATATCTACTTAAAGTTCTTGCTGAGTATATTGCTGTGAATTGTCACTTAAAAGAATTTTACTGCAAATTCACAATTGTATTTCATAAATCCTGCTGAGGTTTATTTTTCTATCTTGGTGAACAGCTGTAATACTAGCAATGAGCTCTTTAGTGAATTCACTTGAGACGTATGAGTTCTGATAATTTATTTTATGTGCTGGTTTTTATGTACATGATTGTTTCTCTCTTGTCTGCTGGCAGGTCAACATTAATCCATATGAAAATAAATAAAGAACATGAGAAGGTGCATGTATACTGAGCTGTGGGTCTCAAAGGTCTTTCTGTAACATGAGAAGGTGCATGTGTACTGAGCTGTGGGTCTCAAAGGTCTTTCTGTAATGGTACGTATACTGAGCTGTGGGTCTCAAAGGTCTTTCTGTAACATGAGAAGGTGCACGTATACTGAGCTGTAGGTCTCAAAGGTCTTTCTGTAACATGAGAAGGTGCACATATACTGAGCTGTGGGTCTCAAAGGTCTTTCTGTAACATGAGAAGGTGCAAGTATACTGAGCTGTGGGTCTCAAAGGTCTTTCTGTGACATGAGAAGGTGCACATATACTGAACTGTGGGTCTCAAAGGTCTTTCTGTAACAGGAGAAGGTGCATGTATACTGTAGGTAAAGTAGGGTAAATGGCACCTTAGCATTTGTCTTATTGGCCCAAGTGTACACATAAAGACCTAACTTTTATTGGCATTCAGCAGCCATGTAGCTGAAACACTGGTATGTCCCTAAGGAGTCATTTAAGTTTATCTTACATGCCTCCAATACAGGAGGTTTAAGGTTTTACACAGTGACATCTAGCTTGACTGCCTCCTACGTGAAGTTGTTTTTAAAATCACCTTAATAAATCATGGCACTGTAACTGTATCTCACCTGGATAATACAAACTACACTCACTAGTCTCCCTGATTTATTTATCTCCTTGCAGTGTTACCGCCTTACTGAAAACTCCTTATATTCTCAAACCTGCTTAACAGAGAACTTATATTACCCTTTAAAGTGTGATGTTTTGTACATACACGAATGGTAATAACAGAGTACCAATATTACCCTGTCAAGTGAGATCTTTTGTTCATACACAAATGCAAATAACAGAGCACTAATATTACTCCTTCAAGTGAGATGTTTTGTACATACGTGAATGGTAATAACAGAGCACTAATATTAACCTTTCAAGTGAGATGTTTTGTACATACGCAAATGGTAATAACAGAGCACTAATATTAGCCTTCCAGTTGAGATGTGTTGTACATTTGCGAATGCTAATAACAGAGCACTAACATTATCCTTTCAAGTGAAACGTTTTCTACATACGCAGAAGCAAATAACAGAGCACTAATATTACCCTTTCAAGTGAGATGTTTTATACATACGCGAATGGTAATAGAGCACTAATATTAGCCTTCCAGTTGAGATGTGTTGTACATTTGCGAATGCTAATAACAGAGCACTAATATTACCCTGTCAAGTGAGATGTTTTGTACATACGCGAATGGTAATAACAGAGCACTAATATTAGCCTTCCAGTTGAGATGTGTTGTACATTTGCGAATGCTAATAACAGAGCACTAACATTATCCTTTCAAGTGAAATGTTTTCTACATACGCAGAAGCAAATAACAGAGCACTAATATTACCCTTTCAAGTGAGATGTTTTATACATACGCGAATGGTAATAGAGCACTAATATTACCCTTTCAAGTGAGATTGTTGTACATATGCAAATGCTAATAACAGAGCACTAATATTACCCTTTCAAGTGAGATGTTTTGTACATACAGAAATGGTAATAACAGAGCATTAATGTTACCCCTTCAAGTGAGATGTTTTGTACATACGCGAATGTTAATAACAGAGCACTAATAATACACTTTATAGTGAAATGTTTTGTACATACGCGAATGCTAATAACAGAGCACTAATATTATCCTTTCAAGTGAGATGTTTTGTACATACGCGAATGTTAATAACAGAGCACTAATATCACCCTGTCAAGTGAGATGTTTTGTACATAGGCAAATGCTAATAACACAGAACTAATATTACCCTTTCAAGTGAGATGTGTTGTACGTTTGCGAATGCTAATAACAGAGCACTAATATTACCCTTTCAAGTGAGATGTTTTGTACATCTGCGAATGCTAATTACAGAGCACTAATATTACCCTTTCAAGTGAGAAGTGTTTTACATATGTGAGTGGTAATAACAGAGCACTAATATTACCCTTTCAAGTGAAATGTTTTGCACATACACAAACGCTAATAACAGAGCATTAATATTACCCTTTCAAGTGAGATGTGTTGTACATACGCGAATGGTAATAACAGAGCACTAATATTACCCTTTCAAGTGAGATGTTTTGTACATACGTGAATGGTAATAACAGAGCACTAATATTACCCTAAGTGAGATGTTTTGTACATCTGCGAATGCTAACAGAGCACTAATATTACCGTTTCAAGTGAAATGTTTTGTACATACGCGAATGCTAATAACAGAGCACTAATATTACTCTGTCAACTGAGATGTTTTGTACATCTGCGAATGCTAACAGAGCACTAATATTACCGTTTCAAGTGAAATGTTTTGTACATACGCGAATGCTAATAACAGAGCACTAATATTACTCTGTCAACTGAGATGTTTTGTACATCTGCGAATGCTAATAACAGAGCAGTAATATTACCCTTTCAAGTGAGATGTGTTGTACATATGCGAATGGTAATAACAGAGCACTAATATTACCCTTTCAAGTGAGATGTGTTGTACATATGCAATGGGAATCACAGAGCACTAATATTACCTTTCAAGTGAGATGTGTTGTACATACGCAAATGGGAATAACAGAGCACTAATATTACCCTTTCAAGTGAGATGTGTTGTACATACGCAATGGGAATCACAGAGCACTAATATTATCCTTTCAAGTGAGATGTGTTGTAGATACGGGAATGGTAATAACAGAACACTAATATTACCTTTTTAAGTGAGATGTTTTGTACATACGCGAAGGGTAGTAATAGAGCACTAATATTACCCTGTCAAATGAGATGTTTTATACATATATGAATGTTAATAACAGAGCACTAGTATTACCCTGTCAAATGAGTTGTTCCATATATACGCGATTGCTAATAACAGAGCACTAATATTACCCTGTCAAATGAGATGTTTTCTACATATGCGAATGCTAGCAGAGCACTAATATTAACCTGTCACGTGAGATGTTTTGTACAAACACGAATAGTGATAACAGAGCACTAATATTACCCTGTCAAATGAGATGTTTTGTACATATGCGAATGCTAGCAGAACACTAATATTAACCTGTCAAGTGAGATGTTTTGTACAAACGCGAATAGTAATAACAGAGCATTAATATTACCCTGTCAAATGAGATGTTTCATACATATGTGAATGCTAATAACAGAGCACTAATATTACCCTGTCAAATGAGATGTTTCATACATAAGCGAATGCTAAAAGAGCACTAATATTACCCTTTCAAATGAAAGATTTTGTACATCTGCGAATGCTAATAACAGTGCACTAATATTACCCTTTCAAGTGAGATGTGTTGTACATATGCTAATGGTAATAACAGAGCACTAATATCACCCTGTCAAGTGAGATGTTTTGTACATAGGCAAATTCTAATAACACAGAACTAATATTACCCTTTCAAGTGAGATGTGTTGTATGTTTGCGAATGCTAATAACAGAGCACTAATATTACCCTTTCAAGTGAGATGTTTTGTACATCTGCGAATGCTAATTACAGAGCACTAATATTACCCTTTCAAGTGAGAAGTGTTTTACATATGTGAGTGGTAATAACAGAGCACTAATATTACCCTTTCAAGTGAAATGTTTTGCACATACACGAACGCTAATAACAGAGCATTAATATTACCCTTTCAAGTGAGATGTGTTGTACATACGAGAATGGTAATAACAGAGCACTAATATTACCCTTTCAAGTGAGATGTTTTGTACATACGTGAATGGTAATAACAGAGCACTAATATTACCCTAAGTGAGATGTTTTGTACATCTGCGAATGCTAACAGAGCACTAATATTACCGTTTCAAGTGAAATGTTTTGTACATACGCGAATGCTAATAACAGAGCACTAATATTACTCTGTCAACTGAGATGTTTTGTACATCTGCGAATGCTAACAGAGCACTAATATTACCGTTTCAAGTGAAATGTTTTGTACATACGCGAATGCTAATAACAGAGCACTAATATTACTCTGTCAACTGAGATGTTTTGTACATCTGCGAATGCTAATAACAGAGGAGTAATATTACCCTTTCAAGTGAGATGTGTTGTACATATGCGAATGGTAATAACAGAGCACTAATATTACCCTTTCAAGTGAGATGTGTTGTACATACGCAATGGGAATCACAGAGCACTAATATTACCCTTTCAAGTGAGATGTGTTGTACATACGCAAATGGGAATAACAGAGCACTAATATTACCCTTTCAAGTGAGATGTGTTGTACATACGCAATGGGAATCACAGAGCACTAATATTATCCTTTCAAGTGAGATGTGTTGTAGATACGCGAATGGTAATAACAGAACACTAATATTACCTTTTTAAGTGAGATGTTTTGTACATACGCGAAGGGTAGTAATAGAGCACTAATATTACCCTGTCAAATGAGATGTTCCGTATATACGCAATTGCTAATAACAGAGCACTAATATTACCCTGTCAAATGAGATGTTTTGTACATATGCGAATGCTAGCAGAACACTAATATTAACCTGTCAAGTGAGATGTTTTGTACAAACGCGAATAGTAATAACAGAGCACTAATATTACCCTGTCAAATGAGATGTTTTGTACATATGCGAATGCTAGCAGAACACTAATATTAACCTGTCAAGTGAGATGTTTTGTACAAACGCGAATAGTAATAACAGAGCATTAATATTACCCTGTCAAATGAGATGTTTCGTACATATGTGAATGCTAATAACAGAGCACTAATATTACCCTGTCAAATGAGATGTTTCATACATAAGCGAATGCTAAAAGAGCACTAATATTACCCTTTCAAATGAAAGATTTTGTACATCTGCGAATGCTAATAACAGTGCACTAATATTACCCTTTCAAGTGAGATGTGTTGTACATATGCTAATGGTAATAACAGAGCACTAATATTACCCTTTCAAGTGAGATGTTCAAGTGAGATGTTT
Organism: Protopterus annectens; assembly: GCF_019279795.1. Lineage (NCBI taxonomy): Eukaryota > Metazoa > Chordata > Ceratodontiformes > Protopteridae > Protopterus > Protopterus annectens. Next base: position 36,652,984 of record NC_056746.1, on the reverse strand, counting down.
TGTACGTACGCGAATGCTTATAACAGAGCACTGATATTACCCTTTCAAGTGAGATGTTTTGTACATACGCAAATGCTAATAATAATATTACCCTGTCAAGTGAGATGTTTTGTACATGCGCGAATGGTAATAACAGAGCAGTAATATTACACTTTCAAGTGAGAAGTGCTGTACATATGCGAATGGTAATAACAGAGCACTAATATTACCCTTTCAAGTGAGATGTTTTGTACATACGCGAATGGTAATAACAGAGCACTAATATTACCCTGTCAAGGGAGATGTTTTGTACATACGCGAATGGTAATAACAGAGCACTAATATTACCCTGTCAAGGGAGATGTTTTCTTCATCTGCGAATGCTAATAACAGAGCACTAATATTACCCTTTCAATGAGATGTTTTGTACATCTGCAAATGCTAATAACAGAGCACTGATATTACGCTTTCAAGTGAGATGTTTTTTACATACACGAATGGTAATAACAGAACACTAAGATTACCCTTTCAAGTGAGATGTTTTCTACATACACGAATGCTAATAACATAGCAGTAATATTACCCTGTCAAGTGAGATGTTTTGTACATACACAAATGGTAGTAACAGAGCACTAATATTACCCTTTCACGTGAGATTTTTTGTACATCTGTGAATGCTAATAACAGAGCACTAATATTACCCTTTCAAGTGAGATGTTTTGTACATCTGCGAATGCTCATAACAGAGCACTAATATTACCCTGTCAAGTGAGATATTTTATACATCTGCGAATGCTAATAACAGAGCACTAATATTATCCTTTCAAGTGAGATGCTTTGTACATACGCGAATGTTAATAACAGAGCACTAATATTACCCTTTCAAGTGAGATGTTTTATATATATGCGAATGCTAAAACAGAGCACTGATATTACTCTTTCAAGTGAGATGTGTTGTACATACGTGAATGGTAATAACAGAGTACTAATATTACCCTTTCAAATGGGATGTGTTGTACATACGTGAATGGTAATAACAGAGTACTAATATTACCCTTTCAAGTGAGATGTGTTGTACATACGTGAATGGTAATAACAGAGCACTAATATTACCCTTTCAAGTGAGATGTTTTGTAGATAGGCGAATGGTAATAGAGCATTAATACTACCCTTTCAAGTGAGATGTGTTGTACATACGCGAATGCTAATAACAGAACACTAATATTACCCTTTCAATTGAGTTTTTTTTACATACGTGAATGGTAATAACAGAGCACTAATATTACCCTGTCAAGGGAGATGTTTTGTACATCTACAAATGCTAATAACAGAGCACTAATATTGCCCTTTCAAGTGAGATGTATTGTACATACGCGGATTGTAATAGCAGAGCACTAATATTATCCTTTCAAGTGAGATGTTTTGTACATCTGTGAATGCAAATCACAGAGCACTAATATTACCCTGTCAAAAGAGATGTTTTGTACATACATGACTGCTGATAACAGAGCACTATTACCCTGTCAAATGAGAGGTGTTATACATAATGCGAATGCTAATAACAGAGCACTAATATTACCCTGTCAAATGAGATGTTTTGTAAACACGTGAATGCTAACAGACCATTAATATTAACCTGTCAAGTGAGCTGTTTTGTACATACGTGAATGCTAACAGAGCAATAATATTACCCTTTCAAGTGAGATGTTTTGTACATCTGCGAATGCTAATAACAGAGCACTAATATAACCCTTTCAAGTGAGATGTTTTCTACATACACGAATGCTAATAAAAGCACTAATATTCCCCTGACAAGTGAGATGTTGTCTACATACACAAATGGTAGTAACAGAGCACTATTCTTACCCATTCAAGTGAGATTTTTTGTACATCTGCGAATGATAATAACAGAGCACTAATATTACCCTTTTAAGTGTGATGTTTTTTATATACGTGAATGGTAATAACAGAGCACTAAATTTACCCTTTCAAGTGCAATTTTTTGTACATACGCGAATGGTAATAGAGCACTAATATTACCCTATCAAGTGAGATGTTTTGCACATCTGCAAATGCTAATAACAGACCCCTAATACTGCCCTTTCAAGTGAGATGTATTGTACATACGTGAGTGCTAACAGACCACTAATAACCTGTCAGGTGAGATGTTTTGTACATACGCGAATGCTAATAACAGAGCACTAATATTACCCTTTCAAGTGAGATGTATTGTACATATGCAAATGGTAATAACAGAGCACTAATATTACCCTGTCAGATGAGATGTTTTGTACATACACGAATGCTAGTAAAAGAGCACTATTATTACCCTGCCAAATGAGATGTTTCATACATACATGAATGCTAATAACAGAGCACTAATATTACACTGTCAAATGCGATGTTTTGTACATACGCGAATGCTACTAGAGCACTAATAGTAACCCTTCAAGTGAGATGTTTTGTACGTACGAGAATGATAATAACAAAGCATTAATATTACCCTTTCAAATGAGATGTTTTGTACATATGCGAATGCTAATAACAGAGCACTATTACCCTGTCAGATGAGATGTGTTATACATACACAAATGCTAATAACAGAGCACTAATATTACCCTGTCAAATGAGATGTCTTGTACACATGTGAATGCCTACAGACCACTAATATTAACCTGTCAAGTGATTTGTTTTGTACATCTGCGAATGCTAATAACAGAGCACTAATATTACCCTTTCAAGTGAGATGTTTTGTACATCTGCGAATGGTAATAACAGAGCACTAATATTACTCTTTCAAGTGCGATGTTTTGTAGATACGTGAATGCTAATAACAGAGCACTTATATTACCCTTTCAAGTCAGATGTTTTGCACATCTACGAATGCTAATAACAGAGCACTAATATTACCCTGTCAAGTGAGATGTTTTGTACATACGCGAATGGTAATAACAGAGCACTAATATTACCCTTTCAAGTGAGATGTTTTTTACATACGCGAAAGGTAATAACAGAACACTAATATTACCCTTTCAAGTGAGATGTGTTGTACATACATGAATGGTAATAACAGAGCACTAATATTACCCTTTCAAGTGCAATTTTTTGTACATATGTGAATGGTAATAACAAAGCACTAATATTACCCTTTCAAGTGAAATGTGTTTTACATACACGAATGGTAATAACAGAGCACTAATATTACCCTGTCAAGGGAGATGTTTTGTACATCTGCAAATGCTAATAACAGAGCACCAATATTGCCCATTCAAGTGAGATGTATTGTACATATGCAAATGCTAATAACAGAATTGATATTACCCTGTCAACTGAGATGTTTTGTACATCTGCGAATGGTAACAACAGATCACTAATATTAACCTGTCAAGTGAGATGTTTTCTGCATACGTGAATGCTAATAACAGAGCACTAATATTACCCTGTCAAGTGAGATATTTTGTACATCTGCGAATGGTAAATAACAGAGCACTAATATTAACCTGTCAAGTGAGATATTTTGTACATATGCGAATGCTAACAGAAGACTAATATGACTCTTTCAGGTGAGATGTTTTGTACATACGCGAATGTTAATAACAGAGCACAAATATTACTCTTTCAAGTGAGATGTGTTGTACATCTGTGAATGTTAATAACAAACAACTAATATTACCCTTTCAAGTGAGATGTTTTGTAGATCTGCGAATGCTAATAACAGAGCATTAATATTACCCTGTCAAATGAGATGTTTCATACATATGTGAATGCTAATAACAGAGCACTAATATTACCCTGTCAAATGAGATGTTTCATACATAAGCGAATGCTAAAAGAGCACTAATATTACCCTTTCAAATGAAAGATTTTGTACATCTGCGAATGCTAATAACAGTGCACTAATATTACCCTTTCAAGTGAGATGTGTTGTACATACGCTAATGGTAATAACAGAGCACTAATATTACCCTTTCAAGTGAGATGTTTTGTACGTACGCGAATGCTTATAACAGAGCACTGATATTACCCTTTCAAGTGAGATGTTTTGTACATACGCAAATGCTAATAATAATATTACCCTGTCAAGTGAGATGTTTTGTACATGCGCGAATGGTAATAACAGAGCAGTAATATTACACTTTCAAGTGAGATGTGCTGTACATATGCGAATGGTAATAACAGAGCACTAATATTATCCTTTGAAGTGAGATGTTTTGTACATACGCAAATGGTAATAACAGAGCACTAATATTACCCTGTCAAATGAGATGTTTCGCATATATCCGATTGCTAATAACCGAGCACTAATATTACCCTGTGAAATGAGATTTTTGTACATACGCGAATGCTAGCAGAGCATTAATATTACCTTGTCAAATGAGATGTTTTCTACATTCGCGAATACTAATAACAGAGCACTAATATTACCCCTTCAAGTGAGATGTTTTGTACATACACGAATGCTAATAACAGAGCACTAATATTACCCTGTCAAGTGAGCTGTTTTGTATATACGCGAGTGCTACTAACAGAGCAATAATATTACCCTATCAAGTGAGATGTTTTGTACATACGTGAATGCTAATAACAGAGCACTAATATTACCCTTCCAAGTGAGATGTTTTGTTCATATGCGATTGGTAATAGAGCACTAATATTACCCTTTCAAGTGAGATGTTGTGTACATCTGCGAATGCTAATAAGAGAGCACTGATATTACCCTTTCAAGTGAGATGTGTTGTACATATTCGAATGCTAATAAAAGTGCACTAATATTATCCTTTCAAATGAGATGTTTTATACATATGCGAATAGTAATAACAGAGCACTAATATTATTCTTTCAAGTGAGATGTATGATACATACGAGAATGCTACTACCAAAAGAAGAAGCACCACAGTGTATCCAACTGCCGAAATAAATCCTGCAAGCACGATGAATAAACGTACTGTTTATTACAAAAAACAAAAAATCACACAAAGAGTTTTTCGTCAGGCCACATAGCCCAACTTCTTCAGATAATTAAACAACATAGGCCATACACTATATAGGAAGTGAAAAGGAACTGAAAAGTCAGCTGGTTCCTGAATCAGCAGGAATCAGCTGCTCTAAGTGGCAACCACCTTCATTCATTACCTAAAATATATAGCTTAAACAGTTCTCATCTAACACATTGTTTTTAAACAATATTTTAAAATAATAGATAAATAGTGTAAAAAATCAATGTAAAAAATCTAAAACCAATAATTATCTGTTATGAAATATTAATGCAATTAAAATTGAAAATTAAAATTAACAGTGTATGTATGTATTTATATTTTTGTTTTGTGTTAGAGTATAATAAACCTTAAAAGCATGTAAATAAAAACATGTAAGTGAAAAACAGCAAAACCTGACTTAAGAAGCTGAAAGTCAAATACACTCTAAGACAATAGTATACATAGACCATTTTAAACACAGCATAATTGTCAACTCCTAACCAAATTTATAAGTTGTAGAATGCACTTAATTGAATACATTTTGTTAATGCCCGGAGGGTAACATGCAAAGGTACGTAATTGCCAACTCAATTCTAATTTCTCTAAGAGCAAGGAAAGAGGCCCTCCTCTAGGGTCATAGGCAATACAATCTATAGCCCTAAAAGTAAAACCATGGGTGGGTGCTTTCATAATGTGCCTGGCCAATGTGGTCTCTGATTTGTTAGACCTAATAGCATATGTGTTCATAGACCCTGTCCCTAAGCCTTCTGTCAGTTTTGCCGATATAGAAGGCAGGACAGGTATGACACTTAGCTAGGTATACCATTCCCTTGGAGTTGCAATCAAATTTATACTTAGTATTGTATTAGTATTGTATTCAAAACCTATACTGCGGTGGTGGTACTGTGGTAGCGTTGTCGCCTCACAGTTAGACGTTGCCCATTCGATTCTCAGAGCGTCTTCTGTGTGGCGACATGCATGAATGGGAATTCCTTCGTTGAAGGTTGTGCGTCAGGCCCGGCAAGCCAGCACGTAAAAATCTATTGCCAATCATTAGCGGACCGGAGTTCCACTGTGGCGACCCCTAACCGGGAAAAGCCGAAAGACACAAACAGTTGTATTCAAAACCTTTTATACTAAATTTTGTTCCCTGCTCCATATATTTACAATAGGGGCAAGACAGACACTTCTTCATACCTGCATGGTTAAATGTAGCAAAGTTTGAGTACCGAGTTTCCACTAGATTCTTTAAGTTTTTTACTTTTCTATAAACTATTCTAGGGAAGTCAATAGGACCTCTTGGTAGATGTGTATCCATGTTTATCAAGTCCCAATTTTTCCTTAAAATATTTATAAATCATAACTGTCTATACAAAACGTAATAATAAGTCTGTTGTCATTTTCATTTAGTGTCCCATCCTGTAATGTACAACTGTTTGTTTCTCAACTCTGGATGTTCATCGTGTTACACTGCTGCAGTCATTACACTTGGGTTATCCTGCTGTCAGGCGGTCCCGCAGTCAGCCCGAGTTCCAAAGTCCTGGTCCGGCATCGGTTGCTGTCGCTTCTTTCCTGACGTCTGTGCGCCAGGGGTTTGTAAGATGCAGCTGATGCCATTTTCTTCAGTTTTTCTTGCCGTGCGGTGCCCGATGCAAAAGCAGTTCGCAAGTGCCGGTCGGCTGACTCCTGAGATTTTCATTCCGAATCCAGAACCAAAGTCTTCCACAAAGCTAAGTACCCCATTGGGAAAACTTTTTCTTGCCTTAGACCGATGTCAGTAAAAGTTAATAATTGTATTTCTTGTGGGAAGCAAATACCTCATAAGGATTTCCATTCCTATTGTATCCCATGCCTAGGCCCAGACCACAATGTCACAGATTGTCGTTTTTGTGCTAGGTTTAACAAGCGCACTATTAAATGTCGGTTTGATTTTGCTCAACATTATTTTGGCAGAAAATTCAGTTACACCATGCCATCGGAACTACCGACGACCAGGTTACACAAAAAACGCAAAGACAAGGGCAGGCATCTGAGGCCCAAAACTGACGACGAAGCCTCTTCTAGGCCAGTCGCCAGTTCTCCGGTTTTCAGTGAGGTGCCTTCGCAGCCCCTCATGACCACTTCTTTGGAACCACAGGCCTCCCACGTGGAGATGGCTGGGCCTTCAGATACACCAGACTTGCGGCCTACCAAGACTAACCATTCAGAGGGCTCCGGAGTAGCCGAACAATCCGCAGCTTCAGAGGGTGTGTTCAGGCCTACTCAGTTAACCATTAAATCATCTGTTAAACCTAAAACAAAGAAACAACTTCAGCATTCACCAAGACAGGCCTCCATGCCTAAAAAACAGATGCTCAAAATGTCCGAAGACCTAATTACTCTGATCAGGGGGTCCCACCCTCCCCCTGATAAAAGGCCTAGACAGGATGCAGATTATGACTCATCCGACCAGGTGTCCATCTCCTCAGACTCATCCTCAGACCAAGGATACTCTTTACCCCCTTATGAGGATTCTGATGCTGAGGAATCTATTCCTTCAGCCTCTCCACCAGAGGACTACTCCTTTGGGGAAACCTTACATACCATGTGGGAGCATTTCCATTGGGAGGGCCAGGATTATTCAGAATCCAAGAAAAGGCTCAGGGATTTCCTTTTATTACCTCAACACAGACCCCTTGCAATTCCGCCAGTGTTAGATATTGTGGATGATGTTTATTCTGAATCCAGTTTAAATCCTGATTCTTTACCTCCTGCTCCAGTTAAGCCAGACAGATACTACAGAGTCCCTGACTCACACAAATTCCTTTATAAAAGCCCTGTTGCTGACCATGAAACTATTTCCCAGGGTCGCAAAGGGGTAAAGGCCTCTACAGCAAAAAAATCCAGTCCCCTCTGACAGAGATTCCAGAGCATTAGACAGATGGGGAAAGAAAGCATACACATCTGCAACTTTAGCAATGAGGGCCTTAAACTGCCAGTTTCACATGCTTAAATATCAGCAATATTTGATGTCTCAGTTGAAACAAAAAATGCTTCCAAATTCAGATCTTCCTAGTTATAAGGAAATGCAGGATTTATTACATGCAGCTGAACAAGTGGGAAAACATACTTTGCAATGTGGTTTTGATTCCTTGGAGGCCTCCTGTAGAGCAGCAGTTACAGGGTCTGTCATTAGAAGACATGCTTGGTTAAAAGAGCAGACATTACCAGATCATGTTAAAGCAAAATTATTAGATGCACCTTTGCAGCAGGATGTTTTATTTGGAGTTAAGGCAGAAGAGGTATTAAAGAAAATGGCGGATAAAGCAAAATCTATGCAAACGGTGAAGGATTTCTTACAGGTTCAGTCTCCTTGATTTAGCAGAAATTGTTCAACAAAAAATTGGTCCTTTCCAGTTTCAGACAGACCCCAAAGGGGCAGATACAGACGTCCAAGAGGCAGAGGACAACCACAAGGTACTTATAGGCCTCGACAATGGGGTGCTTCATCCCAGAAAGAAGGGGAAGACAGGCCTCAACCTTATAAAAAAACAGCCCCAATGACTTCCCACTACAGCTGCCAAACATCTCTCTCTTGGCAGCCCCCTTGGGGGGGAAACTGACACTTTTCAGTCACAATTGGCAAATGATCACCAAAGACAAATGGGTTCTCAATATTGTGTCTCAAGGTTACAAGTTCTACTTTCACACTCTGTCAAGGTTAAAAGGAATGCCAAGTCTGCCACCAAATCAATGGGCAGAGGCTCAAAGACAAATTACAGCACTCATGGACATGAGAGCTATTCAAAAGGTACCAACACAGGAGCAAGGACAAGGATTTTACTCAATACTCTTTCTGGTTCCCAGAAAGAACAAAGCCTGGAGGCCCATTCTGGATCTTTCTTCTCTAAATACTTACCCGGATGTTCCAAAATTCAAAATGTTGACACTACAGCAGCTTCTTCCCATGTTGGGCAAGAAAGCTTGGCTCGTAACTTTGGACCTCAAAGAGGCATTTGCAAATTTAGTAATGGCCTACTGGGAACATGAACATGTCTTTGGTGTAACTACATACACAAGTAAGATTAAATATTACATACGTTTCCTGGATGATATATTTATCCTGATCCAGGGTAACCAACAGGAGGCTTCTAACTTTTTAACTTACTTAAACAACACTAGCACATTCTTAAAATTCACATATAATTTTTCACAGGATAGAATTGCTTATTTGGATGTTGATTTAAGTAAGGATAGACAAAATCAATGTTTTAAAGCCAGGATTTATAGAAAGGAAACATATTCAAATGCATTTCTTCACTATAGTAGCTGCCATCCGGCCCATCAAAAACATTCGGTTGTTAAGGGCCAATTTGTAAGGGCAGCTCGAATGGTTACGGATGACAACCAGTTCATTGAAGAATGCTCAACACTTATGGACATGTTTAAAAAGAGAGGTTATCCTATTTCACTCCTACAGGAAATTTGTCAGGAAGTGAAAAATAAAAGAGAAGTGGGCTTTTACAAAGCAATATTATGAACATCCAGAGTTTAGAAACAAACAGTTGTACATTACAGGATGGGACACTAAATGAAAATGACAACAGACTTACTGTTACGGATTGTATAGACAGTTATGATTTTATAAATATTTTAAGGAAAAATTGGGACTTGATAAACATAGATACACATCTACCAAGAGGTCCTATTGACTTCCCTAGAATAGTTTATAGAAAAGGAAAAAACTTAAAGAATCTAGTGGAAACTCGGTACTCAAACTTTGCTACATTTAACCATGCAGGTATAACGAAGTGTCTGTCATGCCCCTATTGTAAATATATGGAGCAGGGAACACAATTTAGTATAAGAGGTTTTGAATACAATACTAAGTATAAATTTGATTGTAACTCCAAGGGAGTGGTATACCTGGCTAAGTGTCATGCTTGTCCTGCCTTCTATATCGGCAAAACTGACAGAAGGCTTAGGGACAGGGTCTATGAACACACATACGCTATTAGGTCTAACAAATCAGAGAACGCATTGGCCAGGCACATTATGAAAGCACCCACCCACGGTTTTACTTTTAGGGCTATAGATTGTATTGCCTAAGACCCTAGAGGAGGGCCTCTTTCCTTGCTCCTAGAGAAATTAGAATTGAGTTGGCAATTACGTACCTTTGCATTTTACCCTCCGGGCATTAACGAAATGTATTCAATTAAGTGCATTCTGCAACTTAAAAAGTTGGTTAGGAGTTGACTATTATGCTGTGTTTAAAATGGTCTATGCATACTATTGTCTTAGAGTGTATTTGACTATCAGCTTCTTAAGTCAGGTTTTGCTGTTTTTCACTTACATGTTTTTATTTACATGCTTTTAAGGTTTATTATACTCGAACACAAAACAAAAATATAAATACATACATACACTGTTAATTTTAATTTTCAATTTTAATTGCATTAATATTTCATAATAGATAATTATTGGTTTTAGATTTTTTACACTGATTTTTTACACTATTTATCTATTATTTTAAAATATTGTTTTAAAACAATGTGTTAGATGAGAACTGTTTAAGCTATATATTTTAGGTATTGAATGAAGGTGGTTGCCACTTTAAGAGCAGCTGATTCCTGATGATTCAGGAACCAGCTGACTTTTCAGTTCCTTTTCACTTCCTATATAGTGTATGGCCTATGTTGTTTAATTATCTGAAGAAGTTGGGCTATGTGGCCTGACGAAAAGCGCTTTATGTGATTTTTTTGTTTTTTTGTAATAAACAGTACGTTAATTCATCGTGCTTGCAGGATTTATTTGGGCAGTTGGATACACTGTGGTGCTTCTTCTTTTGGTAGTACGGATCCAGTTTGTGTTTGTGCCTTAGCTACATACGAGAATGCTAATAACAGAGCACTAATATTACCCTTTCAAGTGTGAAGTTTTTTACATACGTAGAGCACTAATATTACCCTGTCACATAAGATGTGTTGTACATACGCAAATGCTAATAGCAGAGCAGTAATATTACCCTTTCAGGTGAGATGTCTTGTACATGTGCGAATGCTAATATCTGTGGTTACTAATCAGAGTTATTGCACATACGTTTCATTTGTAACTGACTGCACATAATTTGTCTTACTTCTTCCATCCTCTGTTTTACTGGTACTGTAATATGTTATAAATTACCTTTGCTGTACTTCCAGTCCCTTATGATTATGTATTTTTGTATCATGCTGGTTTTTATTGTTGTCACTTGTGGAGCTTTTCTCTCCGCATCTCCACTGAAAACGAACATGCGTCCAGACGGAGTTTCCCAATAAACAAATGTAAAATAAATAAAATACATACATAAATAGGAGATTACTAGGCTAACAGCTTAAAGGCCCTTACAAGCCTAGCCAATGTAACCTGATTTTACCTAATATATGGCCCCTCGGGGCCAGAGGATGGCATTGATTTGTGCTTGTGAGTTGAGTATCTTTCAGATTGGCCCTGTCCATAAGGGACATTGGCACTACTCCAGGTGTGTATTAGCAATTCCCCAATGCATTGATCCAAACTGCATTTGAAGAGGGCCATGGACGGGCTCTGCTTAATGTGAATAGGAAGCTTGTTCCAAAGAAGGGGCAATTTCTGAGACACATATCTGTCTCTCCATCTTGTTTTGTTGTAGATGCTGACTAAGTTTAGATCTCTAGAGCAGGTGACCCTTGTACTGTTTGACTTGTGGATGTGTAGCACCTCCATCAGGGCTGGATTTATGAGTGCCTTGTAGGTCAGACATAGGTCACCCCTTAATAATCAGTAGGAGACAGAGTAAAAGGATAGGGCTTTAGTCTATCCACATAGTTCATGTTGTTTACATCCTGCGATTTTTTTGTGAGGAACCTTCTGAGGTTGTGCCAACTGCTGTAAGTGCCTAGTCAAGTACATGCCAGATAGTGCTTTATACTAGATTATTGGTGTAATGAGGCCTGAGTACAGCAGGAGTATAATTTCCTTGGATCTGGATGCCATATCTTTACTTATAAGTTGTGCCGCATAAAAGGATTTCCTCACCACTGTGGATACATGGTGGTCAAAGTTCAGGCTACTATGGATCTGTGTACATAAATCTCATACCTCTGAGTTCACTATAAGGGGCGTGCTATTGCTTTTGTAATTTGCAGGGGTATTTGACTTCACAAAGGGTATGATAATGCACTTTTTTGCATTTTGTTTTAGGCTATGGTTCTTGCACCAATCATTTGCATAATCTAGACCCTCCTGGAAGATATCTACATCATTGGATGATACAGTTTTTGCCCCCAGCTTGCAGTCATTGGCAGAATTTGTCATCCAGAGGCCTTTCACATTTTCCTTGACTTCAGAGAAGTATATTTCAAAAGGAGTGGTCCCAGTACTGAGCCCTGTGGCACGCCACTAGAAACTGGCCTCTTACTGGATCTGGATCCACCCACATTAACCACATGTGTCCTGCCTGTTAGATAACTGGTTATCAACATGGTGACATAGGGATTTATGCCCAGTTTATTTATGATACCTGAATGGGGAATTGTGTCAAATGCCTTGGCCAGGTTGAAGTAGGTGGTATGTATTGTTTTACTCTCATCCATGGCCTTAGTGACATTCCTCAAAGAAATCCACTAGATTCAGTATGCATGACCTGCCCTTGACAAAGTCAAATTGAGTCAGATCCAGTGTTTGGAGGTCTCCTATGTCATTATTTATCAGGTCCATGATTATTCTGTCCACAGCCTTACATGTAAGACTAGTCAAAGTTATGGGTCTGTAATTTCCTGGGTTAGTAGATGTTCACATTTTATGCAGAGGGATGAGTGTTGCTGTCCTCTACTCTGTCACAACAAACCCATTCAGGAGTTTGTGCTTAAATAGAGATCCTAATGGGCCTGATAAAGTCCTGATTTAAGCAACCTGGTATATCATCAGGCCCCATTGAAGATCTGCTTTTAGCTTTAGAGAGTGCAGTTTGGCGATAATTGGCGGTGGAGTGGTGGAAGATATTTTTTTGGGGAGAACTGTGGGTGAAGGGTAGGTGAAATTTGAGCTGAATTTGTCAGCTAGCAGATTTGGTATGTCTTCTGGCTGAGTATAGGTGATGCTATCTAAAACTAATTCTGCACGTTGTTGGGTGTTGCCCTTAAGATTGCAGAGCATAACTGAAAAATGCCTTATGGTTATCCTTAGCTTTGAGACTATTTTTACCCCAAAGTCTGCTTTCAGAGACTTGATTAGTACCCTGAGTCACTTGTTTGGATTCATGAGGGACTTATTTCTCTGTTGCGCACATTCCCTCTTACTTCTTGACAGGATTTTCTTTCTTTTGCTATACAACCTAATAATACTGGCGGTCTACCAGGGTGGCTTATTTTTGCAGTTTGACCTGGGTTTGTTTTGGTCTGGTACTGCTGTTTTCATGCAGTTGTTTATATTGTCATACAGGGCTTTTGTGTATGCCTCTGCATAGGTTTCTGTGTTTTTTGGATTTGGGGGAGCTTAAACACTAGCTATGCTTTCCATTAATATGGGGCCATTTACCTTAATTTGGGAGTTAAATGAGGTAGAAGAATGTAGCTGAATATTTTCTTTCTTTATTTATTAACATTTGTTTACTGGGATAGTCCACTGGGTCATTAAAAGCCCATTTGCAGTGGAGGCCTGAGGAGACAAGGTCCGTAGAATACAAGTAAATAGTAGTTGAAATTAAACACAGTAACTACAACAACAAGCAAGTTAACACTAATGAGTACTAAACAGAAATGAATATTAGATATGTTGGTGGAAATTCACACAAAATTCACACGAATGTTCAGTGTATGGCACTTAACAGTTGTAGAAAAGGCCAAACAACAAGGAGTCTATCATTATGTACAGTTGTTACGAGCTAATGTTACAGAATGAAATAATAAGGTGGCGGGTGTAATGCAGTTATAAGCATATGTTACCTAAGAGGGAAAAAAAGAGACAAGCTGAGTATAAGGTGCAGGAATGTGACAGGAGCTATGGAACTGGTCAGGATTTAAAAGTTGGGGTAAGGTACACTTCCATCTCCATATTGAGGTGAAGTAAGTTTGTAAAGAAGTTTTAAAAGTTGCAAAGTTTAGGTTGGATCTAAGTGATACGGGAAGAGAACTCTAGTTTTTGGCTAACAAGTAAGAATGTGGAAGTTAGCCTGCAGGTAGGTTGTATTTATGTTGGGTTTCAGGTAGGTGCTGTGGTGAGGATCAGTGAGTAAGTGCAGTCAGTAGAAATAATTGAAGAATGTTTGGAAATAGCATAATGTAGTAGGAAAGAAGGTCATAGCAGCTAAGTTTAAGGTTAAGGCTTATTGCTGGATGAATAAAATGTTCATTAAGGGGAGGGGCTAGTTGAGGGAGTGGATACTATTGGTGTAAAATTATGTAATTTTATAGGGCTGATCTGAAGCAAAAATGCAAAGCTTGAAATCTCTATGTAAATACAAACATAACAAATCAGTATATAACAGAAAAATACATAATTACCCAAAATATTTATCAAAAGCACTTGCACATTACACATAGAATTGTAATACATCTAAATAAGTTGTACAGTATAAGCACATACTATTAGCAAATACAGATAATTTTCAGTTACCATGAAGATCTCTCCGAACACCATTATATTGGGTGACTTCAACTACCCAAACATTGACTGGGAGCACTACTCAAGCCCCAGCACCTTGGCCCAAAGGTTCCTGGAAATTATAAACTCAAATGCTATGGAACAACTAGTCACCACTCCCACAAGAGGGGACAACATACTAGACCTGATCATTACCAACATGGGGACTCTATGCTCCACACCAGAAGTATATCCCTCATTGGTAAGATCAGACCATAAATTAATTTCACTGGATGTCCACATCCCGACCCCACCCCCAGCCCAGAAAACCACAGTGAAAAACTTCTCAAAAGCGAACTTCTCACTTCTCAAAACCGAAGTGGAATCCTTCAAGGCCCCAGGGCCAGTGGAAACTATGGCCCAAACTGCAGAATCCTACGCATTCTACGGACATCTCCAGGAATGCATGGATCATGCTATCCCAAACAAAACCAAGACCCAATCATCCAAAGGCGGGCGTCCAGTCTGGTGGACCCCTGCCATAAATAAACTGTACAACAGAAGGAGGAAGCTACTACATGATAGAGCAAAATCCCTAATAGGGAAGGCATCTCTGATCAGTACTAGCAAAAAAGTACGATCCCTCATAAAATCCTCCAAGGCCAGCTTCGAGAGAAAAATTGCACAGGACACCAAAGACAATCATAAGGCTTTTTTCAGTTACGTTTGGAACCTGGGATGCAACTCCCAGACTTGTTCTGAGTTGATTCTAAATGACAAAAAATACACTAAACCCACAGACATCACCAACATCCTGGCAGACAGGTTCAGTGCAAACTTCTCCACCCCCTCCCCCCCAAAAGAGCAAGTATCTATCTCGGCAGAGGGCTGCCTCCCAAACATCTCTGATGCTCAGGTGAAGGCTGCCCTCTCCAAAGCAAAAAACACTGCTTCCATGGGACCAGATGGCATCCCAGGTTGCGTCCTACATGAACTCCAAGAGGAACTAATCCCTCAAATAAATCAGCTATACAATCTCAGCCTCACTACAGGATATGTGCCCACAGAATGGCGTACAGCAACAGTGGTCCCACTCCACAAAGGAGGAGCCTCTACGGACCCTGAAAACTATCGCCCCATAAGCCTGACTAGCTTAGTCTGCAAGGCTATGGAGAGGATCATCATGGAGCTCATAAACAAAGACATTGGGGACCTACAGACACTAGATCCTACCCAGTTCGGCTCTGTCAAGGGCAGATCCTGCCTTTTGAACCTGGTGGACTTCTTCGAAACAGTCACCAAAGCCATAGATGAAGGGAAGGTAGTCCACACAGCCTATCTGGACCTTGCAAAGGCATTTGACACAATACCCCACTCGGGCATCATAGATAAGCTATCCAGCTTAAATATAAACCCCTATGTCACAAGATGGGTCGCAAACTGGCTCAAAGACAGAACCCACAGAGTGAGAGTTGCTGGAGCCATGTCAGACTCGAAACCGGTCACAAGTGGCGTCCCACAGGGTTCTGTCCTGGGACCACTCTTGTTCGGTATATACTTTTCTGAGGTACAGGAAAATGTGGAAGGGCTATGGCTCACCAAGTTTGCAGACGACTGCAAACTGGGCGCCATAATCGACTCTCCAGCTGACACAAACATCCTTCTAAAAGGTCTCACAGAGACAGATAACTGGTGCCAGCACCATGGTTTAAAGCTAAATGCCAAAAAATGTATAGTCATACCCTTTGGCAAAAACAATGTGCCCACAAATTACCACATAGGTGGAAACCCATTAAGTACAGAGAACGTTATTAGGGACCTGGGGACCCAAGTTAATAGCAATCTCTCCTTTGAAAACCACATTGCCAAAGTGGTTAGAAAGACCTTCTACATAGCCCACCTCATCACAAAGGGTTTCACATGTAGATCAAGAGAGGTAATCCTGCCCCTTTATTCATCCCTCATCAGGCCCATCATAGAATACAGTGCCCCTTTTGGGATGGACCTTACCCGACACCTGCAGCAATTAGAGAGACCCCAAAAGTATCTCACCAAGAGGATCAAGGGTCTCAAACAGATGCCATATGCTGCTCGGTTAAAAAAACTCCAGCTCTACTCAGTTGCATACCGCCTACTTTGAGGCGATCTATGCCTGACATACAAAGCTATGTCAAATCCAGAATTAATGGACATGCTCCACCTCAGTAAATCTAAATCCCTTAGAGCCACACGCTTGAGGGACTTGAACCTCAGCACAGAAATAAATAGAACTTGCTGGAGGGACAGGTTCATAACCCAGAGGCTCCCTTCGCTCTGGAATAGAATTCCAGTTTATGTGAGGCAGAGCACCTCACTGAATCTCTTCAAGAAGAATCTCGATAGGTGGATGGGGGATCGTAGGTTTGTCCCAGGGATTACTCCCATGTCACTATTAGACAGAGGCACAGTAAACTAAACCTTAGAAAGGGCACAGTATACTCAAATTAAGGGGTGGCGTAAGCCATACAGAATCGGGCTAGGCTTATAATTGCCCCAGGGCAGATAGCCTAGTATGAACCTATGAACCTATTTAAAATCTCAGTCTGTTGAGAATAGAATATCATCCTATCTTTGCCTCAGACTGCACATCACCAAAGCTTGGCATTGTATTTTTTTTTTTATCTTGTTATAGTCACCCACCCAGCTAAGCTTTAACCATCAACTATTTCCTAGTGGCATCCTCTCTCAAATTATTCACTTTCTTTCCTGGCCACATGCTGCCACTAATGGATAATGTCCACCCAAGAGAGAAGCCTGTACCTGAAACTAGACAGCAAGGAAGATATGTCAGCCTCTCCATTGCAGGATTATTCTTTGTAGTTTGATGAGGGAGTTCTTTTAGTTTCTGATTCATCATCCTGAAGGCCTGATATGCATGCCACCATTGTAGAGCCTGCAGAACCACTCCATATTAATGTAGATGCTTTTCTATGTGTCAGTCCTGACTACATTGTTACACTTTCCTTAGCAAGACCAATTGCACATTATGATGTTTTCCATTCCCATTACCTCACCTCTACCAGGTATAATGCACTTGTCTGGGATGGTGTACCAAACCTCCTGCCTGTTCCTGAGATGGGTACTCCAAAATGGCTATTAGCCCCTACTGGCTCCTTTGTGACGCAGACTGATATTTAAACCAGTGTCATCTGGATTTGGATGCATCTAGATGTATTTATTCCTTTAAACCACAGATCTGGCATAGCATGCTAGTTCTGAGCCTTCTACGTTTTCTTGTAGTCAGCACACCAGCCATCATATGTGCTTTACCGTTTAATGTTTCTCCTTTGTGCCACAGTGCCACAGCTGTACTCAGTGTAGCATCCCTACATCATTTGCATCACTGTAACATGGCTCCTTTGAAAAGTAGTATCCGTTCCTAGTGTGTATTTTACGCATTAGTAGTACGACATTCGTTTCATGTGCTCCATCATTCTGCATCCTTATTTTGCTCTTGTTCTGTATACTGTAGTAGTACATTATCACTGATTTCAGGACAGTCGTGTTTTCCTATTTATATGTTCATATCATCATGTACCTGTGCATTGGTCCTCGCTGGTGTGCAATCATTTTGATCTCACATCGATCTCATATACCATCTTCTTACCCAGGATTATCATTCCGTTGCTTAACTCCACCTTATTCTTGCAGTCTATTCTGCTGCTGTGCTTTGTATGTATGATAACTTGTTTTACTTTCCCTGGAGTAATTCCAAGGACCATAACTGTGAATGTTTGGGACACGTTCCAAGTCCAGTACAGTGGTAACTTGCATTATTCATCCTACTCCCAAGGAACACTGACCTTAGAGGTATAAATATTAATACAGGACTGGGGTACACAGCCCCCCCTGAAGAAATGCTTTGCCAGTTTGGAAGCCACTTTTATAATTCCTTGTTTAAATGTTGAAAACAAAGTTTATTTTTCACACTTTCGGGACTTGCAGATCTTGCAATTGCAGTAAGGAATTGTTTTACACATGGAATACAATTCATAATAATTAGCATAGCAGCTTGGACTGTGCTGTACACATCAGCTGATTTACACTGCTTCTCTAAAGTGTGATTCATAGTCTTCCATGTTCATAGTAACGTTACAATTAATTAATGCCCTGTGCTCAGAACTGTGAGTCAGTCAGCTGAACAGCTTAAAAAGCTGCTTAACTGAGTACCTACTATCCAGACCCCCACACACACACACATATATGCATACATGAATAGAACAGAGCAGCTGCTAGTCAATAGTCAGTCAGGCTATAGCTTGCAGCTTATCTGCACCCAGCCTTCCCTCTCAGATTGTGGTAATCACACATACAAGCATGCATAGACACATGCACACACACATAGCCACCCTCCCACACTGTCACATATGTGCAGACACATCCCACACATGCACACACACACACACACACACACACACACACACACACACACACACACACACTCACACTGTCGCATATGTACAGACACATCCCCCCCCCCCACACACACACACACACACACACACACACACACTCTCACACATATACATGCTCGTGTTTATGCAAACTCACACACACACACACACACACACACACACACACACACACACACACACACACACACACACACACACACACACTCACTCCTTATCTGACAAGGCAGAGCTGCTCTCCTTTGGCCTGTGCAGATTTTCCCATAAGAGGTGCAATGCTGCTGCTGTTTATAAATTTTGTGCATTGCTCTGTGTAGATCTTGTGTAGTACGAACATTTAGGAATCAACATACTATGCAAGTATTCCATGCAAAACAGTGCACGGGTGTGCACAAGGGCATTGTTTAAATATGCCAGTCCTAAAGAGTACCACATTTAGATGTGGCACTTTAAAACCTCACTACCCACAGGCACTGCCCTGTACTTGTTACAAGCACAGATATTGCTAATCTGCAACTCTTCGCTTAGTATAAAAAGAGCATAAGTGACTTTGAAAACTAGATAACTTGTCTATGAATCCTGACCATGGTGTCCACCTTTGTTGAGATTCTACTGTACTCTTTGTCAATGAGGCCTGATGTTATAAAAGGAATACTCCTCACTGAACCGTCTGAGGTAACAGTTTGACAGATTCATATATGTAGCATAGGGCTTTATTTTGCAGTATTATTTTTTCTTCTTTATTATTGATTTGAAAGTGACTGGGAATATTTCATTTATTGACTATTTTGGCATACAAGACTAAGCAGTATTTAGGTAACAAATGCTTCTTTACATTTACTTTTATTTTTTCCCCTTTAACAGATCTGGGAGATTTGCTTGAGAGTACACTTTTGTTTGACTTAAAAGCCAACGGAAGGAGTGAAGGTACCAAATATCCCACTGGAGACCAAGTGGCAGACACTGTGAGAAAACTCTGCATCACAAAAGTCCTTAACTCAGAGGTAAGCAAGACTGTGTCAAGTCAGATTTCTTAAAAGGAAAGGTTGGATCTGATGTTGTTAATTTTCATTCATTCATTACTGATGGGTTATTGGTTTTGTCCTTGGAACCAAGCTGGCCTCATACCAAGCTCGCATCAGCCAAAAACTCTCGAGCCAAGATCCTACCCACAACACTCTGCTCCCTGTTACCTCAGATCTTGTTTGCCACGTTGCTGTACAGCCATGTCAAGCCATTCTCTCTTAGCTAAGTGAACAATTTTTTGAAGTTTTTCTATTGTTAGTGTTTAATTATCTCTATCCTCCTACCCTGTTGCAAGACTCTGTCCCTATAATAATTTTCCTTTTCTTACCTTTTTCTTACCTTTGAGGTAATTCTGCTTTACCATCATTGGTAATCCTTCTTCTCTCCCTTTCTTACCCTTCTGGGTAGTTTTCTTAACCTCGTGGTATTGTCTTACTTCTCCCTTCATGTCATTATGTAGGATAAGAAAAGTAGTGTTGGTTTCAAACAATGTACGGAATGTGGCCATGAGTTACAGCTTTCTGATGGCCATGATTTATGTGTCTATTGCTGGAATGTTTCCCACCTTTCAGTGGACCCTCCATGTGGGATTTCTCGAAATGTTTTGACTAGGACTCTCAATGAAAAGAAGAATAAATTAATTCTAAAAGACCTCCTTAAAACTCCTTTCTGCGAGGCTATCTCTGGGTTGGAGGGCTCACCCCCTCCTGTTAAACCCCATAAGAGGCGTTCTTCTTCTTCATCCTCGAGGTCACTCACTTCATCTCCTTCTGGAGATCGTAAGGAGTCGACTCACAAAAAGGTAAAAATTTTGAGCCCAGCGCTGCCTTTTGGCCCCATCCTCGGCACAGCCCCAGTTGATTCTTACTCCAGCTATTTCCTCTTTATTGCCAACGGCACCAGAGTTCCCGGTGCAGTCACTTATGGCTCCAACAGTTTCATCGCAGCCTTTATTGTCACTGTCTCTACAGGTACAGTCTCCTTCAGCACCGTTGTTGCAGACTCCTTCGGCTCCATCCTTGCCGATGCTGTCAACCACCAGGATACTGCGCTCTATGGTGCAAACGCCTTTGGCAATGACATGCTGTTTGGTGCAGTCCTTTTCGGCACCGTCATTACCGGTGCAGACACCTTCCTCGACAGCACCTTATTCATCAATGCAGAAATTTGCCACACCGCCCTTTATGGTGCAGACACCCTCAACTCCTATGGTGCTGCCTTTGTCAGTACAGATAACCTCAAAACCATTCTCCTCGGTGCAGACACCCTCGGTTCCTGGCTCTGCACCACACGAACTAATAAGAACCAAGTACTCTCCTTCCCTGGATCGGTTTGCAGGAAGCCAGTATAGCCCCTTTTTAGACAGGCCAGAATCTCTTCAGGTCTCTGTATGAAGTCAGCCAGGAGCCTCTCAGAACAGGATGAGTTGTGGCTTGTCAACCAGTTGCTTGTGGCCAGGGGACTCTCTCAACCATCTAAAGCTGTGTTCCCTCTTGCAGGTGACCGTATCTCTCCACAGACTCCAACTACAGACTCCAACTTACACTCCTCCTTCAACTTCCAGGGAAGCATCGAAGCCCCTTCCTCCAATAGCAGCTTCCATTCCTTCAACACCAACAGTGGACCTCACTTTGGAGCCGCAGTTGTCCTTGTGGCCCTCAGTGCACTAGGCACCGAGCCCTTCTCAGGCTAGTGTCTGTGCTGTGGGGGTAGGCATTTTTGGTTTCACACCAATTTTTCTATGGCACCCTTCAGGAATCCACCTCCCCTCATGCTCCACAGTTCTCTTGAGACTCCTGGCTTGGGGGTTGGCTCATCGGAGCGAGGTGTGACCCCAGTTCCGAGGTTGTTGTGCTCAGTTCTGGGCTCCCATCCCTCTTTGGGTGGTCCGGCCTTCCAGGCCTTGAAGAGGGCACTTACCTCTGCTGGCAAAACCTCCATGTCAGAGTCCTTGCCCCCTATGTGCCACAACTCGATGCCATAGTGATAAGTGCATCGGACACGGATATCCTTCAGAAGGGACTCACGGAAACAGATAGCTGGTGCCAGAGCCATGGCCTGAAGTTAAACGCCAAAAAATGTATAGTCATACCCTTCAGGAAAAACAAGGTAACCCCAAGCTACCATATAGGTGGCAATCCACTAAGCACAGAAGAGGTTATCAGGGACCTGGGGACCCAGGTTGACAGTGGCCTTTCTTTTGACACTCACGTTGCTAAAGTGGTTAGAAAGACTTTCTACATTGCCCACCTGATCATGAAGGGATTCACATCCAGATCTAGTGAGGTCATTGTTCCCCTGTACTCTTCACTTATCAGACCAATGATCGAGTACAATGCCCCATTCGGGATGTATCTCACCCGACATCTGCAGCAATTGGAGAGACCCCAAAAGTTTCTCACCAAAAGGATAAAGGGACTCCAAAATCTGTCATATGCTGCCAGATTGAAGAAACTCCAGCTCTATTCAGTCGCATACCGTCTGCTCAGAGGTGACATGTGCCTGACGTACAAGGCCATGTCCAACCCGGAATTAATGGACATGCTCCACCTCAAAAAATCCAAATCCACCAAAACCACTAGAGCAAGCGACTTAAACCTTAGCACGGATATAAATAGGATGTGCTGGAGGGATAGATTTATCACTCAGAGACTCCCTATGCTGTGGAATAAAATCCCGGTCCATGTGAGGCAGAGCACCTCGCTGACTCTGTTCAAGAGAAATCTAGACCTGTGGATGGGAGATTGTAGGTTTACCCCGGGAATCATCTCTGTCTCACTGCTGGACAGAGGCACAACAAACTAATGGGCACAGTATTTTTTCATATAAGGGGTGGCGTAAGCCACAAAACTTTGGTCTAGGCTTATAAATGCCTTAGGGCAGATAGCCTAGTATAAACCTATGAACCTATGAACTGTCGCAAGCTGCAACTACTGGACCCTGGGCACAAGAGCCTCAGGTTTCTCCCCCTCAGATGATCCCTTCTTTGTAATCTTTCCCAGAGCTCCCCACTGAGGAAGTTCCTTGCAAGGCTTTGTGCAAGAGGAAGCACATGGACTCCACTGTGGAGTCTTTGACCGAAGATACGGACTTTGATGATGGGGAAGGGTCCCCATGGTCACCCTCTGATGAAATGTCCTTTGGTGACATCCTCGAGATCCTAAGACAGAGGGGCGACTGGAAGTCCTCCAACCCTTCCTCAGAGGAATCTGTATTCCTGCAGGCCTTTTGTGCTCCGCCCCCTACCTCCTGGCTTATCCCACTGGCCGACGAGCATGTCCAGCTCATCATCCAGCATGCATGGAAGGCTCCTGACACCTTGGAAGCTGTATCTCGGAGGCCTGACAAGATTTTATCTGCCCCAGCTGAACATCCCCATTGGTCCAAAGATCTTCTAGTAGATGCCATGGTGGTGGCAACTGCAACCAAAAATGACTTGGCAGAAGAGAGCCAGACTATCCATCCACCCAACAAGGAGTCCCGGGTGATAGATAGACTCGGGAAGCTTGCTTCATCAACCTTCGCTGTAAGGTCCTTGAACTACTTGGCACACTTTATGAGGCTCCAGAGGGACCTTATCAAACAACTCTCTGAAACCTTAGCAGGAGCTTATTCTGATGAGGTGCACGAAAATGTAGCTTCTCAGATAGTGACACTAGAATCGATATCCAATTCTTCCATGTGCCTCATTTCATACAGAATGAAAGGAGCGGCTAGATCGGCAGGTGCAGGCATAGTTACGAGACGTCATGCCTAATGCACCTTTGTGACTTTGTGGACTCCTTTAAGGCTTCCTTCACGAATGCCCCTATTGAGGCCGCTTTATTGTTTGGCCCTAAGGTTAAAGATATGCTGGCAAGGTGTGAACAAGATGGCAAGACCCTGTCTGCCATTGGTGTCCGATACTCCACCACTCAACGATTCTACTCCGGAAATCAGAAGAGCGGGTAAATGTGGCACAGAAAATCACAGGGCTCTTTCCATGATGGACGTGCCGAGTTCTCCCCTAGGAGCAGAGGGGGAAACTCTAATGGAAGACACCCCTTTCAGGGCAGGGGAGGTCTGCGAAACCGGGCTTCCAGAGATTTTTCTCTGGCCAACCCTACCAGTGCTCCTGAAGCATTGCCCAACTGCTCACCTCTGGAAGCGGTCGGGGGTTATTTTTCCTTGTACCCCACTGCCTGGCGAACCATAACCACCGATTCTTGGGTACAACGAATAATATCCAGAGGCTATTGTATCCCCTTCCATCTCTGTCCCACTTCACCCAGAGTCTTACCCAGTGTCCCACACAGTCAAAGGGAAGCAGCAGCACATGAGATCCAAAAGCTGCTACAAAAAAGAGTCATCCAAACAGTCCCCGCAGACCAAATAGGATCCGTTTTTTACTCAAGGTTCTTTTTAGTGCCAAAAAAGACAGGGGACTGGAGACCGATTTTAGATCTCAGCTCACTAAACAAATTTGTAAAAACAGAGAAATTCTGGATGGTCACGGTTCAGTCTATCCTTCCTCTTCTGGAAGAGGACAATTGGATGTGCTCTGTAGATCTTCAAGATGTGTATTACCATGTAAAAGTGAGCAAGCGCTCAAGAAGATACCTCCGCTTCTCCATAGGAGCAAGTCACTACCAATTTCGAGCACTGCCATTTGGGTCTCTCTACAACCTCCAAAGTGTTCACTAAATGCATGGCAGTGGTTATCGCTCACCTGCGAGTCAAGGATTTCAGGCATTTCCATACCTAGATGACTGGCTCCTTACTGCCCCCATCAAGCGTCTACTGGAAGAAGCCCTAGATTACACTCTTCTCACAGCTCAACATGTGGGAATCACTATAAACTGGGAGAAGTCCAACACGATCCCGGCACAATCCTTAGAATTCATTGGAGTTCTGTTGCACATGAGGCATTGCACAGCATCTCTTCCGGATCACAGACTTCAAAGAATAAGAAACAGGTTCAGCCGCTAATCTGTCACCACAGACCCTCTGCTCGATCCATACTTCAACTCTTGGGGTCAATGGCAGCCTCGATCACCATTGTTCCTCTGGCCAGGTTCCACATGAGACTTCTTCAGTGGCTACTTCTCACTCAGTGGTACCTCTACAACAGCCGTTGTCTTTTCAGATAAGTGTAACTCAGAGATGCAAGCAAGATTTACTCTGGTGGACATCTCAAAACCCCCAAGAATGGTCTCGCCCCTTCAGCCCCCATCAGCCAAAAGCCACAGTGACCACGGATGCCTCCCTGATGGGGTGGAGGGACTATGTCAGGGAAACTCGGTCCAAGGCACCTGGTTGGAGACAGAGGCTCATTTGCA
The DNA here is from genome assembly GCF_019279795.1 of Protopterus annectens. Lineage (NCBI taxonomy): Eukaryota > Metazoa > Chordata > Ceratodontiformes > Protopteridae > Protopterus > Protopterus annectens. The sequence goes on along the minus strand of NC_056746.1, from coordinate 36,627,655 downwards.
TATCAGTGTCCTGGAACTGAGAGTGGTGGTATTAGTTTTGCAAGCATTCCACTAGATCCTGCCGTCAGGGACTATTGCAATCTAATCAGACAACATGTTAGTAGTCTGATACATCAACAGGCAAGGTGGCACCAGATCTTATCCATTGTGCTGAGAGGCCTTGAGAATATGGCAATGGGCGATAGCTTACAACTGCTTTCTAATTGCAATGCACATTCCCGGGCGCTCCAACGTGATAGCGGACAAATTGAGCAGGTGCATTCTACAACCTCACAAGTGGTCCCTCAATCCTGTGATAGCGGCAAAAATTTTCAACTGCTGGGGCCAGCCTTGCTGTGATCTATTTGCCTCCCCAATCAACTACAAGCGCAGCAACTACTTTGCTCTAATCTCCCCTTGGGGACAGTCACTGAGAGATGCTCTAGTCCACGCTTGGCCCTCGGGTCTGCTTTATGCTTATCCTCCTCTACCCTTCATTTTTCAATTTCTGAAGAAAGCACGGCAGTCGAAGAGCAAAGTGATCCTCATTGCTCCATATTGGCCTCCACTCCATGCTAGGGTTTCCCTCAATGACATTTGCTCAGCTGCGACTTGGGCCAAACCCCATACTTTTATCCTTCATTACAAATTGGATTTGGCCTCCAGAGGAAGAGCTTCTTTTGGTTCCATGGTGCTCAGGAATGTCCTTCCATGAGGGCCACCCATGAGGGCCACCCAGGAATACAGGTAGCTGGGGACTCTGTCCCATCAGTAATTAATGAACGAAGATTAACAACATCAGGTAAAGAAGTTATGCCTTACCATAACGTTCCATCTGTGTTGTTGATCTTCATTCATTCATTACTCCCCACCCTCCGTCCCCCTCTGGAGGTTCCTGGTGGATCTCATATGCTCCTTTTATCCATTATTGTAGGTCTGTTATGACCAGAGGTAGCTTCCACTTTTGTCTATCAACTTGCAAACTCAATCTGAGGTAATAGGGAGCAGAGCATTGTGGGTAGGATCTTGGCTCAAGAGTTTTTGGCTGACGCGGGCTTGGTATGAGGTTGGCTTGGTTCCAAGGACGGAACCGATAACCCATCAGTAATGAATGAACGAAGATCAACAACACAGATGGAACGTTATGGTAAGACATAACTTCTTTTTTTAGGTCTGGTCTTGTCAACATCCCCATATAAATTAAAACTGTTTTTTATTCCTTTGTAGTTGCCTGTCCTGCCCAAGTCGTTATATATCCAAGACTTCTCAGCTGCCTTTCTTCAGTTTACTTCTTGTTCCTTTGCAGTGTCAGTTTGTGATCTCACTGTTTGTATATAAGTGTTTTGATGTCTAATCCTTTCTAAAGAGAAACTTTCATCTTTCTCTGTTTACTGTGTTTTTTCCATGCTCTGCATTTTCAAATTGCAAACAAGCAGGCACATTTAGTGTTCTAAAAGTACCTTTTTTCAAAGTTGGCATCTCCCGCACCAAATTTTCAGCATTTCAGGTGAGATACATGGAAATGAAGTCAGGTGGGAAAATGTGCAGTAAGATCACTGTACCTCAGAGTAGAGGGATTAATCTAAGATACCATGGCCATGGCACTGGCATACATTCCTCCAGATTCACTGTTTCAGTTGCTCTACTCTGAGGAGTACAGTCATGGCTGTTTGAGTTTCAGGGAGAGATGTTATGGCTGTTTGAGTTTCAGTAGGCACCATACTTCTTGTAGAGAGTAGCTGTCCGAGGACAGTAAGCAGATAAACAAAAAGATTGTGTGATTCTGATGACAAATAAGGTGAGTAGCCAAGACTTTGAAGTCTGGAGTACAGCTATTCAGCAAGTAGTTCTGTTAGTTTAACAATAGTGTGCCAGTTACTATGGCAGATCTATTGCCGATTTATTACTGAATGCAGCTGTTAGCTTGACAGTAGTGTGATAATTAATAAGGCAGCTCTATTACCGATTTATTACTGAATGCAGCTGTTAGCTTGACAGTAGTGTGGTAATTAATAAAGCAGATCTATTACCGATTTATTACTGAATGCAGCTGTTAGCTTGACAGTAGTGTGATAATTAAAAAGGCAGATCTATTATCGATTTATTACTGAATGCAGCTGTTAGCTTGACAGTAGTGTGATAATTAATAAGGCAGATCTATTACCGATTTATTACTGAATGCAGCTGTTAGCTTGACAGTAGTGTGATAATTAATAAGGCAGATCTATTACCGATTTATTACTGAATGCAGCTGTTAGCTTGACAGTAGGGTGAAAGTTAATATGGCAGATTTATTACTGAATGTAGATTATAGTTTGACAGAAATTTGCCAGTTACTATGGCAGATTTATTACTGATTTATTACTGAATGTATCTCTTAATTTGACAGTAGTGTGCCAGCTACTATGGCAGATTTATTGCTGATTTATTACTAAATGCACCTGTTATTTTGACAATAGTGTTGGTTAGTATGGCAGAATTATTACTGATTTATCACTGAATGGAGCTGCGAGTTTGACAGTAATGTGCCAGTTACTATGGCAGATTTATTATTGAATGTAGATGGTAGTGTGACAGTAGTGTGCCAGTTATGATGGCAGATTTATTATTGAATGTAGATGGTAGTTTGAAAGTAATGTGCCAGTTACTATGGCAGATTTATTATTGATGTAGATAGTAGTGTGACAGTAATGTGCCAGTTACTATGGCAGATTTATTATTGAATGTAGATGATAGTTTGACAGTAATGTGCCAGTTACTATGGCAGATTTATTATTGAATGCAGATGGTAGTTTGACAGTAACGTGCCAGTTACTATGGCAGATTTATTATTGAATGTAGATGGTAGTTTGACAGTAATGTGCCAGTTACTATGGCAGATTTATTATTGAATGTAGATGGTAGTTTGACAGTAATGTGCCAGTTACTATGGCAGATTTATTATTGAATGCAGATGATAGTTTGACAGTAATGTGCCAGTTACTATGGCAGATTTATTATTGAATGCAGATGGTAGTTTGACAGTAACGTGCCAGTTACTATGGCAGTTTTATTATTGAATGTAGATGGTAGTTTGACAGTAATGTGCCAGTTACTATGGCAGATTTATTATTGAATGTAGATGGTAGTTTGACAGTATTGTGCCAGTTACTATGGCAGATTTATTATTGAATGCAGATGATAGTTTGACAGTAATGTGCCAGTTACTATGGCAGATTTATTATTGAATGTAGATGGTAGTTTGACAGTAATGTGCCAGTTACTATGGCATATTTATCATTGAATGTAGATGGTAGTTTGACAGTAATGTGCCAGTTACTATGGCAGATTTATTGTTGAATGTAGATGGCAGTTTGACAGTAACGTGCCATTTACTATGGCAGATTTATCATTGAATGTAGATCGTAGTTTGACAGTAATGTGCCAGTTACTATGGCAGATTTATCATTGAATGTAGATGGTAGTTTGACAGTAATGTGCCAGTTACTATGGCAGATTTATTATTGAATGTAGATGGTAGTTTGACAGTAATGTGCCAGTAACTATGGCAGATTTATTATTGAATGTAGATGGTAGTTTGACAGTAATGTGCCAGTTCCTATGGCAGATTTATTATTGAATGTAGATGATAGTTTGACAGTAATGTGCCAGTTCCTATGGCAGATTTATTATTGAATGTAGATGGTAGTTTGACAGTAATGTGTCAGTTACTATGGCAGATTTATCATTGAATGTAGATGATAGTTTGACAGTAATGTGCCAGTTACTATGGCAGATTTATTATTGAATGTAGATGGTAGTTTGACAGTAATGTGCCAGTTACTATGGCAGATTTATTATTGAATGTAGATGGTAGTTTGACAGTAATGTGCCAGTTACTATGGCAGATTTATTATTGAATGTAGATGGTAGTTTGACAGTAATGTGCCAGTTACTATGGCAGATTTATTATTGAATGTAGATGGTAGTTTGACAGTAATGTGCCAGTTACTATGGCAGATTTATTATTGAATGTAGATGGTAGTTTGACAGTAACGTGCCAGTTACTATGGCAGATTTATTATTGAATGTAGATGGTAGTTTGACAGTAAAGTGCCAGTTACTATGGCAGATTTATTATTGAATGTAGATGGTAGTTTGACAGTAATGTGCCAGTTACTATGGCAGATTTATTATTGAATGTAGATGGTAGTTTGACAGTAATGTGCCAGTTACTATGGCAGATTTATTATTGAATGTAGATGGTAGTTTGACAGTAATGTGCCAGTTACTATGGCAGATTTATTATTGAATGTAGATGGTAGTTTGACAGTAATGTGCCAGTTACTATGGCAGATTTATTATTGAATGTAGATGGTAGTTTGACAGTAATGTGCCAGTTACTATGGCAGATTTATTATTGAATGTAGATGGTAGTTTGACAGTAATGTGCCAGTTACTATGGCAGATTTATTATTGAATGTAGATGGTAGTGTGACAGTAATGTGCCAGTTACTATGGCAGATTTATTATTGAATGTAGATGGTAGTGTGACAGTAATGTGCCAGTTACTATGGCAGATTTATTATTGAATGTAGATGGTAGTGTGACAGTAATGTGCCAGTTACTATGGCAGATTTATTATTGAATGTAGATGGTAGTTTGACAGTAATGTGCCAGTTACTATGGCAGATTTATTATTGAATGTAGATGGTAGTTTGACAGTAATGTGCCAGTTACTATGGCAGATTTATTATTGAATGTAGATGGTAGTTTGACAGTAATGTGCCAGTTACTATGGCAGATTTATTATTGAATGTAGATGGTAGTGTGACAGTAATGTGCCAGTTACTATGGCAGATTTATTATTGAATGTAGATGGTAGTTTGACAGTAATGTGCCAGTTACTATGGCAGATTTATTATTGAATGTAGATGGTAGTTTGACAGTAATGTGCCAGTTACTATGGCAGATTTATTATTGAATGTAGATGGTAGTTTGACAGTAATGTGCCAGTTACTATGGCAGATTTATTATTGAATGTAGATGGTAGTTTGACAGTAATGTGCCAGTTACTATGGCAGATTTATTATTGAATGTAGATGGTAGTTTGACAGTAATGTGCCAGTTACTATGGCAGATTTATTATTGAATGTAGATGGTAGTTTGACAGTAATGTGCCAGTTACTATGGCAGATTTATTATTGAATGTAAATGGTAGTTTGACAGTAATGTGCCAGTTACTATGGCAGATTTATTATTGAATGTAGATGGTAGTTTGACAGTAATGTGCCAGTTACTATGGCAGATTTATTATTGAATGTAGATGGTAGTTTGACAGTAATGTGCCAGTTACTATGGCAGATTTATTATTGAATGTAGATGGTAGTTTGACAGTAATGTGCCAGTTACTATGGCAGATTTATTATTGAATGTAGATGGTAGTTTGACAGTAATGTGCCAGTTACTATGGCAGATTTATTATTGAATGTAGATGATAGTTTGACAGTAATGTGCCAGTTACTATGGCAGATTTATTATTGAATGTAGATGGTAGTTTGACAGTAATGTGCCAGTTACTATGGCAGATTTATTATTGAATGTAGATGGTAGTTTGACAGTAATGTGCCAGTTACTATGGCAGATTTATTATTGAATGTAGATGGTAGTTTGACAGTAATGTGCCAGTTACTATGGCAGATTTATTATTGAATGTAGATGGTAGTTTGACAGTAATGTGCCAGTTACTATGGCAGATTTATTATTGAATGTAGATGGTAGTGTGACAGTAATGTGCCAGTTACTATGGCAGATTTATTATTGAATGTAGATGGTAGTTTGACAGTAACGTGCCAGTTACTATGGCAGATTTATTATTGAATGTAGATGGTAGTTTGACAGTAATGTGCCAGTTACTATGGCAGATTTATTATTGAATGTAGATGGTAGTGTGACAGTAATGTGCCAGTTACTATGGCAGATTTATTATTGAATGTAGATGGTAGTTTGACAGTAACGTGCCAGTTACTATGGCAGATTTATTATTGAATGTAGATGGTAGTTTGACAGTAATGTGCCAGTTACTATGGCAGATTTATTATTGAATGTAGATGGTAGTTTGACAGTAATGTGCCAGTTACTATGGCAGATTTATTATTGAATGTAGATGGTAGTTTGACAGTAATGTGCCAGTTACTATGGCAGATTTATTATTGAATGTAGATGGTAGTTTGACAGTAATGTGCCAGTTACTATGGCACATTTATTATTGAATGTAGATGGTAGTTTGACAGTAATGTGCCAGTTACTATGGCAGATTTATTATTGAATGTAGATGGTAGTTTGACAGTAATGTGCCAGGTACTGTGGCAGATTTATTATTGAATGTAGATGGTAGTTTGACAGTAATGTGCCAGTTACTATGGCAGATTCATTATTGAATGTAGATGGTAGTTTGACAGTAATGTGCCAGTTACTATGGCAGATTTATTATTGAATGTAGATGGTAGTTTGACAGTAATGTGCCAGTTACTATGGCAGATTTATTATTGAATGTAAATGGTAGTTTGACAGTAATGTGCCAGTTACTATGGCAGATTTATTATTGAATGTAGATGGTAGTTTGACAGTAATGTGCCAGTTACTATGGCAGATTTATTATTGAATGTAGATGGTAGTTTGACAGTAATGTGCCAGTTACTATGGCAGATTTATTATTGAATGTAGATGGTAGTTTGACAGTAATGTGCCAGTTACTATGGCAGATTTATTATTGAATGTAGATGGTAGTTTGACAGTAATGTTCCAGTTACTATGGCAGATTTATTATTGAATGTAGATGGTAGTTTGACAGTAATGTGCCAGTTACTATGGCAGATTTATTATTGAATGTAGATGGTAGTTTGACAGTAATGTGCCAGTTACTATGGCAGATTTATTATTGAATGTAGATGGTAGTTTGACAGTAACGTGCCAGTTACTATGGCAGATTTATTATTGAATGTAGATGGTAGTTTGACAGTAATGTGCCAGTTACTATGGCAGATTTATTATTGAATGTAGATGGTAGTTTGACAGTAATGTGCCAGTTACTATGGCAGATTTATTATTGAATGTAGATGGTAGTTTGACAGTAATGTGCCAGTTACTATGGCAGATTTATTATTGAATGTAGATGGTAGTTTGACAGTAACGTGCCAGTTACTATGGCAGATTTATTATTGAATGTAGATGGTAGTTTGACAGTAATGTGCCAGTTACTATGGCAGATTTATTATTGAATGTAGATGGTAGTTTGACAGTAATGTGCCAGTTACTATGGCAGATTTATTATTGAATGTAGATGGTAGTTTGACAGTAATGTGCCAGTTACTATGGCAGATTTATTATTGAATGTAGATGGTAGTTTGACAGTAATGTGCCAGTTACTATGGCAGATTTATCATTGAATGTAGATGGTAGTTTGACAGTAATGTGCCAGTTACTATGGCAGATTTATTATTGAATGTAGATGGTAGTTTGACAGTAATGTGCCAGTTACTATGGCAGATTTATTATTGAATGTAGATGGTAGTTTGACAGTAATGTGCCAGTTACTATGGCAGATTTATTATTGAATGTAGATGGTAGTTTGACAGTAATGTGCCAGTTACTATGGCAGATTTATTATTGAATGTAGATGGTAGTTTGACAGTAACGTGCCAGTTACTATGGCAGATTTATTATTGAATGTAGATGGTAGTTTGACAGTAATGTGCCAGTTACTATGGCAGATTTATTATTGAATGTAGATGGTAGTTTGACAGTAATGTGCCAGGTACTGTGGCAGATTTATTATTGAATGTAGATGGTAGTTTGACAGTAATGTGCCAGTTACTATGGCAGATTTATTATTGAATGTAGATGGTAGTTTGACAGTAATGTGACAGTTACTATGGCAGATTTATTATTGAATGTAGATGGTAGTTTGACAGTAATGTGCCAGTTACTATGGCAGATTTATTATTGAATGTAGATGGTAGTTTGACAGTAATGTGCCAGTTACTATGGCAGATTTATTATTGAATGTAGATGGTAGTTTGACAGTAATGTGCCAGTTACTATGGCAGATTTATTATTGAATGTAGATGGTAGTTTGACAGTAATGTGCCAGTTACTATGGCAGATTTATTATTGAATGTAGATGGTAGTTTGACAGTAATGTGCCAGTTACTATGGCAGATTTATTATTGAATGTAGATGGTCGTTTGACAGTAATGTGCCAGTTACTATGGCAGATTTATTATTGAATGTAGATGATAGTTTGACAGTAACGTGCCAGGTACTGTGGCAGATTTATTATTGAATGTAGATGGTAGTTTGACAGTAATGTGCCAGTTACTATGGCAGATTTATTATTGAATGTAGATGGTAGTTTGACAGTAATGTGCCAGTTACTATGGCAGATTTATTATTGAATGTAGATGGTAGTTTGACAGTAATGTGCCAGTTACTATGGCAGATTTATTATTGAATGTAGATGGTAGTTTGACAGTAATGTGACAGTTACTATGGCAGATTTATTATTGAATGTAGATGGTAGTTTGACAGTAATGTGCCAGTTACTATGGCAGATTTATTATTGAATGTAGATGGTAGTTTGACAGTAATGTGCCAGTTACTATGGCAGATTTATTATTGAATGTAGATGGTAGTTTGACAGTAATGTGCCAGTTACTATGGCAGATTTATTATTGAATGTAGATGGTAGTTTGACAGTAATGTGCCAGTTACTATGGCAGATTTATTATTGAATGTAGATGGTAGTTTGACAGTAATGTGCCAGTTACTATGGCAGATTTATTATTGAATGTAGATGGTAGTTTGACAGTAATGTGCCAGTTACTATGGCAGATTTATTATTGAATGTAGATGGTAGTTTGACAGTAATGTGCCAGTTACTATGGCAGATTTATTATTGAATGTAGATGGTAGTTTGACAGTAATGTGCCAGTTACTATGGCAGATTTATTATTGAATGTAGATGGTAGTTTGACAGTAATGTGCCAGTTACTATGGCAGATTTATTATTGAATGTAGATGGTAGTTTGACAGTAATGTGCCAGTTACTATGGCAGATTTATTATTGAATGTAGATGGTAGTTTGACAGTAATGTGCCAGTTACTATGGCAGATTTATCATTGAATGTAGATGGTAGTTTGACAGTAATGTGCCAGTTACTATGGCAGATTTATTATTGAATGTAGATGGTAGTTTGACAGTAATGTGCCAGTTACTATGGCAGATTTATTATTGAATGTAGATGGTAGTTTGACAGTAATGTGCCAGTTACTATGGCAGATTTATTATTGAATGTAGATGGTAGTTTGACAGTAATGTGCCAGTTACTATGGCAGATTTATCATTGAATGTAGATGGTAGTTTGACAGTAATGTGCCAGTTACTATGGCAGATTTATTATTGAATGTAGATGGTAGTTTGACAGTAATGTGCCAGTTACTATGGCAGATTTATCATTGAATGTAGATGGTAGTTTGACAGTAATGTGCCAGTTACTATGGCAGATTTATTATTGAATGTAGATGGTAGTTTGACAGTAATGTGCCAGTTACTATGGCAGATTTATCATTGAATGTAGATGGTAGTTTGACAGTAATGTGCCAGTTACTATGGCAGATTTATTATTGAATGTAGATGGTAGTTTGACAGTAATGTGCCAGTTACTATGGCAGATTTATTATTGAATGTAGATGGTAGTTTGACAGTAATGTGCCAGTTACTATGGCAGATTTATTATTGAATGTAGATGGTAGTTTGACAGTAATGTGCCAGTTACTATGGCAGATTTATTATTGAATGTAGATGGTAGTTTGACAGTAATGTGCCAGTTACTATGGCAGATTTATTATTGAATGTAGATGGTAGTTTGACAGTAATGTGCCAGTTACTATGGCAGATTTATTATTGAATGTAGATGGTAGTTTGACAGTAATGTGCCAGTTACTATGGCAGATTTATTATTGAATGTAGATGGTAGTTTGACAGTAATGTGCCAGTTACTATGGCAGATTTATCATTGAATGTAGATGGTAGTTTGACAGTAATGTGCCAGTTACTATGGCAGATTTATTATTGAATGTAGATGGTAGTTTGACAGTAATGTGCCAGTTCCTATGGCAGATTTATTATTGAATGTAGATGGAAGTTTGACAGTAATGTGCCAGTTACTATGGCAGATTTATTATTGAATGTAGATGGTAGTTTGACAGTAATGTACCAGTTACTATGGCAGATTTATTATTGAATGTAGATGGTAGTTTGACATTTATGTCACAGTTAATATGGCAGATTTATTATTGAATGTAGATGGTAGTTTGACAGTAATGTGCCAGTTACTATGGCATATTTATTATTGAATGTAGATGGTAGTTTGACAGTAATGTGACAGTTACTATGGCAGATTTATTATTGAATGTAGATGGTAGTGTGACAGTAATGTGCCAATTACGATGGCAGATTTATTATTGAATGTTGATGGCAGTTTGACAGTAATGTGCCAGTTGCTATGACAGATTTGTTATTGAATGTAGATGGTAGTTTGACAGTAGTGTGCCAGTTACTATGGCAGATTTATTATTGAATGTAGATGGTCATTTGACAGTAGTGTGCCAGTTACTATGGCAGATTTATTACTGAATGTAAATGGTAGTTTGACAGTAATGTGCCAGTTACTGTGGCAGATTTATTATTGAATGTAGATGGTAGTTTGACAGTAATGTGCCAGTTACTATGGCAGATTTATTACTGAATGTAAATGGTAGTTTGACAGTAATGTGCCAGTTACTATGGCAGATTTATTATTGAGTGCAGATGGTAGTTTGACAGTAATGTGCCAGTTACTATGGCAGATTTATCATTGAATGTAGATGGTAGTTTGACAGTAATGTGCCAGTTACTATGGCAGATTTATTATTGAATGTAGATGGTAGTTTGACCGTAATGTGCCAGTTCCTATGGCAGATGTATTATTGAATGTAGATGGTAGTGTGACAGTAATGTGCCAGTTACTATGGCAGATTTATTATTGAATGTAGATGGTAGTGTGACAGTAATGTGCCAGTTACTATGGCAGATTTATTATTGAATGTAGATGGTAGTTTGACAGTAATGTGACAGTTACTATGGCAGATTTATTATTGAATGTAGATGGTAGCTTGACAGTAATGTGCCAGTTACTATGGCAGATTTATTATTGAATGTAGATGATAGTTTGACAGTAATGTGCCAGTTCCTATGGCAGATTTATTATTGAATGTAGATGGTAGTTTGACAGTAATGTGACAGTTACTATGGCAGATTTATCATTGAATGTAGATGGTAGTGTGACAGTAATGTGCCAGTTACGATGGCAGATTTATTATTGAATGTTGATGGTAGTTTGACAGTAATGTGCCAGTTGCTATGACAGATTTATTATTGAATGTAGATGGTAGTTTGACAGTAGTGTGCCAGTTACTATGGCAGATTTATTATTGAATGTAGATGGTCGTTTGACAGTAGTGTGCCAGTTACTATGGCAGATTTATTACTGAATGTAAATGGTAGTTTGACAGTAATGTGCCAGTTACTATGGCAGATTTATTATTGAATGTAGATGGTAGTTTGACAGTAATGTGCCAGTTACTATGGCAGATTTATTATTGAATGTAGATGGTAGTTTGACAGCAATGTGCCAGTTACTATGGCAGATTTATCATTGAATGTAGATGGTAGTTTGACAGTAATGTGCCAGTTACTATGGCAGATTTATCATTGAATGTAGATGGTAGTTTGACAGTAATGTGGCAGTTACTATGGCACATTTATCATTGAATGTAGATGGTAGTTTGACAGTAATGTGCCAGTTACTATGGCAGATTTATCATTGAATGTAGATGGTAGTTTGACAGTAATGTGCCAGTTACTATGGCAGATTTATTATTGAATGTAGATGGTAGTTTGACAGTAATGTGCCAGTTACTATGGCAGATTTATTATTGAATGTAGATGGTAGTTTGACAGTAATGTGCCAGTTACTATGGCAGATTTATTATTGAATGTAGATGGTAGTTTGACAGTAACGTGCCAGTTTACTATGGCAGATTTATTATTGAATGTAGATGGTAGTTTGACAGTAACGTGCCAGTTACTATGGCAGATTTATTATTGAATGTAGATGGTAGTTTGACAGTAATGTGCCAGTTACTGTGGCAGATTTATTTTTGAATGTAGATGGTAGTTTGACAGTAATGTGCCAGTTACTATGCCAGATTTATTATTGAATGTAGATGGTAGTTTGACAGTAATGTGACAGTTATGATGGCAGATTTATTATTGAATGTTGATGGTAGTTTGACAGTAATGTGACAGTTAATATGGCAGATTTATTATTGAATGTAGATGGTAGTGTGACAGTAATGTGACAGTTACTATGGCAGATTTATCATTGAATGTAGATGGTAGTGTGACAGTAATGTGACAGTTACTATGGCAGATTTATTACTGAATGTAGATGGAAGTTTGACAGTAATGTGCCAGTTACTATGGCATTTTTATTATTGAATGTAGATGGTAGTTTGACAGTAATGTGCCAGTTACTATGGCAGATTTATTATTGAATGTAGATGGTAGTTTGACAGTAATGTGCCAGTTACTATGGCAGATTTATTACTGAATGTAGATGGTAGTTTGACAGTAATGTGCCAGTTACTATGGAAGATTTATCATTGAATGTAGATGGTAGTTTGACAGTAATGTGCCAGTTACTATGGAAGATTTATCATTGAATGTAGATGGTAGTTTGACAGTAATGTGCCAGTTACTATGGCAGATTTATTATTGAATGTAGATGATAGTTTGACAGTAATGTGCCAGTTACTATGGCAGATCTGTTAATGATTTATTACTGAATGTATCTCTTAGTTTGGCTGTAGTGTGCGAGTTACTATGCCAGATTTATTACCGAATGCATCTGTTAGTTTGACAGTAGTGTGCCAGTTACTATGGCAGATTTATTACTGGTTCATTGAATATAGCTGCTGTGGCCTTTGAACTAACTCTGTTTCTGGTGAGAAAAGTAGATCCTCATTTGTCAGACACAAAAATGACTCCAGTTTGCTGCAGATTATTGTTCAGAAAAAAGGGGTTGTAACTTCCAAATGGCTTTCAGTGCCTCACCCAGACACTTTTCTTCCAAGTACCTTAATTTACAAGCTTTTAAAGCATGATTGTTGACCCCCCCCCCCCAGATTGAAACTACCTTTATAAGACAGCCTTTATGGTACTCAGAAGTGCACAGAACAACAATGTCTTTCTTGTACTCCCCGATGTAAAACTGTTCTATGCGAGACGACCTTCTTTAGATTGGGTGCTGCTACTCAGAGCCACCTGCATACTAACGTTGAAATCCTAGAAACTCTTATAAATTTGAAAGCTGCACTTAAAAGAGAATTTTGTTACAGAATCTACCTGTAGCTGCTGCCACAACAATGGTTAGATAATTTACCAACTCATATGACAGATAATAGAACACATAGGATGTACATAGGGTGACATGGCTATGTATTATATGTATGACTGCACTGTATGTTTTGCATATCTTGGCTTATAATTTTGTATTTTTTCTTATTTTATAATTTTTTTATTTTTGCTTATTTATTCTTGCATAAATGCATTCACTGATCTTGCCGTGCCTGCATTGAGTCTTGCTGTTAAGTGATGGGTTTTGTTATTTGCTCATTTAATATATGATTTGTTGATCTGTAAGATCCTAACATATTTTTTGTTCTTCAAGCTGAGGTCATGGCTGAAAAGACTCAATAAACCAGTCTAGTTGCTCGGTGAACAAATAGTAATAAATAAAATAAAAATAAATAACTTTCAGAAAACTCTCAATCAAATGTGTAGATAAGTGGAAGACATATTTAAGCGAGTCTTGGCTAAACATTCCAGAACTTGCCGAAAGATCAGTATCATTGCAGTGACTTTAACTTAAGATGTTTTAACACAAGGTATCTGTTTCCAACTACTGTGTAATAGTTAATAGTCTTATGAATTTCCTTGCTATCATTGTCACTTAACACAAATGCATTCAGGATTTCAGAAGGTAAATCTGTCATTTTTTGTTATTTAGAAAATGTGCTATGGCCAATTTTGTGTCATGCAATACTTTGCATACAGTAACATAGCACCTCATATAAAAGCATCCAATGTTTAGACTAATTTTCTGAGCCAAGAACTTCTGCTTGATGACATAATCAGAGCAATATATTCTGAATGGGAGGAGCATAAGAAATGTATTATTTTGCTGGTGTCCACTGTGTTTTTTCACCACATATTACATATTAAACAAAACAATGGAGCATGATAAATGTTGAATTTATAATTTGTTCAGTAATTTTCAGTGACTTCTGTGTTAGCATGCTTGCACTACAGTAGTAGTCCTGCTGCACAGAGCCAATGATTTTCATCTTTGCAAAGTCAGATATCCCCTGGCACTACAGTAGTAGTCCCGCTGCACAGAGCCAATGATTTTCATCTTTGCAAAGTCAGATATCCCCTGGCACTACAGTAGTAGTCCCGCTGCACAGAGCCAATGATTTTCATCTTTGCAAAGTCAGATATCCCCTGGCACTACAGTAGTAGTCCCGCTGCACAGAGCCAATGATTTTCATCTTTGCAAAGTCAGATATCCCCTGGCACTACAGTAGTAGTCCGCTGCACAGAGCCAATGATTTTCATCTTTGCAAAGTCAGATATCCCCTGGCACTACAGTAGTAGTCCCGCTGCACAGAGCCAATGATTTTCATCTTTGTAAAGTCAGATATCCCCTGGCACTACAGTAGTAGTCCCGCTGCACAGAGCCAATGATTTTCATCTTTGCAAAGTCAGATATCCCCTAGCAGTCATAAAGTGAATTCAGTGCACTGCAAAAGTCAGCACCTCACTCAGGGCACCCGGTGGTGGTACTAAACTGAGTCTAGCCTTGTTCATTTAAACAAAGCAGAAAGCTCCATGGCAGCATCAGATCAAATCCATTGTGCTAGGAATTGATGTAATGTTGGGAACCTTGTCTTTAAGGTTATGTTTTGGGGGAATGGTGTGCATGATGCCGCAGATTATAGGCTACAGAGAGGTAGTGTGATGTATACACTGTCTGGACTGCCATCGATAGGCATGTCAACATGCAGATCTACAATGCCCGGACCACTGCAGGGTGTATGACAGTGGTTCACATATCACAGGATTTATTCTGTGCTATCAGCGGTATTTATAGTGACCTGTTTGGTGATACTGTCCTTTTGTACTTTGCTGTATTTTCCATGTCTTAGCCAAAAAACTTATCTGCTCACAGTTTTTAACTAGTTCTGGGACCACAGTCTTGTAGCTTCATTTGTAGTTGTGGGTGAACTGAGAATTACCACAAGATCTTAGGATTGTTTATACATTATATTGCACTTTTATATCCATAAATAGATTATTTATATATTATATTACACTTCTATATCCATAAATAGATTATTTATATATTATATTACACTTCTATATCTATAAGTGGATTATTTATATATTACACTTCTATATCCATAAATAGATTATTTATATATTATATTACACTTCTATATCTATAAATAGATTATTTATATATTATATTACACTTCTATATCCATAAATAGATTATTTATATATTATATTACACTTCTATATCTATAAATGGATTATTTATATATTATATTACACTTCTACATCCATAAATAGATTATTTATATATTATATTACACTTCTATATCCATAAATAGATTATTGATATATTATATTACACTTCTATATCCATAAATAGATTATTGATATATTATATTACACTTCTATATCCTTAAATAGATTATTGGTATATTATATTACACTTCTGTATCCATAAATAGATTATTGATATATTATATTACACTTCTATATCCATAAATAGATTATTTACATATTATATTACACGTCTATATCCATAAATAGATTATTTATATATTATATTACACTTCTATATCTATAAGTGGATTATTTATATATTACACTTCTATATCCATAAATAGATTATTTATATATTATATTACACGTCTATATCCATAAATAGATTATTTATATATTATATTACACGTCTATATCCATAAATAGATTATTTATATATTATATTACACGTCTATATCCATAAATAGATTATTTATATATTATATTACACGTCTATATCCATAAATAGATTATTTATATATTATATTACACGTCTATATCCATAAATAGATAATTTATATATTACACGTCTATATCCATAAATAAATTATTTATATATTATATTACACTTCTATATCTATAAGTGGATTATTTGTAAATTAATATTGCACTTCTATATCCATCAGTAAAATTATTTTTAAAAGTTAACTGTTTGTATTTTGAATTGTGTCTGGGACCTTAGTCAAGTAGTTTCATTTGCAGTATTGGGAACTTGTGAACTGCTGCATTATCTGAGCCTTATTTAGTGAATTATTATTGTATTTTTCTTTTTTTCTTTTTTTTTGTTTGGTTTTAAAACAATAAATAAATAATTGCAAAACAAACAAATAACTATTTACATAGGTCCACAGCTGATAAATACATCAAAGCTATACATATCAACACCAATTAATATTTTTCAAGCAAGTCTTTAGATTTAAGCCAAGCTTTGTGTGAATGTGCAATATTAGAAGTTCTCATCTTTATAGTATGCAATTCACTACTGCAAACAATTTTTGCCATACTAATAAATTCAACCCGGGGGGGGGGGGGGTAACTTTACTTTTCCAGTTTTTAGCAATTACTTTTCTGGCTATAGCAAGAATAGACCAAAGAAGAGACACTTGGGTTTTTGGAATTATCTCAGGAACTGGAGCATTAAATAAAACTAAAGATTTAGAAATATTACATCTATCTGACCATAGAGTCTGAATGAAGTTAATAATTTCTTTCAAAAAAGGGGAGATGACTTCACATTCATATACCATATGCAGCCAATCAGATATTATTTCAGAATCACATCTCCAGCATCTAATTCTACTTGATTTGTACATAATTGTAATTTTGCTGGGTGTGTCAAAAGCTCTGTGTAAAAATTTCCAAGTGCATTTTTTTCTAATATAATGAAGATGTACCCTGAGATTCAGTAAACTCTGTGTAGGCTTTGCTTAAAGCCTGCACAGACTCTATGTGTTTGAAAGGTGAGCAGCAGCACTAATTACAGCACTAATTACATATTCACACTGCCCACCATGTTTAAAAGTAAACAAGTGCAGTTTCATGGCTGGCCACAGTATTGCTGGCCAGGAAACCATGTACAGCAACATGGATAGCAAACATGTTTACAATAGAGCAGATTGGATTAGCGGGATTGCACGGAATGCCACAGTGATTACCAGGATTTATCATAGAGCAATGTATATGGTCCAAGCACAGTACAGGATAGTATATACAGAGCAGAGTATTGTGGCATCCCATTCCAGGCATTCTGTACTGAAGTTGTGTAAATGATCTCTAAGGGTACATGGACTGCCATGTAGAATAAACAGTCAATGGAAGTGTGTATATTGAATAAGGACACAGATGAATTATAGGAATGAACACAGGGAAAGAGGACATGTGAAACAACCTAATGTATAGTAGATGAGGTCATGTAAATGGAAGACAGTTGTGGCAAGAACACTAATCACATTTCGACATGGGTACAGTACAAACTGCACAGTGAAAATGTATATTATGTGACTGTCACACAAGGTAACATAACAATGGGGAGGATGTCTGTGTGAGATAAGCATCCTGACATGAACAATATAGAGGACATCTATCAGGGATGTTACATACAATTGGTGTAGGGTGAGTATTGTGAAGCTGTGCAAACTGATTTACTTGAATATGAGTGTAATGTCAGCAGAGGTCTCCAAGTAAAACGCAGTTACAGGCTCATGGACAATAGTAAAAGAAGCACTCACAGTCATGGACAATATCAGAATACCACCACCAATGATACCATGTCTCCGATACAACATATGGGAGTTTGAGTGATCATAGATGGCTCTGCAACTATTATGACACTCCAGCAATCTATGAGGGTAATCAGGCACACCATCCTGACACTATAACATCTGCTGGAGTCAGCACTCTATGAGGGTAATCAGGCACACCATCCTGACACTGTAACATCTGCTGGAGTCAGCACTCTATGAGGGTAATCAGGCACACCATCCTGACACTGTAACATCTGCTGGAGTCAGCACTGTATGAGGGTAATCAGGCACACCGTCCTGACACTATAACATCTGCTGGAGTCAGCACTCTATGAGGGTAATCAGGCACACCATCCTGACACTGTAACATCTGCTGGAGTCAGCACTCTATGAGGGTAATCAGGCACACCGTCCTGACACTATAACATCTGCTGGAAGTGTTAGGAGGGACACTGCTATACCTCTATGTGACATTAAGGTCACTATGTATGACACAATCCAGACTGTCATGAATGTAACCCATGCCATCAGTGTTGTCAAACAGCTATGCATGTTCTGTGTGCATCACCAGAACAGGTATCACACATGCATTTGGTGTAACACCTTGATGAGTGCTCTGCACTATCAGACAGTAATGTTTATGCAACAAAAAGAATACCTAGGCCAATAAGATGTGTGACAGGTCACTGTAGCTAAGGTGGTACACTTCAGTTACATATCACTGCAAGATGTGTAGGGAGGTACATGGAAAATGGTGCCTTGTACTCAGTTACTGGTGTGATGAAGGCTGTGAACTATGGAGGTATTATGGCCTTTGATGTGGATGCCTTGCACATACTCAGTAGTTGTGCTATATAAAAGGGAGTAGTCACCACTGTGGCCACATGCTGGTGGACATTCCACATACCATCTACGCAAGGACACAGGTCACATACCAGTTGGTCTGCTCATTGGGTGTGATGTCTACACTACCCTTGGGTTGTGAGTTTGTTTCCATAATGTAACAAATCCCCCCATGTCTTTGTTTCATCTCATGTGTTGCCATGGCTGTGTCAGCAGTCTTTGGTGTGTGTTGATACTGTCTGTATTATCCTAATATCACACTTGGAGTCAATGATTGCCCTCAGTCTGTAGTTCTTCAGACACCTGTTGGGACATAGGATGCATATGTCATTTGTCATATCTGGGCAGGTAAAGGCCTAGCAGACAGCCCTGATGTGCGGACCTAATCACTGGACCAGAGATATAGGTCACTTCACACATTTAAGCATATATAAAAGCCACATATGTGATTCACTGGTCTACCCATTTGGTGATGTTGATGTTTATGGCCACATCTGACAGCGTTGATTGAATACCCCAGTGTGGGTGTGTGTCAGATGTCTTGGCCTGGTCAAGTTCTACAGGATGATAGCATTGCCATCATGCATGCTCTCGATGATCTCTTTGAGGACATTTGACAGATGTAACAGATATGATGTAACATTAACAACTCACAACAGTCTGTTACACACAGTCAGGATATTACTAGTGTCCATTTAGAAAAGGTCCATGCTGACATGTTGGTCTACCTCATAGCTGGGGAGAGAAAGGATGTGTCTATACATGCTGTCCCCAACCCAACTAAGATGCATGTTGATGTACACCCTTGTATGGGAACAGAGTCCATGTGGAGGGTGTGTTAATGTGTGTATTCAACTGTGTCAGGAAGGTGTATGTGCTGAGCTATACTATACGTGATCTGTGATGTCACATCCCATTGATTCTATGTGACAGACCTGGATAAGGTAAGACAGTGCATACTGCCTATCTTGATTTGGCCTAAGGTTTTGACACAATCCCACACTTGGGTATCATTGAGAAACTCCCCAGCTGGGGATTAACCCTTACATCATTAGATGGGTAACCAGTTGGCTCACTGACAGATCACATACTTTGAAAGTTGTTGAATCAACCTCTACCAGTAGAGCTGTCACCATTGGTATATCCCAGGGATCTGTGGTTGGCCCTTTACTGTTTGGAATCTATTTCTTGACAGTTCAAGCTAAAGTATATAGCCTTTGGCTTATCAATTTTGCTGATACTTGCATATTGGGTACAATCACTGAGTCCATCAATGATGAGAACATAATACAGGAGGGGCTAACATAGACAAATGATTGGTGCCAAAGCCACATGGTCTACAGATAAACACAAAAATGTGTCTTTATTTTGGCCTTCTGCAAAGTGGAATTCCATGCTAATTACAGCATTGACAACACTCCCACTATACTGAAACCCAGTAGTGCAAGACCTGGGAACACATATAGATTGTAATCTGAACTTCAACTACCAAGTGTCCACAGTGGTATAGAAAGGCTACGTTATGCACATCAGAAGTCACACCATCATATTCAGATCTGAGGATTATAATTGCTGTAGCATTGCCGCCTCATAGCAAGACGTTGTCCCATTCGATTCTCAGCTAGAGCGTCTTCTGTGTGGGGGCATACATGAATGGGGTGTGCCTTCATTGAAGGTTGTGCATCAGGGCTGGTAACCCGGTATGTAAAAATCCACTACCAATCATTAGCGGACCGGAGTTCCGCTGTGGCGACCCCTAACCGGGGAAAGCCGAAAGACACAAACAAACTGTACTAGAACCTCATTAGAGCACTAATAGAGTTTAATGCTCCCTTTTGCATATATCTCAGCAGACACCTGCATCAGCTGGAGACTCTACACAGGATTCTTACTAAGAAAATACAGGGCCTACAAACCATGCCATGACATATGTGGATAGACTAAAAGTCCTGTCACTGTAATCTGTATCGTATAGGATGAGGTGATTTGTGACTGGCTTCTAGGCCAGTCTCTGACCCTGCCTTGGATAAATATTGTACATCCACAAATCAGATATAGTTGATGACATCATTAGTGTCTGGTGAGGAGAAAATGCTAATAGCAGTGTCCCACATGCTGATGTAAAATGCACCCTGTAATGTCATGCAAGGGCACGCACACACACACACACACACACACACACACACACACACACACACACACACACACACACACACACACACACCAGTTGACTGGCATCAGAACAGAACCCCTACCTGTCTAAGTGCACATACTACAGTGCTCAGTACTTTATGCTAGCATCATTGCACAAGTCTGACTTTTATAAGGCTGCAGGACAACTTATAGTGGATGACATCAGCAATGGATATACATCAGCAATGGATATTGGAGGGAAGATGTTGGGAGGCCTGTATGGAATGGATGTGTAGGCAAGTTCAACTGTGAAGATATTTCAAGATGTTAAGTTGTCTATCTCGCCTTCTTTCTTGCTTGTTGGGATCGGAGCCGATCCTCTGCTCCGACTTGGCCATCTTCTATAGCTTGAGAGCTGTTTACTGGCTCGAGGCTACCCCTTATCCCATGATACCTAGCGCTAGCTACCCAGATCTCATTTACCGCTTCAGCTGTGAGGTTCATTGTTACTGGCTCAGGCTCATATAAGTTTTATTGCACTATTTTTTCTGTCAGAGTAGGGTTTTTTCTGATAGTTTATTGTTTTAATTATAGTCGCTAACTAGTTTGTTGTTGTTTAGTGTAATTGTAGTTTTCCCTTAGAACTCGTTTAAATTAGAGAGTTCTCCCCCTCCCCCTCCCCCACTATCCCTTGTAGGATTTCAATTTAAACCTTTTCTTCTTTCTATTTCTTAGGTAGCCATTTAAGTTAGAGGCTTCCTAGTTTTTAAAAAAAAAATATCTTTACCTGTAGTTTACTGTGTGTTTTTTTGTTTTTTTTTTGTAGTAGTGTCTGTTTAGGTTTTTGCTGTTCGGCCTTTGGCCAAAAACAATTCAGTGTAAGTGTAGTATCTTAGTTGGATATGTCTAAAGAATCCAAGGTGTCTGGATTCAAGAAGTGTGACTCATGCTGTCAGAAAATGTCTCTGACAGATGGGCACACTTCTTGCGTCTATTGCTTAGGCACAGTGCACCTGCAGGACTCTTGTTCTGTATGCCATGCATCCAGCCCAAGGGTTCTGCAAGAGTGCAAAAATAAGCTTATTTTGAGGGGTCTGCTTAAGCCCCAGGATTCACCGGCCAAGACACAGCCAGTGAAATCTCCTAAACCAACCAAATTGTCAGCTCCCAGCTCGGAGCCGTCATTGGTCCAAGCCTTACCTACTACTCTGGTTCCGGCTGGAACCGAGGAGACTGCCTCACCGTCGGCTCCACCAGTACCTTCAGAGCCATCGTGGTCCACAAGAGGCCGAGGCCCCTGTCTCTAGAGTCTATACATTTGGCTCCTCGGTCTCCCCTGTTGCAGAGTGACCGCAGTCACAGATCCTCCCACTCTTCTCGGTCCTCTAGACTCTCGGATCACGACATGGATAGAGTGGTCAGTAGGTTGTTGAAGTCACAGGCACTGGCCAAAATGTTGTCCAGCCCTCCTCAACAGGTGTCGGCTCCATCCGCTTCCATCGATGTTCCTCCTCCGACTCCATTGAGCTCGGAGCCGGAGTTTGTTGGGGTTCGAATCGTGGAACCATCGGCACTAATAACGATTTCCCCTTCGGTTCCGTCGTCAGCTCCGATCCCCTTGATGGTGCTGTCTGTCGAGGGATCTGGGCGCCGAGACTCCCTCGTTGGCTCCGAGGGGGGCGAGTGGCATCGGACCCTTGTCCAACCCCGGTTTCCCTCTCGGAGAATCGGCGCAGGTAAGCTTGGCTCCTACATCGGCTTCGGAGCCTTCTCCCTCGGTGCGGAGGAGGATTCCGGTTTCCTCAGAACTGGAGCCTTCTCTGCATCATGGCAGGGACGCCTTCGATGTCATGAGGAATGTACTGGCCTCTGAGTCAGCTCCACCTTCGACCCCACTGGCTCCGTCCCCTGTAGTGCCTGCGTCAACCTCTGCCCCTCCTCCAGACCCCAAGCGTGGGGAACCGGCGCTCCAGAGCACCCCATTGGGTGTTTCCTCTTCTTCTGAGGCCTCCCCTGATCATTCAGAGGAGCCCCCTTGGAAGAGGAAGTGCAAGAGGAAGCACATTGACTCCCCTGAGTCTGTCACTTCGGATATGGATTTGGATGAATCAGAAGGGTCCCCGAGATTCCCCTCTGAAGATGTTTCCTTTTCGGACATCCTAGAAATGCTTAAGCAGAGGGGGAACTGGACTGCCCTAGCCCCTACCGAGGATGAATCTGTATTCCTAGATGCGTTCAGTTCCCGACCTTCCACCTCTCGATCCACTAATGTCAGTGGTGGTTTGAAGGGCTTGGTCAGCCCTGGATACAGTGGAACCAACCCCGAGGAGACCCGGCAAGTTTATCACTGCACCCCCTGATAAACAGTTCCTTACTAAGGGTGTTCCCGTAGATGCCATGGTGGTAGCAGCAACCACTAAAAAGGAGATAGCGGAAACGTCTTCCTCTGTCCATCCTCCTAACAAGGAGTCTAGGACCATGGATAGATACAGGAAGCGAATGTTTGCTTCAGCAACCTTTTCCATGAGGTCGCTGAATTACTTATGCCATTTTACCCAGCTTCAGAGGGATCTCCTGAAAGAGCTTGGAGATTCCCCTCTAGGATCCATCAGCTGAAGGGGCTCAAGCTAAAGTGGCTTCTCAGCTGGTGACCCTTAATTCAGTAGTTAATTCCTCCATGAGGCTCATTTCCTATGCAGCCGATGGTGCGAGTAGAGCCACAGGTACAGGCGTTGCCCGCAGGAGACACGCATGGATGTGACTGTGTAATTTTGCAGAACCTTTTAGAGCGTCATTCACCAACACTCCCTTTGACGGTTCATTTCTTTTTGGACCACAGGTGAAAGACACTCTGACTAGGTGTGAACAGGAAGGCAAGACTCTCTCTGTCATGGGAGTCCATTTTTCCACTCCCTCTAGACCATATCCCAAGGGTCAGAAGAGTGGTAAAATGTGGTTTCGGAAATCCCAGGGAGCCTCGACTGACACACGTAGTGATTTTTCCTCCAGGAGCAGAGGAGGAAACAACAAAGGGCAGACGGGGTCCGCAGAACCAGGGCAGCAGAGAATCTTTCTCTGACAAGCCCTTCCAGCATCCCTGAAGGGTTGCCCGGCTGCCTGCCTCTGGAGGCAGTCGGGTGAAGACTTTCACTGTACCCAAAAGCCTGGCAAAACCTAACGCGAGACAAATGGGTACACTCAGTCATATCCAGAGGCTACATAATTCCCTTCTTTCAACCCCCCTTACTGTCAAGCAAATCTCTTCCAGATGTTCCACCCAATCTGAGGGCCCAAGCAGTCATAGAAGTTTCAAGACTGCTAGGAAAAAAAAGAGTCATCCAGGAAGTCCCGGCAGGCCAACTCGGATCCGGAACTTACTCAAGGTTCTTTTTGGTAACAAAAAAGACAGGGGACTGGAGACCAATATTGGATCTCAGCAGACTAAACAAGTCTGTTCAAAGAACAAAGTTTCGGATGGTCACGCTACAGTCCATTCTACCCTTTTTGGGTCAAGACAATTGGATGTGCTCAATAGATCTTCAGGATGCATAATATCACATCAAAATGGACAGGCGCTCCAGGAGATTCCTTCGCTTCCGGCTGGGAGCCAGTCATTACCAGTTCAGAGCTCTGCCCTTTGGTCTCACCACAGCCCCCAGGGTGTTCACCAAATGCATGGTAGTAGTCACGGCTCACCTGAGGCGTCAAGGATTCTAGGTGTTTCCATATCTAGACGACTGGCTCCTTACTGCTACTACTGGGCATCAACTCCTTCAAGCCAGGGACTATACAATCACAGTTTGTGCCCAGCTAGGCATTACTATAAATTTCGTAAAATCTGCCTTATTGCCCGGTCAGTCTATTACATATATAGGAGCAGATTTAGATACAAGAAGTATGTCCGCAAGGCTACCGCCAGACAGGGTGGCCACAATTCGGCAGCAAGTTCATATCCTCATGCAATGCAAAAGGCTACAAGTCAGGTTGGTCCTTCAAACTCTGGGTTCTATGGCAGCGGCAATTCTTCTGATACCTCTGGCCCGTTTTCACATGAGAATCCTTCAGTGGCTTCTCTTCACACAGTGGTCCTTTCAACAGCTCCCCATGTCTCACATGATCATAATTACAGAAACATGCAAAAGGCACCTTTCCTGGTAGATGGTCTCCCCACTAGTGTCTCAGGACAGACCATTCATCCAGCCTCCCCCGGTTGCCACAGTGACCACGGATGCCTCACTGATAGGGTGGGGGGGGCATTATCAGGGCAGGACAGTCCAAGGCACTTGGCAGCCTCACGAGTACCATCTGCACATAAATGTCTTGGAGATGAGAGCCGTGCTCATAGCGTTGCAAGCACTTCAAGACTCCCTCCCTTCCGGGACCATTGCAATTCAAACGGACAACATGTCAGTAGTGTGGTACATCAACAAGCAGGACGGAACCAGATCCTACCCCCTATGTCGAGAAACACTCAGACTCTGGCAGTGGGCGATTTCCTCCCAACGATTTTGTGTCCAACGTCATAGCAGACAGGCTCAGCAGAGCTATTCTCATGCCTCACGAGTGGTCTCTGAATCAGGTAGTTGCGGATATGATCTTCCGCAAATGGGGACAGCCTTGCTGCGATCTGTTTGCCACCCCCTTCAACAGCAAATGCAGCAACTACTTCTCCCTTTTACCGCTTCCCGACCACCCTCCCAGAGACGCTCTAGTCCCTGATTGGCCTCAGGGACTTCTTTATGCTTTCCCGCCGTTCCCTCTTATACCCAAACTCATGCAGAAAGCTATATCGTTGGGTTGCAAAATGATCCTCATTGCCCCTTACTGGCCTCGACAGATATGGTTTCCGTTCCTGCACCGTTACCTCCTCGAGCAGCCCTGGACTCTGGATCCTATTCCAGACCTGCTGATTCATCAATCAGGAGAGCTGCATCGATCCCTCCAAACACTCCAGCTTACAGCTTGGTTGATCCAATTCCAACCCTAGCCGGGCTTCCCAGCATCTCCCCGGCTGTGCGTGAGATTATTGTCTCCTCTCACAAATCTGCTACTAGGAAGACTTATGCTAGCAAATGGAAATGTTTCTCTTGTTGGGCAGAGGCTAGGAACATAGATCCCTTTTCAGCCCCAGTTCATGAAATCTTGGAGTTCCTAACAGAGCTTTTTCATTCTGGGTCCGCTTCTGCCACAATCAGGGTTCAATTAGTGGCCATCTCTAACTTTCATGTTGGGTTTTCTAATCTAAACATTATGTCTCATAAGCTGTGTAAGGCCTGCCTCAGAGGGACGACTCTCCTTAGGCCCCCAATGAGAGATCCCCCTCCCCATTGGGACCTTAATTTGGTACTAACCTCCTTGATTATGCCCCCTTTTGAACCAGCAGCATCCTGCTCCATTAAGTTTCTATCTTGGAAAACTCTCTTTCTGGTAGCTATTACCTCAGCCAAACATGTCTCGGAACTTCAGGCACTAAGTGTTCCTCCTCCGTACATAGTTTTTCATAAGGACAGGGTTGCTCTGATAATCCCTCCTTTCTTCCGAAAGTCTGCTCAGAAAATAATCTAAACCAATCTATAGACCTTCCTATGTTTTTCCCTAACCACACCAACAAGGCAGAATACAAATTACACATTTTGGATGTTCATAGACAATTGCATTTTTACCTGCATAGAACGAAGGATATAAGAAAGTTGGACCAACTTTTCCTTTCCTATGCTAAGGGCAAACAGGGTTTTCCAGTTTCCAAAGTGACCCTGTCTAGGTGGTTGTCTCACATTATTACCTTCATCTATCAACTAAGAAACAAAGAGTTGTATACCAAACCGAAAGGTCATTCTACTAGGGCTCTGGCCACCTCTTTAGCCTTCCAGTCTAGGTTGCCCATGGACTCTATCTGTGCCACTGCCACGTGGGCAAATCCTCATACCTTTATTACTCATTACAAGTTAGACATGGTCTCTAGGAGCTAACTTTGGTTCCACTGTTATGAAGAGTCTGTTCCAATGAGCTGCCCAGGATCGTAGGTGCTAGGGACGCTGTCCCAACAAGCAAGAAACGAAGGTGAGATAGACAACTTAACATAAAGAAGTTATGAACCTATCATAACGTTCCATGTTAGTTGTCTTCATTTCGCCTTCTTTCTTGCATGCCCCCCTCCATCCCCCTGTCCTATTGGACCAAGAGGAGTTTTCGTTTCACTGGCTGAGCGTTCTCTGGTTTCTTTTCTCTACTGACTTAGAGATTATAACAGGTAGGTTTAACCCTCTGTTTGGAAGGGTTTCTTTCCATAGCTATGGCTGGGGTTAGCTATTTCAAATGAGATCTGGGTAGCTAGAACTAGGTATCATGGGATAAGGGGTAGCCTCGAGCCAGTAAACAGCTCTCGAGCTATAGAAGATGGCCGAGTCAGAGCCGAGGATCGGCTCCGATTCCAACAAGCAAGAAAGGCGAGATGAAGACAACTAACATGGAACGTTATGGTAGGTACATAACTTATTTTTCTGCATGTTAACAGACTAATGAGTGTGCAGTGAGTAGTATGTGCTGGTTGTATTCCAATGTGCAGGTATAGTTTAAGCGACAGCTTTACAAACTATATGGAAGCAGATGTCTGCATTACTACAAGTATTTGACAATCTTAATGTGTATTGTCATTCTAAACATGTGCATGGTATATCACACAACATATGCTATTAATTTATGTAGTGTGGTTGATATATTTGTCAACAAGTAGTGAGAGACCAGGGTTGAAGTGTATAGGGGAGGTAAGATTTAGCTGCATTGTAAATATCTAGGGCCTTCATTTTGTTAGGAGAGTTAGTATTGAGTGTATGAAACATACCTCTGCTTAGCTGAATCTGTGGCAGCAGGTATAAATGCATTGAGACATTTCTTTTTGAGCCCAGATGATACTGGGTTTGAATCAGGTGTATGTAATACTTTTAAATAAATAGCAATAATGCAAAGCAATTATTGTTATATTACATTCACCATGCGTTACTTAGCGTGGAGTGTTTCAGCAGCATTGCTTGGAGGTAACCGCACCAAGAAAGAGACTGTCATTGTCAAATGGAATTGGTGTATAATGCCAAACTCTGGGCAAATACAGAGGACAAAATGTGAAGGGCTCCATTGCTTTTTTAAATTACTTATATGTGTAGTGTGCGATTTTATTTTTTTGGCCAGATTATAGGTGTTAAAATGGGGTAGATAGGAAAGTGGTGAAATGGGGAGCAAGCAAGGGGAAGAACAAGGGGAAAGCAGTACAGGAATGTGCAGGACAGAGGTAGGAAAGAACCAAAGCTATCCTTTTCTTTAACATTTGAACTGAAAATATGTGCAAAATATTAGCTGAATTTGGACTCTCGCCTCCACAAAGAGGAGTGACAACAATGCAATCATGTTGTATAGCCTATTGGACCAAATCAAGTGCATCAAGAAGACACATGTGCGAAATGGAGAACTATGTACAGGACGATATTTTTTTGTGGAACAGGTGCAATTTTTTTTAATTCAGTAAGAGAGGAATGCTGGGTAAGGAATGTTGGTATTTCTGGGTCAGGTAAGTTGGGTAGGTGAGGAAGCAAATGCAAACAAACAGGACAAGACAAAGGAGGGACAGTGAGAGACACAAAAGTTTGGGGGACACCAAGACTGGGGTGAGGGAGGTGAAAACACAAGCTCATGTATGTCAAAAATGGAGACAGTGAGAATCTAATCCTCATCCATATAACTGTCATCACTGCGACCTTACTATGCTGGTTACTGAAGTGCTTGACATCTTCACCTCCAATGGACCATGAGGGAGTGCAGCCTCTCCATCCAGTGTAGGTGCACACCACTGGTGTGGTCCACAACCCTATGCGCCAACCCTTGCATCTTCTGGCAGGTGATGAATTCCCCACCTCTGCCACTACTCTCAGATGGTACCACAGCACCAGCTGCTGGGGCAGTGTTACCTGAGACTGCAGGTAATGCAGGGGCAGCAGAGGCAGTGCTGGCAGGTTGGGTCCCAGACATGCTGGGCATTGGTGCTGGAGCCGGTGGAGCAGGGGCAGGCTGACCCACTGGGGCTGGCCTACCTCACTGTGCTGTGAAGCATTTAGTGATTTGTTACAGGTGGATGACATAGAGACACTTTGGCAACACATAATAGAAAATAAAAAAAGAGATAACTGTTGTGGTGAGAGAAAAAAAGAATAAGTACCATAATATATATAATGCAGTATCACAATTATACAGCTATTTTATCTGAACTATTATATTTAAGTATACGTCCTATCAACTACAAACTGTAATTACAGATTGCGCAAAGTAATCCTTGCAATGTTCATATATTGCACATATGCTTGGTCCAAGTATGCTGATTACAGTTAACAACAGGGCATTTATTCCACTTGTATAGAGTTAATGTTGTGTAATATTATGAAGGAAATTCTGTATTGTATAATTGCTACTTGTGGTATTTGAAACCACTTTGCTACTACTGTATAGAATACAAACAATATATATATATATATATATATATATATATATATATATATATATATATATATATATATATATATATATATATATCATTAACTTTTAAAGCTACAATAATACTTCTCTTATGGTGCATACATACCACTTGCTTTTCTCAGTCTCTCCAGATGATCAGCATGAGCCTGGTGATTCAACTCTATTCCAGCATTAGCTGTGGAAAGAAAAGAACAGAGCATTATGTATACCAGTCTTGCATATATTTAGCTTTATATGTATTAAAATGTTTCTTTATTAGCATACTTACACAACTGTGGGATGTCACCAGTTTGAAACTCAAAAACTGGTTGAGCGTATCCCTCTTGTGCCTTTGTAGGTTGTTGAAATAGTGCCTACACTGTTCTCCAGTGTGTGGGTTGCCAGTCACACTGGATACAGCCTTAAACTACTCCAAACGTCAGACTTGTACTGGGAGCCAGAATGGTCCCCCTGCAGAAGCCTTTGGCTTTGGTGCTTTACCAGGAGTCCAGTAAATATCCTGGCTTCCTGAACACACCATCTCTGTACCCTGAGCTGAACACCTTCCCCTCTAATGCCAGACATGTCTAATACCAAAAGTAGAGCAATGACAACTAATGATTTCCTGCCAGTTCCAGTTATCATGTTTACTAGTAGTGGGCAAACCCAAGCAGTGATGCCAACCACATTTGAGCGATGTTAAGTGGAGAGCAGCAGTGCCAAGCAGAGAGGAGATATATATTTTTTTAATTGGAAGGGTAATCTGACATTTGACATTAGTTTGAGGAGTGTCTATTGCTGTAGGTTGGAAACAAATATTGAAAATTGGAATGTAACTGTTAGGTAAGTTAACTTTGTAGACATGCACTGGGGGCATAAATGTCATGACCTGACACATTTTGTTTTGGCTTTATAGACTGATAAACTGATTTTTATAGAGTGGAATGCAAATCTATGCATAAGGGACAAAACATTTACTTCCACAGTGGTGATTTTCCATCTTTGCCACAGAAGAAGTGCTGTTCAGACGTAGTCATAAATCATTCATAAATATAGCTGACAGTTTCAGGTTTTAACCGTGTAAGTGAGTGATCTGACGAGGTTCTTGTATACAGATTTATTTGTGTCTGTGTCTTATTTAAGTATGAAGGCCATCCAAATCCAGATAGCAGAATTATACTTACAGAAATATAGCAGACAGTATTCCCACACTCATACATCTGAAAACACAATAAAGGTGTCTTATCCCTCATACCTATAAATTCATATAAGCTCCACTATTTAAAGTTTTATAAATGACATTGAATATAAAGTGAAATGGAACAACAGTAAAAATGTCTGGAATGTCCTGTATTAGAACCCAGGGCCATGTGTGTGGCAACTCTATACTTACACCTGCTGCCACAAGAATGTTGAAATAACAGTTGTATATTTTTCTGTTCATTCCTATAAACTGGAGTGTCACAACAGTAAAAATATGATGTTAAGCTGTCCAATCTCGCCTTCGTTCTTGCTGGATAGGTTCAGAGCCGATCCTCGGCTCTGACTCGGCCACTTACTATAGCTCGAGAGCTCTTTACTGGCTCGAGGCTACCCCTTATCTCAGACTGCCCAGCGCCAGCTACCCAGATCTCGTTTGCCGCTTTAAGTGCAAGGTGGCGATCAATACTGGCTTAGGCTTAGTATAATTTTTTTTGTCTCTTTAAACTCAATTATTGTGCTTAATATTTGGTATAGCTGTTCTTTGGTAGTAGTTTGTAAGTTTCATTTACTGTAAATCCCCTTTATCTCGTCCTTGTGCTTTACCTTTGTGCTGTGTTGGCAGTTGCCCTTTAGATGCTAGGCCTTCTGTTATTTCCTGAACTCGTTTAACTTAGAGAGTTCTTCCCTTCCCCCCTTCTTAAGGACAGCTGTTTAGGTTAGAGGCTCTCCTTTAAAGTCTTCATTAATTTTTAGTTTATTTCTATTGTGGTTTGACCTTTCTTAAAATGTCTAAGGAAGTTAAAACCTTTGGTTTTAAAAAGTGTGACTCATGCTGTCAGAAGATGTCTCTGACAGATGGGCACACTAGTTGTGTTTATTGCTTGGGGACTCTGCACCTGCAGGACTCTTGTGCTATTTGTCATGCCTTTAGTCCAAGGGTCCTGCAGGAGCGGAAAAACAAGCTTATCCTCCGTGGATTATTAAAACTTGATTCTCCGGCTAAAGCACCTCAGCCAGTGAAACCTTTGAAACCAGTCAAGTCATCAGCTGCATGTTCGGAACCGACCTGTGAGCTTGACAAACCAAGTGTGTCGGTGCCGGCTGGCACTGATGAAACTACCCCTCTGTCGGCTCCAACTGTTACTTCGGAGCCGTCTCGGAGCCACAAAAGAGCTAGGTCTGCTTCTTTGGAGCCAATCCACTTGGTGCCACAATCTCCATTACTTCAAAGCAAGTCCAGTCATCGCTCATCTTCCCATTCCTCTCGATCCTCTGGTTATCAGATCAGGATGTGGAGAGAGTGGTCAGTAGGTTGCTTAAGTTATAGGCCCTTGCTAACATGCTTTCGAGCCCACCTCAACAGGCTTCGTCTCCATCCACTTCGATTTTGGTTCCTCCTCCAACTATAACTAGTTCGGAGCTGGAGTCTATGGATGCTGTGATAGTGGTTCTTTTGGCTCCGATGACATCCTCATCGGCTCTGACGTCTGCTAAGATTACCTTGATTCTTCCTCCCAATTGGAGTGCTGTCTCCACAGACAGCTCCACTATCAGTTCCATCGGCTCCATCCCCCTTGGTGCCTGTGACAACTTCTGCTCCTCCTCCAGCCCCAAAGCGTACGGAACCTATGCCCCAGGACACCCCATTGGGTGAACTCTCTTCTTTCAGAGCCTCCCCAGAGCTTTCTGAGCAGGCTCTTTGGAAGAAAAAGTGCAAGAGGAAGCACATAGACTCCCCTGAGTCTGTCACCTCAGATACAGACCTGGATGAATCGGAGGCGTCCCCAAGGTCCCCCTCTGAAAATGTTTCCTTTTCAGACATCCTTGAGATTCTCAGGCAAAGGCATAGCTGGACTTCCCTAGCCCCCTCTGAGGACAAGCCTGTATACCTAGACGCAGTTGGTTCCTGACCTTCCACCTCCTGGATTTCTCTGCCTTTTGATCCACTCATGTCTGTAGTGTCTCAAAAGGCTTGGTCAGCTCTAGATTCCATGGAACCTGTCCCGAGGAGACCCAATAAATTCATCACAGCTCCCAAAGACAAACAATTCTTAACTAAAGATGTCCCGGTTGATGGCATGGTGGTAGCAGCAGCCACAAAGAGAGAGTTAGCAGAAGCCTCCTCATCTGTCCATCCACTGAATAAAGACTCTCCTACAATGGACAGATATGGGAAGCAAATGTTTTCATCAGCAACCTTATCCCTTAGGTCCCTGAACTATCTTTCCCATTTTACTAGGCTTCAGAGTTCAGGGGGATCTCCTAAAAGAACTTGGAGATATCCTACAAGATCCCACAGCTGAGGGAGCTACAGCCAAAGTAGCTACCCAGCTTGCGACTCTTAATTCAGTAGTCACCTCCTCCATTAGTCTTATTTCATATGCAGCTGATGGAGAGAGTAGAGCTACAGGAATAGCTCTTAGGAGACATTCTTGGCTGCGACTGTGTCAGTTTGTGGAACTTTTCAAGCGTACTTCACCAGTACCCCCTTTGATGGCTCTTCTCTCTTTGGGCCTCAGGTGAAAGACATGCTTACAAGGTGCCAGCAGGAAGGCAAGATGCTCTCTGTTGTCAGAGTCCATTTTTCCACTCCTACCAGACCATACCCAAAAGGTCAGAAGGGTAGAAAGATGTGGTTTCGAAAATCCCAGGGACCCTTGCCTGATGCACATTGTGAATTGTCTCCCGGGGCAGAGGTGGAAATAATAACAATGGCAGACACTGCTCTCATGGCAGAGGGGGTCTGCAAAATCAAGGTGACAGAGATTTGTTCTCTTCCAAACCCTATCATCATCCCTGAAGGGATGCCCAACTGCTCAACTCTGGAGGTGGTCGGGGGAAGGCTTTCATTGTACTCAACCGCTTGACAAAATATTACAAAAGACAAATGGGTACTAGCCATTATATCTGGAGGTTACAAGATTCCATTTCATCAGCCCCCTTTTGTTTCAAAAAAATCCATCCCGGCTGGCCCACCCAATCTAAGGGATCAGGCAGTCACGGAAGTTTCAAGACTGCTAGAAAAAAGAGCCATCCAGGAAGTCCCCGCAGACCAAGTAGGATCCGGAACTTACTCAAGATTCTTTTTAGTGCCCAAAAAGACAGGAGACTGGAGACCATTTCTGGATCTCAGCAGATTAAACAAATCTGTACAAAATGAAAAGTTCCTGATGGTAACACTGCAGTCCATTCTCCCCTTTCTGGGGCAGGACAATTGGATGTGCTCCATAGATCTTCAGGATGCATACTATCATATAAAAATGGACAGACGGTTCAGGAGATTTCTACGCTTCTGGCTAGGGGCCAGTCATTACCAATTCAGAGCTCTGCCCTTTGGTCTCACCACAGCCCCCAGGCTGTTCATCAAATGCATGGCAGTAGTCACGGCTCACCTGAAACATCACGGATTCTAGGTGTTTCCTTATCTGGGCGACTGGCTTCTCACTGCTACCACCTGGCAACAACTTATAGAAGCATGAGATTACACCATCACATCCTGTGCTCAACTAGGCATCACAATAAACTTTGAAAAAATCTGCCTTGTTGCCCTGTCACTCTATCACATACATAGGAGCAGAGCTAAACACAAGAAAAATGATTGTAAAATTGCCTCAGGAAAGAGTTTCCATTATTCGAAAACAGGTGTCATTTCTCCTGAGGAGCAAAAGAATTCAAGTCAGATATGTTTTTCAGGTTCTAGGGTCCATGGCAGCAGCCATTCTTCTAGTCCCCTTAGCATGCTTTCACATGAGAATCCTTCAGTGGCTTCTTTTCGCACAATGGTCTTTCCAGGAATTACCCATGTCTCACATGATGCTAATTATGGAATCTTGCAAAAGACACCTTTCCTGGTGGATGGTCTCCCCAATAGTTTCTCAAGGAAGACCTTTCATGGAACCCCAACCGGTCGCCACAGTGACCCCGAACACTTCCCTGATAGGGTGGGGGGGGGCATTATCTAGGGAAGACAGTCCAAGGCATTTGGCAACCTCACGGGTACCTCTTCAAGACTCTCTCCCTGCCGGGACTATTGCGATACAGATGGACGATATGTCAGTGGTTTGGTATATCAGCAAACAGGGCGGGACCAGGTCTTACCCCTTGTGCTGAGAAGCCCTCAGACTGAGGCAATGGGCGATGACCTCCCAACATTTTCTGATAGCAACGGATATCCCTGGGACATCCACCATAATAGCGGACAGGCTCAGCAGGGCTATACTCATGCCTCATGAGTGGTCTCTGAAGCAGGAAATTGTGGATCTTATTTTCCACAAATGGGGTCAGCCTTGCTGTGATCTCTTTGCCTCTCCCCTCAACAACAAATGCAGCAGCTACGTCTCCCTTGTTCCTCCTCCAGGTCAGACACTCAGGGACGCTCTAGTCAACGATTGGCCTCAGGGACTCCTTTATGCATTTCCCCCCTTCCCCATAATTCCAAAAGTCATTCAGAAAGCAAAATCGTTGGGTTGCAGAATGATCCTCATTGCCCTATATTGGCCTCAACAGATTTGGTTCCCATTCCTTCACCCCCACCTTCTAGCCCAGCCTTGGATTCTGGACCCAGTTCCGGACCTCTTGATTCATCAGTCAGGAAGGCTGCACCAATTCCTCCAATCTCTGAAGCTCACAGCTTGGTTACTCCACTTCCACTCCTAGCCAGGCTCTCCAGTATTTCCCCAGCAGTGCATGATATTATTGTTTCCTCCCATAAGACAAATACGAGGAAAGTCTATGCTAGTAAGTGGAAAAGATTCTCTTATTGGGCAGAATCCAGGAATATAGATCCTTTTACTGCTCCTATACATGAGATTTTGGATTTCCTAGCAGAACTGTTTAATTCTGGTGCAGCGGCTGCTACCATCCAAGTACAACTGGCTGCCATTTTAAATTTTCATGTCGAAGTTTCTAACTCCAGCATAATGTCTCACAAACTCTGTAAGGCCTTCATGAGAGGTACATCTCTACTTAGACCCTCAGTGAAATAGCCACTTCCACCTTGGAATCTCAATTTGGTTCTTGCCTCCTTGATACTTGCAACCCTTTGAACCAGCAGCATCATGTCCCTTGAAGTTTCTCTCTTGGAAAACTCTTTTCTTAGTTGCTATTACTTCTGCCAGACGTATTTCAGAACTTCATGCACTATGTGTTCACCCTCCATATCTAGTTTTTCACAAAGACAGGGTTTCCCTGAGAACTAACCCATCTTTCCTACCTAAAGTTTGTTTGGACCACAGTTTGAATCAATCCATTGAACTCCCTGTTTTTTCCCTAATCGTTCCAACAAGGCAGAATACAGATTACACCAATTGGATGTGCATAGACAACTCTCTTTCTATCTTCATAGAACTAAAGAAATGAGAAAATCAGATCAGTTGTTCCTTTCATTTGCTAACAACAAACAAGGCCTTCCAGTTTCTAAAGTAACATTGTCAAAATGGTTATCGGACACCATAGTCCATACCTATCACTTGCGACAAAAAGATCTTCCAACAAAACCCAAAGGCCATTCAACCAGGTCAGTAGCTACTTCGGTAGCTTTTCAGTCTAGATTGCCCATAGATTCAATTTGCGCAACAGCTTCTTGGGTGGATCATCATACATTCATTTCTCATTACAAAGTAGATGTGGTCTCACAGGGCAAAGCTTCCTTTGGTTCCATGGTTCTGAAGAGTCTGTTCCAATGAGCCACCCAGGATTGAGGTGCTAGGGACACTGTCCCATCTAGCAAGAATGAAGGCGAGATTGGACAACTTAACATAAAGACGTTATGTACCTACCATAACGTTCCATGTTAGTTGTCCATCTCGCCTTCCTTCTTGAGTCCCTCCCTCCATCCCCCTTCCTTGAAGATTGAGAGGAGTTTTCTCAATAGTTTCACTGGCTAATTTGTTTATTAGTTCCTTCTCAACCAAATGAAGACAATTAACTGTATATCCAGGTTTATTTATGGATTATCCTATATATTTATGTCTAGTGTGAGCTATCTCAAATGAGATC
Source organism: Protopterus annectens (assembly GCF_019279795.1). Lineage (NCBI taxonomy): Eukaryota > Metazoa > Chordata > Ceratodontiformes > Protopteridae > Protopterus > Protopterus annectens. The sequence continues at coordinate 36,590,965 of NC_056746.1, read as the reverse complement.
TGGGTAGCTGGCACTGGGTATTCTGGGATAAGGATGAGCCTCGTGCCAGTAAAGAGCTCTCAAGCTGTACTAAGTGGCCGAGTTGGAGCCGAGGATTGGCTCCGAACCCATCCAGCAAGAAGGAAGGCTAGATGAAGGACAACTAACCTGGAACGTTATGGTAGGTGCATAGCTTCTTTTTCACTTCCTGTATTACAACCCAGGACCATCTGTATTACAGCCCTACACCTGCTGGCACAGGAATAGTTAAATGACAGATGCATAATTCCCTATTTATTCTTAAGTTCTGTTTGTTTACTGCCACTCAGTGCTGCTTAGCGTGTTTGTGCAGTGGCCAACAGAATTAATAGAATGCTTCCATTTTAAATTATTGACTGTCTGCATCCTGTCTTCAGGTTTTTGATGACTGCAGGTGTTGGGAACCTTTTTAACCACTGTGCAATGTTTTTTATCGGCGTTGTGCATTGAAAGCAAAAATTGCAATAATGTATCCTTTTTGACCTTTACACATTTTACACCCTGTCTGCAGGTGTTCTGTCTGCTTCCTGTGTGGGCCACTAGTCCAGGTTTGTGCACTGCTAAGCAGCATTCAGATGTGATCAGCAAAGCAAAGCTAAACCTGGCATTCATTGTATATCTCCATTTTCTTTGTTTGCGTTAAGCTGCACACCATGCAAACACTGGCATTAAAAAAAGGAAACATAACTGAAATGAAAACAATCTATGAAATAAGCACTACAAATTTTTTGTTGGTACACATGAAATGTTTTTACACAGGTCTGGCTTTGAACTCTTATTCCAGTGATCCTTCAGAACAGAGTAACGGTGTCTTATCCCTCTTTGAAACACAAACAGCTTTACAGCAGGGAACTGAAATCATTCTGGATACAACCAGCTGCAACATCATGCACAGCATTAACAAAGCATATGACAGTGGTTTGTACATGTATTAATTTCAGATATAGTACATTGAGTGATCACACAACCATTTATGACTGTTGCTTCCTCTGTCTCATCTCTCTGTGTTTTTTGCTCCTTTTTGTCTTATCTGAGCAGTAATCTGTGACATACAGTCTGTAAGGCATTCTGTATCATTGTCCTTAAAGTTTGTGAGGATATTTATTTATTTATTTATTGCAGTTGGTTTACCAGGATAGTCCATTGGGCCATTGAAGAACCCGTTTTCAATGGAGTCCTGTGGAGAAAAGCTCCAAAAAGAAAATAAATGTACATTAACATTTGAACAGTAAATATGTAGGTACATACTATAAAAGAACATAAGCAAAACATAAATGTACTTAACATTTGACAGTGACAATATTGGTACAGGCTAACGAAGGAATAAAAGCAAAACATAAAAGCATTTTAATGAACAAACATAGTAGATGAATATAGTAGAATATTAAATGCAATAAGATACAGATATCAACAAATGAAGGGGAAGTTGGATGTTGCTGAACAGAAACTGTGAAATGTGTGCTGCTTACTTATATTTAAAACCTTGATACACACCCACTGGAGGTAAGGGAGTCTGAATTGCTGTTGTGTTTTTCTGCTCCCTACCAGTAATCATTCACAGTTGCAATCAATTAGTAAACAAACACTGAGGGAGTGCCTGCACTATGTTTACATCTAATACACAGAGTCAAGAATCTGTGATTCAGCAATTCTAATGAGTTCACACCTGCTCACCGGCCTGACATGCATCTGGAGCAGACATTCCCAGTAAACAAATGTTAAATAAAAAAATAAACTAAATAAACGGTGTAGCTATGGAACCCAAAGGTGAGGAGACTTGTTTATATGGATAACACAGAAGAGGATATTACTTTGGGGTATATCTGCACATAAGACTGCTGACCATGAGAATGTATGTTTGCATTTTTCAGCTATATACTGCAAATGCAGAAATGTCATTAAGAAAAATATGCTTATTTGTATATGCATTTGCAAATGCTACTTTTATCTGTATGCATTTCTTAGAAGTATACTGATGGCATGGGCATGCTTGTCAGGGGGTGCACTACACTATCTTGAAATACTGAAATCTCGTATTTCAGTATCTCGAGACTAAAATATCGAAAGACCAGTTGCGCGAAAGTCCACATAACCGAATCCGGAAATGTCGAATAAGCGGTTGTGGTGGTGTGCTGTGTTAATGGATAGCTGTAGATTCAGGTAAGTGTTTATATTTTAAGGGTTTTAGGTAGGGGCTTTAGTGTATTTTAGTATGTTGGGAAGTTGTAGGCGTAGGTGACGGTATGTAGGTAAGAGTGTGAGTGTGCAAGTGTTGAAAATGGTGGTGTTTTTACATATGTGATGCGTTTTTGTGCGAGGGGAATATAGAGTATGTAGTGGTGGGTTTAGTGCCTTTCTTTTTAGTGTGACCTTGGAGTTAGTATATGTAAGTAGTGTGGGTGTAGGGGGGGGTGCAGCAGCCCACATGGGGGGTACAGAGGGCATGTCCCCCTGCTTATATGTAGGGTAGGTTTGTGTATTTGTGTTGTGTTTGTATGTGTTTTGTTTGTTTATTGTAGTGTGGGGAGGAAGATGTATGTGTGTTTGTGTGGTGGAGGGTGTATTTAAAAGTTGTGATTTTGAATTTCATGCTTTTGGGGTTTTGGTATTTTGAATTTTCAGCTTTATAGTCTCTAGATACTGAAATTCAAGATTTCAGTATTTCGAGCTTATAAAGTGAATCCTTGTCAGGACATTTCACTTTCTGTGATGCACAGCCTGATTAACTGTCATCACAACTGCTAATGTTACAACTGCTTTTCTGTATACATTCTTCTATTGTTATTTCCATGAAATGGTAAATGTCTTATATCGTCAATGACACAGGGGTGTTAGCCTTCTAGGATGGACCATACACACCTCTGGCCACAGGTAGACACAATTGGCAATAGCTTAAAATGGAGTTTTCTGTGTTAAATCTGTAGACATGTTTTAGGGACAGTTCATTTGATAGTACTTTTAATATTTCACTGATGGTTTGTTAGCAAAATATGTCATTTGCCTGTTCTTTTCAGGGTGAAGGAGCACAGTTGCATTTCTGTTTTGGCACAAACAAGGATATGTTGCTATTGTTGTTCTCCTTGTTTTACATCCAGCCTTGCTTTGTGTGTGATTTTAATATGTTACAACCACACAATTCCATTTTTTATATTTTAACATCTTGACTGTTTTATGTTTGGGGGGGGGGGTGTAGATTGCAACAGCTAACAACACATGCTAATTGATTACACAGGGGCTTAGGCTGGACATAGTCATCCAAGTTCTTTTTAAAAGTATTGTTAATGGACATATAAAGGGCAAAAGGTTTTAACCCCCTGTGTTACTGCTAATTGTGATGATGTTGTCCTTACCATTTGCTTAAATTTTTCCAGGACCATCATCAATGGGAAGCATAACATTAACTGCATGTGGTAAGCCAAATATCTTTTTTGTCAGTAGTGATGAGCAGTTCAAAGAAATGTATATTTCATCCATATGTTTAGTGTGAGTTTTAGGACTGTTGTGTGTATTTCTGGACTCTCTGTAGTAGTGGCACCACTGTTATTTTGTTAGCAAACATTTGACTATAGTAATGTAGCTATTAATTTCTTTCTTGTGTTTGTTGTTTATTATCAAAGGTTATCCTGACAATGGAAGTATAGGACTCTTAACCACCTGATATCAGAGTATTGGCAGACTCTGATGATGATGGCAGCCAAACAGAGGCACAGTCGGTGGGGGGCAGAGGTTGAATCTGACATTGAGGTTGATATTCAGCCACCCCATGTAATTCCATCAGACACAGCCAGTAGGCTACTCCAACCCATTCCAGTGAGCCCTCAGATATTGGACAGGTGGAGGGTGAGTCACTCAATCAGGGAAGTGTGTTACTGTAGTTTCAGTGCCTGTTGACTCTGGCCATAGCCAAAGTGTGGGTAAGGTGCCACACAGGAGGGTTCTTAGGGGTGCTTGGAGGAGGCCTGCTATCCATCTTCCACCTGATCCAGGTGTGTCTTCCCATGCCACTTGATGTATGTTTAGGGCCATCTTAGAGGCACAGGCACATTCCTCCAGAGAAATGCTTAGGGTTGTAGATGTGGCACAGGTTGACATGCATGACTGCCTCGACCACTTTGCCAATTCAGTGGATCGGATGAATGACACATTCAAACGTGCGGTGCTTATGATAGAACATCTGCTGGAGGGGGACAGCATCTTCGTGGACATAGGTCAGCCATATCATCTGGTGTTAGCCAACATAGCCATGCCTGATCATGCTTCCATAGTGACAGTACTTCCACTGCTCCATCAGTGGTTGAGGTGTCCACACCCAGACAAGCCAGGCCATGGGATCATAGTCCTGGGCATCCTCATGAGGGGAGCTAGTCCAGCAGAAATAAGTCATGTTCATGAAGCAGCATTGCATCTAACTGTGGGTGTGGACATGCCAGTGCAACTCCTGGCAGAGCCAGTTCTTGTAGTTGCTTATGACAATGATGGACTGCCACCTATACCATGCATGGCTCACACCTGTCCAACATCCCAAGACGTACAGAGCTTGGCTGTCTTTGTGCAGACACTCATACACCAGTTTCACCTGGAGGACCCATACAGAGACACACACAAAACAGTTACATGTTTCAGCTGTGAAGTGTAAAGCTCATTTTGTCTCCCTGGCCATTTCTTACTTTATCTGAATGTCTGCCTGCTTCTCTTTCTTACTCACACACATTTATAGACCTTTTGTGTCAATGTAGGCTTCCTGCCGTCCTCCACAACACCCTGTGCAAGTGATGATAACTGTGCCATATCACTGTTTTCTATATTTTGAATTCAGGGATACCTAACATTTGTGCCTGATGATCAGGATGCATAGCTGACTTAGTGGTTAGTATATCTGGGTTTGTGATGTTGTTTTGCTAATTGTTGGGAGGGTGGCCTAATCGTTAAGGTGTTTGCCTTACAAGCACAAGGTGCAGGGTTCGAGTCTCACAAGGGATAATTGGCTAGGCTTAAAATGGCTCACAAGGGTAGTTAGCCTAGTACTAACCTATGAACACATTTTGGTCTAAGAAAGTTAGACAGTTGAAACAACACAGGCTCCGATCTGGCTAGAATAACTCCTAAAAAAGTTTAATGTGAAACGCTTTTCGTCTTCCACCTTTGGAAGACTTCATCAGACAAAAGAAAAAAATTTCATACACAGTTTTAAAATGAAAAAGGCGCCAAAGCAAAGCACAGTAATTGAATTCAGCCACCATTCAATTAACTAATTAAATACTAAGTTAAATAATTAAAAGTGCTCTGTATCAAAAACCTTTTTCTTGTGTTAAAAAAGCTCATGTCAACAAAATAAAATCATTCATTTAAAACTTCTGTTTAAAACTTTCATTTTAGAAAAAACAAAATGCAAAACTGTACTCCAACATAAAGTACAGAAATACTGAATGAAAAGCATAAATGTAGGAAAACATAGTTATAAATATAAGCTTGGAGTGTAAAAGAAGAAAAAAAGAACATAATAATAATAATAAGTATAAAATGAGTACAAATATAACAACAGACTACTACTCACAGCACCAAGAGGTGACAGGAGTTATTCTAGCCATATCGGAGCCTGTGTTGTTTCTTTCGTTTTGGAGAGTTTGTTGTTCCAGTTATTTTCAAGCGTTTGTATTTCATGGCTAGAGAGAATGGTTTGAGTTCCTCTGTTGAGCTTACTTCTCAGCCATCGTTGCTACATGGTTCTGGTGTGAGTGAAACAACTAACGTCACACAACTGTTACAGTTAATGAATGAAAAGCTTGAGAAGTTGTCCACGAGAGTGGACAGTTTATCGTAACCTAGTGCTGCAGTAAGACAGAAGGTCACAGCAGGTTCTATTACAGGAAAGCAGACATCTGAGTGTTTGGCTTTATCTAACAGTCCTGTTGACAAAGTTGGAACTGATGGAATGAATTTTGCTGTCAAACACAGCTTGCCTGTAAACAGAGGCAGTGGTGAAGGCCCTATCCATTTAAACTCAACAACTGAGTCCTCCTCGGGGCTTATAGGGCTCCCTAATGTTGCAGAATGGTTAAAAACACAACCTTCTTTTGGATTTAACTGCAAAGATGTCATTAGTGAACGCTCGGCGGGAGGAGGTGAGTCTTTATCTCTTAAGTTAAAGGAGATTGATCGGAAAATGTTAAAACTAAACAAGTTACAATTGGAAGTAAATTATTTTGTAGAGTGTAAGAAACAGAGTGTAGTACCGAAAGGTGTACGATCCTAGCAAAACCCTTCGGGGTTAGAGGCGAGGACAGTGTTTTACAATAAACTTTTAATGTTGTTTGACAAGCACTGTACTGAATTAATGGACATGATGTGCAAACATTATTCTATTTCTATTGAGACTTTAAGTAACGAAATTACAGTTTTAAATAATGACATTAAAACACACCCTGAGTTCATAAGGTACCATTATGATTATAAAAGGGTGATGTTAAGTTGTCAATCTCGCCTTCATTCTTGCTGGATGTGTTCGGCTCCGACTCGGCACTTGCTAAGCTCGAGAGTCACTTTTACCAGCTCGAGGCAGCCCCATATCCCATGATGCAAGGTGGTAAATACCCAGATCTCGTTTGCCGCTTTGCTGATGAGGTACTCCTTTTACCAGCTCTTGGTAAGTAATTTGTTATTCAAATTTTAGTCACCCCATTCCTCCTTTTTCTCTCATATATCAGTGTATTTGTCACTTTTAGATTGTTTTAGGGTCTCTAGCTCCTAGTTTACTGTTTCCCTTGTAGTTTTACTTAGTCGGGCCTTCAATCCTCTCCCATCCCTTCCTGTCAGGGCGTGTGTGTGAGTTTATTTTTCCCCATTTTAAGTTAAATTTTCTGAATCTGGGACTGTGTGAGTAGTGTGTTTTGTGTGTGTGCTCACTATGTCCAAAGAACAGAGGGTCTCAGGCTTCAAGAAGTGTGACTCGTGCTGTCAGAAGATGTCTCTGACAGACGGTCACACTTCTTGTATTTATTGCCTGGGACCTCTCCACCTGCAGGACTCCTGTGCTATTTGTCACTCTTTCAGCCAGAGAGTCCTGCAGGAAAGGAGAAATAAATTAATTTTAAGAGGACTACTTAAACCGGAGGGCTCCCCGGCCAAATCTGCTTCGGGTAAGCCCTCTAAGACCTCCAAGGCCCAGGCTTCTGCTACTAAGCCTTCGGCCCTGGCTCCGACTCCTTTGGAGTCGAGATCGGCTCCGGCTGGAGCCGATCTTATTTTGACTAAATCTTCGGCACCGATGGCTATCGGTGCCGATACTTTAATTGCCACATTGGTGTCGGCTCCGACCGGCTCCGACCACCATGTGTCGAAGACTTCGGTATCGGCGCTGGCCGGCTCCGATAACATTATTTCCTTGCCTGTGTCGGCTCCAGCCAGAGCCGATACATCTTTGACCAAGCTTGGAGCCGATAAGTTGTTGGCTCCGTCTGGAACCGAGGGTTCTTCGGCTCCGATGGTTCCGTTGAGGAAGCGGTCCAGGTCTCCCTCTTTGGAGACGATACTGTCGGCTCCGACCTCTCCTCTTCTTTCAGAGCGGAGCCATCGGAGCCGATCATCTAGGTCTTCCATGCTCTCAGACCATGATTTGGAGAGAGTGGTAAGCAGATTGTTAAAATCACAGGCACTAGCCCAAATGCTTCATAGCCCATCTCAACAGACGACTACTAGTCCACACCCTCTTCAAGTTCCTCCTTCGACTCTCCTCCAGAGCTCGGAGCCGGAGTCTATTGGAATAGTCACTGCTACGGCTGTGGGGCAGATACCACCCCTTTCTGCTCCTTCAGCTTCTACTCTTATCTCCTCCTCGAGACCTTCCTTGGAGGGATCTGGTGGTCGGGCTTCCCTGGTCTGCTCCAAGGGGGTGAGTGGCATCGGACCCTTGTCCGACCCTGCTCTTCCCCTTGGGGCTTCGGCCTTGGTGAGCTCGGCTCCGACATCTGCCTCGTAGCCTTCCCTTTTGGTGGGGCCGGGAGCCCCTGTTTCTTCGGAGCGGGGTCTCTCGGATCTCCCTGGGAGAAGAGCCTTCGAGGTGATGAGGAGTGTGCTGGCCCCCGGGCTCAGTCAGCAGTCTATCCCCTTAGCTCCTCCCTCTATGGTGCCTGTAGATGTCTCTTCCCACTCTCTTGCTCCCGGACCGAGAGATCCACCGCCTCAGGTTTCCCCACTGGGAAGAACCCCTCTTCCGAGGATTCTCCTGATCCATCAGGAGATCCTCCGCAGAAGAGGACCTGTAAGAGGAAGCACCTAGACTCCCTGAGTCTACAACTTCAGATACCGACTTAGATGAGTCGGAGGGGTCCCCAAGATCCCCTCTGAGGATGTCTCTTTTTCAGACATCCTAGAACTCCTAAAACAGAGGGGAAACTGGCCCTCCATTAATCCCTCCGAGGATGAGTCGGTATACCTAGAGGTGTTTGGATCTCGACCCTCCACCTCCTGGGTGTCTCTGCCTTTCGATCCCCTCATGGAGGTGATAGCTCGGAAGGCGTGGGCATCTCCTGATTCAGTGGAACCAGTTCCCAGGAGGCCTTCTAAATTTATTACAGCCCCTTCCGAGAAACAATTTCTTACAAAAGGTGTCCCCGTTGATGCCATGGTGGTGGCGGCCGCCACCAAGAAGGAACTTGCAGATCCTTCTGTACCAGTCCATCCACCTAACAAGGATTCTAGGACCATGGACAGGTATGGTAAGCGGATGTTTTCCTCAGCGATCTTTGCCATGCGTTCGCTGAATTATTTATGTCACTTCACCAGACTTCAAAGGGACATCCTTAAAGAATTAGGTGAAGTAGTACAGGATCCTTCAGCTGTAGGGGCTCAGGATAAGATTGCTTCTCAGCTAGGAATCCTTAACTCCATTACCAACTCCTCCATATGGCTGATTTCTTATGCAGCAGATGGAGCGAGTAGAGCTGCAGGGACAGGAGTGGCTCTTAGACGTCAGTCCTGGATGCGGCTCTGTAATTTTGCAGATCCCTTTAAGGCGTCCTTCACAAACTCTCCCTTCGATGGGTCAACATTGTTTGGTCCTCAGGTGAAGGATACTTTGACCAGGTGTGAGCAAGACGGCAAGACTCTTTCTGCCGTAGGAGTCAGTTTTTCCACCCCTTCTAGGCCTTACCCTAAAGGACAGAAGGGGGGAAAGATGTGGTTCCGAAAATCTCAGGGAGTCACGCCGGACACACGTGGTCAGTTTACCCCTAGAGGCAGAGGGGGTAATAATAATAGACGCCGCCCTAGGGGCAGAGGGTCCGCAGAACCAGGGCAGCAGAGAGCCTCTCTCTGACAAGCCCTTCCAGCATCCCTGAGGTGTTGCCCGACTGTCCATCCTTGGAGACAGTTGGGGGAAGATTATCGCTGTACCCAGAAGCCTGGCTTTCCCTTTCGCAAGACAAATGGGTACAGTCGATCATATCCGAGGGTTACAAGATTCCTTTTGAGGAAAGTCCCTTCCCTCACAAAATTCCCTTCCAGATGTTCCACCGGTCTAAGGGAAATCGCAAAATTAGAAGTATCAAAGCTTCTACAAAAAAGGGCCATTCAGCCAGTTCCAACAGACCATTCAGAGCCCGGAATCTACTCAAGGTTCTTTTTGGTTCCCAAAAAAACGGGAGATTGGAGACCAATATTGGACCTCAGCAGACTCAACAAATCTGTGAAGAAGACAAGATTTCGAATGGTCACACTTCAATCGATTTTGCCCTTCTTAGGCAAAGACAACTGGATGTGCTCAATAGACCTTCAGGATGCGTACTATCACATAAAAATCCACAGACGCTCCAGAAGGTTTCTCCGCTTTCAGCTGGGGTCCAGTCATTTTCAATTCAGAGCCCTGCCCTTTGGTCTCACTACAGCCCCCAGAGTGTTCACCAAATGCATGGCAGTGGTCACTGCTCACCTGAGACGTCAAGGATTCCAGGTGTTTCCGTATCTCGACGACTGGCTCCTCTCAGCCACCACCAGGCATCAACTTCTCCAAGCCAGAGATTACACCCTAAATCTCTGCACTCATTTAGGAATTTCGGTCAACTACGAAAAATCCTCCTTATTGCCCTGCCAATCTATTACTTTTATAGGCGCAAATTTAGACACTGTTCGGATGTCAGCAAACCTCACAAGCCAGAGAATCCTAGATATCCAAAACCATGTGCGGATCATCCTTGCCAGCAAAAAGGTGCAAGCCAGGCTGGTCCTAAAAGTATCGGGCCTCATGGCAGCTGCCATTACTCTTCTTCCTTTGGCCCATTTTTACTTGCATCTCCTTCAATGGATGTTGTTCACACAATGGTCCTGCCAACAACTTCCCATGCGTCACCAGATCCTGGTGACACAAACTTGCAAAAACCATCTATCCTGGTGGATTTCTTCTCCCCAAGTCGATCGGGGCAGACCCTTTGTTTTCCCGGCCCCGGTAGCCACAGTCACTACGGACGCCTCCCTGATCGGGTGGGGGGGTCATTATCAGGGCAGGATGGTTCATGGGACGTGGCAACCATTCGAATACCACCTGCACATAAATGTCCTAGAGATGAGAGCAGTGCTTTTAACGTTGCAAGCCCTCAACGACTTTCTTCCCTTAGGAACGATTGCAGTTCACACGGACAATATGTCCGTAGTATAGTACATCAACAAGCAGGGCGGAACCAAGTCCTATCCCTTGTGTCGAGAGGCTCTCAGACTTTGGCAATGGGCAATCCCCTCTCATCGGTTTCTGGTAGCAACGCATATCCCTGGGAAAACCAACATTTTAGCGGACAGATTGAGCAGAGCTATACTCATGCCTCACGAGTGGTCTCTCAAGCAATCTATAGTGGAGGAGATTTTTCAGAAGTGGGGTCGCCCATGTTGTGATCTTTTTGCTACACCCCAAAACAGCAAATGCCCAGTCTTCTTCTCTCTCTTCCCACTTCCGGGCCATCCCCCCAGAGACGCTCTTACCCAAGATTGGCCCCAGGGACTTCTTTATGCCTTTCCTCCTTTTCCATTGATACCTCAAGTACTCCAGAAAGCTACCGTTTTGAGAGCCAAAATGATTCTCATTGCCCCGTATTGGCCTCGACAAATTTGGTTTCCGTTCCTTCATCGTCATCTTTTGGTGCAGCCGTGGCATCTGGACCCAGTGCCAGATCTTCTGATACACCAATCGGGTCAGCTGCATCGGTCCATCCCTTCTCTCAACCTCACAGCTTGGTTGCTCCACTTCCTTCCTTAGCCAGGCTTCCTATGATCTCTAACCCCGTTAGAGATATCATAGTAGCTTCCCTTAAATCCTATGCTAGAAGGATTTACACTAGCATGTGGAAACGTTTCTCCCTTTGGGCAAAATCGAGGAACATAGATCCCTTTACTGCCCCTGTTCATGCAGTTTTGGATTTTCTAGCGGAAATCTTTCACTCGGGTTCTTCATCTTCCACGGTCAAAGTTCAGTTGGCTGCAATCTCGAAGTTTCATGTCGGATTTGCAGATCACAACATTATGTCCCACAAGCTTTGTAAAGCTTTTTTGAAAGGAATTTTTCTCCTGAGACCTCCTGTCAGGATTCCTCCTCCACAATGGGACTTAAATTTAGTGCTGACATCCTTAATTCTTGCTCCTTTCGAGCCAGCTGCTTCATGTTCATTAAAGTTTCTTTCGTGGAAGACACTCTTCCTTGTCGCTATTACCTCGGCTAGGAGAGTGTCAGAACTTCATGCCCTCTCTATTCGTCCCCCATATTTGGTCTTCCACAAGGACAGAGTATCCTTGAGAACTAATCCATCCTTTTTGCCCAAGGTTGCTTCAAAAACAAATTTAAACCAATCCATTGATCTCCCTGTATTTTTTCCTAATTATTCCAACAGATCAGAACAAAAATTGCATTATCTAGATGTTCACAGACAACTCAGATATTATTTGGACAGAACAAAGCAATTCAGGAAGTCTGATCAGCTTTTTCTTTCTTATGCTGAAAATAAGAAAGGCCACCCTGTTTCCAAAGTGACCTTATCTAGATGGCTATCTTCCACCATTTCTGACATTTATCAACTTAGGGGCAAACAACTGTGCTCGAAACCAAAGGCACATTCCACTAGAGGCCTAGCCACTTCTACAGCTTTTCAGGCTAGGCTACCCTTAGATACTATTTGTGCAGCAGCCACTTGGGCCACTCCTCATACCTTTGTTTCTCATTACAAATTGGATTTGGCCTCCAGGAGTAGGGCCAGTTTTGGTTCCACGGTTCTCAAGAGTCTGTTCCATTGAGCCACCCAGGATAGAGGTGCTAGGGACGCGGTCCCATCCAGCAAGAATGAAGGCGAGACTGACAACTTAACATTTAGAAGTTATGTACCTACCATAACGTTCCATGTTAGTTGTCTTCTCTCGCCTTCTTTCTTGCGACCCTCCCTCCTGTCCCCCTTGCCTGGACAGACCTTGATCTCCCTTGTCTCTGGAAGATTTTTTTTGGGCACCAGTTAGTCCTAGTTTTATTTATCTGGTTTCCCCTTACAGCCCTTTAGGCTAGTTGCTCTTCTTTCCTTGTGGAAAGTTTTTTTATGCTAGGCAGTTGTCCCTCTAGGTACCAAATGAGATCTGGGTATTTACCGCCTTGCATCATGGGATATGGGGCTGCCTCGAGCTGGTAAAAGTGACTCTCGAGCTTAGCAAGTGCCGAGTCGGAGCTGAGGATCGGCTCCGAACCCATCCAGCAAGAAAGAAGGCGAGAGAAGACAACTAACATGGAACGTTATGGTAGGTACATAACTTCTAATTTTCTTCTATTGACCAACAATTAATCAAGAATACGGAAGTGAAACTCAAGAAACTGAGAAGGGACATCAGTGACTATAAGAATGGGGTTGCATACCCAAAACCACCACCTTCTCAAGGTAAGGGTATATTTGGTCATGCCCTTGCTCAACGTACAAATGTTGTGAACACGGTCAATGGGAACGGTCCTAAGGTACCCGTGAGGGTAGGACCAGGAGTCAGCGATCTAGACCTGTTTGAGGGCAGTTGGAGGGACAACTTTGCTGACAAGCATCCTGTTACCAACGCGGTTGGCAACAACCACTACAACAGTAATGAAATGAATGAATCTTTTTTCCAACAAGGGCCAGAACCACCCACGGAGATACAACACGAGGGGCACAAAGGAGAATCACAAGTACGACAGATAACTAATGCACCTGTCATTTTGTTGAATGGTAGTGGGAAGTTACACCATTTGCCAGGAGTTCTGTGAACTTTTCAGTAAGGGTTTGACGTTCGTACCCGAGGAGCATTTTGACTTACCAGGGGTTTTGATTGATTTGAAATAAACGAGGCTTGCAACATTTCTTGTTTGTTAAAATTAAAAAGTTTAGCTAGGTGAAAGATTTCACTAGTTAAAAATGTAAATATTGTATACTTTTATATTTTTTAATTTATTATAACAGGCTGGTATTTATATACATATATAGGAGTATTATATATAACTATATTTTTATTGATATATAAATAGTATGTTGTGGTAGTGTTTTCGCTCACTCATTTTATTAATGTGTTTTAATTTTAGATACTTGAGTGGGTTTCACAGAGTATTACATTGCTACTAATGTGACATATGGTTTATTTTTTTAAATGAAACACTGCACCGATTGGTTAGTTTTTAACATGTGTCCACCTACTGCGTGTATTTTAAAATGTCCGCACTAATTTGGTATTCATTTCTGATGAAGTTACCACACCTTTGGAGACGAAAAGCATTTTAAGTTGTTAAATTTTTCTCCGTTTAATACCGTGTACTACCTTGAACTTTTGGACTTGCTTTCAATAGTTTGCTTTTCATTGTGCTTGCTTTTATCCAGTTCGTTTATTAATAATACCAAATTGTACTTTTAAAATTGTAGAATTTAGTGGATTAGTTAGCTTTTTAAGGATAGTATAAAACTAATCCACTCTTTTTCACCAACGAAATGGTATCTTCAGGTACATAATGTAGTCGGAGTGAGAAAGTGAATACTCTGCACGGAGTGGGAATGTGAATACTGTGCACAGAGTGCAGATATGAATACGCTGCATAGAGTGAGAATGTGAATACTCTGCACAGAGTGCAAATGTGAATACTGTGCACGGAGTGAGAATGTGAATATTGTGCACGGAGTTAGAATTTGAATACACTGCATGGAGTAAGAATGTGAATACACTGCATGGAGTGCAAATGTGAATACACTGCATGGAGTAAGAATGTGAATACACTGCATGGAGTGAAAATGTGAATACACACTGCATGGAGTAAGAATGTGAATACACTGCACGGAGTGCAAATGTGAATACACTGCATGGAGTAAGAATGAATACTCTGCACGGAGTGCAAATTTGAATACTCTGCATGGAGTAAGAATGTGAATACACTGCACGGAGTGCAAATGTGAATACACTGCATGGAGTAAGAATGTGAATACTCTGCACGGAGTGCAAATTTGAATACTCTGCATGGAGTAAGAATGTGAATACTCTGCACGGAGTGCAAATTTGAATACTCTGCATGGAGTAAGAATGTGAATACTCTGCACGGAGTGCAAATATGAATACACTGCATGGAGTAAGAATGTGAATACTCTGCACGGAGTGCAAATTTGAATACTCTGCATGGAGTAAGAATGTGAATACTGTGCACGGAGTGCAAATGTGAATACTGTGCACGGAGTGCAGATGTGAATATACTGCATGGAGTAAGAATGTGAATACTCTGCACGGAGTGCAGATGTGAATACACTGCATGGAGTAAGAATGTGAATACACTGCACGGAGTGCAGATGTGAATATACTGCATGGAGTAAGAATGTGAATACTCTGCACGGAGTGCAAATGTGAATATACTGCATGGAGTAAGAATGTGAATACGCTGCATAGAGTAAGAATGTGAATACTGTGCACGGAGTGCAGATGTGAATATACTGCACGGAGTGAGAATGCGAATAGTGTGCACGGAGTGAGAATGTGAATACACTGCATGGAGTAAGAATGTGAATACTCTTCCAATAATGAGAATTTCAATACTCTACACAGAGTGTGAATTTCAATACTCTATACAGAGTGAGAATGTGAAAAGTGAAAGTGTACCCAGAACTTTGTATGTGGCTTAAACCGACACTAAGATGATATAGTAGCCATAATTTGTTTTATCTGTTCTATTTACCTTTTTGCATATACACTTTTCATCTGGTGATATAGCAAGCGGTAATAGATACAACAAATATACGTCATGCATACTCCTGTATTGTGGGTTAATGCTGCAGAGTAATGTAAGTAACAAATGTGAGAAAGCTGCGGAAGGAGGAGAATAACGGACATCTGCTGACTGAAATAGTAACGGTGTTAAACAATCAGTACTCTTTGAAGTATCTGTATTCTGGGTATCCTGAACAGCTGTACAGTACTTGTAACTGGCAGTTACAAATGTATATTGGATATGTGTCAGGAAGAAAACGTATTACTGTTCAGTGCCATGCGCCTCAGCAAAAAATTCACTCCCTACAGGCACTGCAGACCCTGGAATGCATTGATAATACATATCATCAAAGTGACCTGGTTCAAGACCACTGAAAGCACACCGTCCAGGCAGGATTTTAACTTCTAAAATGCATTCATGCCACCTCATGAGATGAAAGTACTAAAGGTGGCAGTGTCTGTACATCTGTAAATCAAAATATCACCTCCAGGCTTATTAGGCAGGTAGACAGGATAACAATCTGGAACTCCTGCACGTCCAGTTTACCATTAACAAAACCACTTATCAAATCATAGCTGACTATGGGACCCTTCTGTCTCCCCCTTAGCCCACACCTCCTGCCTAGTATGGATTCCTTATGTATTAGGCCAAGCACCATCCTCCTACGGGACTTAACTTCCCTTATACATCCCCTAACATGTATTCTCACCGTACCTCTCAAGCAAGAAATCTGGACAAAGCTATAAATAAACATGGGACAAAGGCCCAAAAGTAGGGACAATTTTTAAATATTGCTCCTACAAACTTAGAAAGTTGATAGAATAACAGGTTTTGTGTTCACATGAATTTTCTGAAGGATATGAAGTCTGAAAATCAAATGCCTGTCATTATTTTCTAACTTCAGTCTTTAATGATTTGCCACTAATTTGCCAGAAAACAACAATTTTATGAAAAATGGACCAAAAATACGAGGCAAAAATCTGGACATTCTGTGAAAATGTGTACAGTTGAGAGGTATGATTCCCACAGATTTCTGGACTTCATAAGTAACAAACTCTCTGGACTAGTTAGTCCATACCCCAAATTGATTTATTTGTGTTGCATTGAATACTATCTAGCTGGAAGTTGTGGCTCTGTTTTTTCAGTTATTGCTTGTTAGAATTTAGTGCTTGTTAGAATTCCTGCATAGCCAGTGATAAATGGGGGTAGTTTCACTTCATTGATATTTGGTTTCTGCCTTATAAGTGGTACATTTTGGATTATTTTCTGCTTAAACTCTGAGCTTTGGCTGGCTAAGACCTACCTGCAATCAACTGGACGTATAAGTGAATTTAAGTAAATCTTTATCTGCACTTTTTTCATATAATACAGCATTTAAATTGATTTATTTGTGTTGCATTGAATACGATCTAGCTAAATGTTGCGGCTCTGTTTTTTCAGTTAGTTTCCCACCCACCCTTCCTGCTTTTGTTTTGGTGTTAATCTTGGTGGCTTTGAAACTGCCCGCCCCTTTGCACTTTATTCATCTGCTTTCACTGTATTTGTGTTTCTTCCTACTTTATTACTTTAATTTGCTTTTGCATCATCTTAAAAGTACTCAGTAGTATTTATTAGTGCTTGGTGTAACTATCATTGTAAGCCTTTTGGTTTAAGCACTTGGGCTTCAGACCAGTTGTTTTACATTAAGAAGGTTTGTGGTTTGCACTGTTGTGGCAGGACAGGTAGCTTACATCCTTCTAAGTTGGGAATTGCTGATTGAAGGCTCAGTGTCTGTTATTCTAAAAGTGTATTGGTTCTGGTTTAGGCACTTGGGCTTCAGGCCAGTTATTTTACATTAGGAAGGTTTGTGGTCTGCACTCTTGTGGGAAGAGAGGCTAGATTCTGCCCTTCTGAGCTGGGAATTTCTGGTTAAAGGCTTATAGTGCCTGCATATTTGAACTGTTTCTTACTGAAATTGGTACACCTTGTTTGCTGTAGCATAGACTAGATCCAGGCCTGCTGAATCTAGCTTTGTTTGTTTGACTTGAGTACTTATCCAGGCCTTCTTTTTTGGAGAAGGTTCCCCTGCACCCCAGTGGCAGGAGTGTGCAATTAGAACTTGTTTGTTTGAAGACGACAGGAACAGGGCTCAGTTTTGAGATTATTTTGCTGGTTAATTGGGTAATTTGTTAAAAAGCCTTTTCTGGTTGCTTGTAGTAATCTAAACCGGTTTTAAGCGTATTTTTTACTGTTTGTAGTCATTTAAAGCTGTTTAAAGTGCATTTTTACTGTTTTTGCCTTATCTTTTCAAAAAATATTTTCCTTGTTTCCCGCCTTTCTAAGTTAATATAGTCCAATTTTCAGGCTAGTGCTGAATTTAGGGCTGTGTTACAAGTTTCTGAGTTGCCCATACCTTACTTGGATAGAAGGAGGTTTCTCTGTTCACCTGTGAGAGAGGGAGCTTTGAGCAGCCATCTGTCCCTGGAAGAGTGGTTCCAGCCCAGAAGTTAGTAGTTTATAGGCCATTTTGGGCTAATTTCTCTCTCTTTCATTTCCCTGCTGTAAAAACCGCGTTTGCACGGTTTTGCATGTCCGGGCAGCGCCGGTTAGCTAGGGCTAAATTATTCCTGGCTCCACCAAGTCTCCTCTTCAGTTTTTCCCTTGAAAGTAGTCTAACTCTCAACCTAAGCACTTAAAAAGCATCCTACAGTCCAGCACTTGCTCAGACCTAATAGCAAACACTAATATACCCCAACAATTGATTGCCTATCAGGGCAAGGCTCATTATTCACCCTTCACCAACCAAGCGACTAAGCAGCTCACCCTACTATTCAGGCATGACCAAAGGGCAATTTCAGATATACTCTCCAGTCCAGCTGGTGAACCTGGGTATCCTGAGGCAGTGTTACAACCGACTCACGTACACAGACAACCCTCTCCTCCTACCACAAAACATTAACATATGTGAGTGATGCAATTATGTGCCTAAATTGGAGGCTAAGCTCTCTCCACCCAAGACTGGAACAGGCAGTCATGAGGAGAAGGTTAACACTTGCACCACATCTCCAGCCTCCCATAGACATACTAAACCAGCACTGGCAAAAAATACAAAATCATATTTGGAGGCTCTAAATAAAAACCTGCAAAAGCATCAGAGACCTCCAAAGCAGACACCCAAAAAACCTGCACCTCCCGTCACAAACCAGATAACACATAAAACACAAAATCTGTGTGCCGCACAATCACAGTCCTTAAGGCGAAATAACATACCTAACACACTAGTAATAGGCGACTCTATAGTCAGACACACTGACGTCCCACTCACTAGGCTGGACATGGAGAAGGTTACTGTTAGCTGCCAGTCGGGAGCCAGAATCCTCCAGATAACACAAGCACTCAGGTCACTCCAGAACAAGTACAAATATGACTCTGTCATTGTTCATGTTGGTGTGAATGACCTGAGCCGTACCTCCCTGGACTACATGAAAAGAGACATGGAAGAGCTCTCTGATCATGTAGCCCAGGCGGGTATGACCCTGACCCTGAGTAGCATCCTGTCCTCACCAAGTATGATACCGCAGTATAAAGAAAAAATGATCAATTTCAACAATTGGCTAAGCTTCTGGTGTAATTCAAAGGGGAACCAGTGTCTGTCAGCCTGGGACGACATGCTCAACAAGCCTCGTTGCTTCGCAAGAGACGGCTTGCACCTGTCACCCCTAGGCTTTTGAATACTGGCCAAGGCTCTTGCTGCCCACATAGTGCCTTTTTTTAGGCAAAGCTCAAAAGTCAAACCCACATCCGTAAACAGCACAAATAAAAAATGAGGGTTATGCTACTCAACGCCAGGAGATTAAATCTCAAAATGCACGCGCTCGAAGCACTCCTCAGTATGGAGAACGTTGACATCTGTGCAGTAACTGAAACCTGGTTTACGGCTCCACAGAGCACCCCAGCACTACCCGGCTACAACTCATACCACACATTGCGGCCACAGAACATGGACCGAAACACAAAAGGAAGGGGTGTATCCATATTCATCAAGGATACCTACACCTCCAGGTTAGTGGTGCAGTATGATACCTCTGAGATCATCCATGTGTAACTAACATCAGGCAAATCTGCAATGCAAATTGTGGCCTGCAACAGATCACCCTCCATGATCCATGACCACCACTCCGCCTTTCTGGAGACACTGGAAAACATGAAGGTCCTACCGAACACCCTGATATTGGGAGATTTCAATTACCCTACCGTTAACTGGGAAAACTACTCAAGTACAAACTCCCAGGTCCAGCGCTTCCTGGAATTTATCAACTCAAATGCCCTGGATCAGCTGCTAAACTCTCCTACCAGAGGTGAAAACATATTGGACCTGGTCATCACCAACATGGGCGACAGGTGTTCCGCACCGGAGGTCAACCCATCACTGGTTAGATCAGACCATAAACTAATCACTCTGGATGTCCACATCACACCACCACCCCCAACCAAGGAAACCACAGTGAAAAACTTTTCTGTAGCAAACGTCACCTTACTTAAGACAGAGGTGGTAAGTTTCACAGCCCCCACACTAAAGGATAACAGTGTCCAAGATGCAGGAACCTTTACAAATGCACTCTATGAGCACCTACAAGAATGCATGGATTGTGTCATCCCTAGCAAAACCAAGACTCACTCCCCTAAGAGAAGAAAACCAGTCTGGTGGAGCCCTGCAATAAACAGGCGATACAATAAAAGGAGAAAACTAGCTCAGAAAAAAAGCAAATCCCAAGAAGGAAAGATATGCCTGATCAGTATCAGTAAGAAACTAAGGTCCCTCATAAAACCATCCAAGGCTAACTTCAAAAGAAAAATAGCCAAGGATTCGAAAGATAACCACAAAGCCTTCTTTAGCTATGTCAAGAATCTAAGTGGCAACTCACAGATATGCTCTGAGCTAGTGCAAAATAGCACAAAATATACTGAACCTACTGATATTGCCAACATCCTGGCAGATAGATTCATTGCAAACTTCACCACCCTCTCACCTCCCAAAAGGGCCCACAACAATATCGGAAAAGTGTAGTGTCCCGGAAATCACAGATGCACAGGTGAAAACAGCCCTTTCAAAAGCCAAAAACACAGCATCAGTGGGCCAGATGGTGTCCCAGGCTGCGTCTTGCATGAATTACAGAACGAACTATCCCCCCACCTAAACACACTGTTCAACCTCAGCCTCTCCACAGGCAACGTGCCCATAGAATGGTGCACAGCAACAGTTATTCCGCTCCACAAAGGAGAGGCCACAACTGACCCTGGTAACTATCGCCCCATAAGCCTGACTAGCCTGGTCTGCAAGGCTATGGAGCACATCATCATGGAACTCATTAACAAAGACATTGTGAACCTCCAAATACTTGACCCGACCCAGTTTGGCTTTGTTAAGGGCAGATCATGCCTACTAAACCTGGTTGACTTCTTCGAGACAGTCACCAAGGCCATAGATGAGGGGAACATGGTTCACACAGCCTACCTTGACCTCACCAAGGCTTTTGACACCATTCCCCACTCAGGAATTATAGAAAACCTCACCAGCCTGAACATAAACCCCTGTGTCACGAGATGGTTTGCCAACTGGCTTACAGACAGAACTCACACATTAAGAATAGAGGGCTCCATGTCCGACTCTAAACCAGTCACAAGTGGTGTCCCACAAGGCTCGGTCCTGCGACCCTACTGTTCGGCATATACTTCTCAGAAGTACAGGCAAACACAGGAAGATTATGGCTAACCAAGTTTGCTGATGATTGCAAACTGGGAGCCATAATTGACTCTCCGGCTGACACAGAAATTCTCCAAAAGGGCCTTACTGAGACGGACACCTGGTGTCAAAGTCATGGTCTCAAGCTAAATGCCAAAAAATGCATAGTCATCCCATTTGGGAAAAACAAAACACCCATGAATTACCACATAGGTGGCAGCCCCCTTAATACAGAAGAGGTAATAAGAGATCTGGGGACCCAGGTAGATAGTAATCTTTCCTTTGACAATCATATTGCCAAAGTAGTTAGGAAATCCTTCTATGTAGTCCATCTAATTACTAAAGGGTTCGCATCTAGAAATAGAGGTTGTAGTGCCCTCTCTACTCGTCACTCATCAGAACCATCGTAGAGTACAATGCCCAATTTGGGATGTACCTCACAAGACACTTCCAACAGCTGGAAAGACCACAAAAGTACCTCATCAAGAGGATTACTGGCCTCAAACATATCTCCTATGCAATAATCTTACTCAAACGCAAACCAGGAAATTAAAACGGATCCAGTAGGCAGTACAGCTTTCGCCCAAAGACAAAATAGGCAGCCACAAGAGTACACAAATTTATTAGAGTGAAGCGCTTTTCGTCTGCTCGAATAGCAGACTTCATCAGACAAATACATGTGCCATTGGTTTTAATTTATACCTATGGTGACATCATTAATAGGCAATAATACAATTAACTTGTAGCCAATGGAACATAATAAGAATAAAATAGAAACTAAAACAACAGCATTTTCTTAGACAAGAACATCCTAATATTGGTCATAAAGTAACAATTATCTAAATATTGTTATTATTAAGGATATAAAATAATATAGTAAAATAGGTAGGAAATAAAATAGAAAAATACGTAAAAAATACATATAGATAGTAATCTTTCCTTTGACAATCATATTGCCAAAGTAGTTAGGAAATCCTTCTATGTAGTCCATCTAATTACTAAAGGGTTCGCATCTAGAAATAGAGGTTGTAGTGCCCTCTCTACTCGTCACTCATCAGAACCATCGTAGAGTACAATGCCCAATTTGGGATGTACCTCACAAGACACTTCCAACAGCTGGAAAGACCACAAAAGTACCTCATCAAGAGGATTACTGGCCTCAAACATATCTCCTATGCAGCCCGACTTGAAAAACTCCGGCTGTACTCAGTGGCATATCGCTTACTCAGAGGTGATCTCTGCCTGACTTACAAAGCCATGTCCAACTCAGAATTGAATGACATGCTCCACCTAAAGAAATCCAAGTCACTGTGAGCCACTCGCTCTAGTGAGCTAAACCTCTCCACAACAATAAATAGAACATGCTGGAGGAATAGATTCCTATTACAGAGACTCCCCATGCTTTGGAACAAAATTCCTAACTACATTAGGCAGAGCCCCTCACTAAAATTCTTCAAGAGAAACTTTGACGAGTGGATGGGTAACAGAAAATACACCCCTGGGAATCACTTCATTGGCTCTTCTTGACAGAGGCTCAGTTAATTAATCAATGGGGAGGCGAAAGCTGACACACTGTGGCTAGGGTTATAAATGCCCTCGGGCAGATAGTCTAGTACCTACCTATGAACCTATAATTCTCATGAACATGGGACAGCTGTGTTTCCCACCAGCTGTAAATTCCTCCTTCATCAAATTGTACCATAAATCAGTCAAATTCACCATAAGACTAAAGACGGAAGCATTCAGTACTTGGAGATTATATGAAGGCTAGTCTATGAAAACTGAATGATGTCCTGGCTAAATTCAGCAACGTCCTCCCACATGATGACCCCTCACTATATATGCAGAATGTTTTACTCCTAAATTCTTTGCATATGTCAATAGCTGCATACATGTATCTGTTCCCCTCCAAAGCAAACACAATGCGAAATTAAAAAATAAACCCCTATGGCAGAACTTAAATATAAACAGGCTGTACAATAACAGAAAAAAAACTTATTGCATGTGATACTAAATGTAGCTATCAAGATGTCAAAATGGTTTTCATAAACTTAACCAAGAACTCCAGCCCCTGAAAAAAACAACCAAAGCTAGCTGGGAATTAAAATAGCTACCCAGGTAAAAGACAACCATAAAGCCTTCTTTAATTATGTCATAAATCTCTGAAGCAATGCCTAGCACTACACAGAGCTAACAGAAAATTATATCACATCCTCAGACAGTGAGGGAATAACCAGTCTACTAAAACTTTAGCTGTAATTTCACCCCCCTCCCTTACATTCCCAGATCACATAACTTCTCAAAGCACTTTCCAAGGCCAATGACACTGCTACTATGGGGCTGGATAAAATACCAGGCTGCCTAGTGGCTAGCCTGAAACATGACCCGTCAAAGCACCTAGAGAGGTTATTTGATATAAGTTTCCTAACAACGTTTTTGTGGCAGATGAGCGCAACAGCCATCTCCCTGCATAAAGGTGTGGCATCTATGGACTCAGATGATATACATCCATTAATTTAATCAGTCTCATGTGTAATGCTATGGAGAGGATCATTATGAGATTAAAAATAAGGAGATAGGTAATCTACAAACTCTTGACCTAAGCCAGTTCGATTTTGTCAAGAGAAGATCCTGACTGCTTAACCTATTCAACTTTGTTGAGAAGGTTACTGAAACAATGAATTAGTGAAAATCAATGCACATTGCAGATCCAGACCTTGCAAAGGAGTTTGACACCATTCCACACTTGGGTATTGTTGATAAACTTTCTCAGCTAAATGTTAATCTCCACATAACTCATTGGATAGCAAACTGACTCACAGATGGAACACGGGGCATTAGGGTAGACATCTCCATCTCTTCAATAAGACCAATCATTATTGGTATACCACAGGGCTAATTCCTTGTGTCACTCCTCTTTGGCATTTACTTTTTGTAGATCAAAGCTAATGAAAAGAGTTTGTTGCTGACCAAGTCTATAGATGACTGTAGACCTGGTGCCACTATAAACTTTCCAGGATACCAAGATCCTCCAGGAGGGTATTTCCTAAACAAATAGCTTATGTAATAAGCATGAACTAAAATTAAATGCCAAAAAATGCTAAATGTTCTTCTTTGGTCAGCATGACATCCCCTGTAGCTATCACACTGACAGCTCTCTGCTAAAAACTGATTCAGTAGTTGGGGACCTGGGAACCTATGAAGACAACAAACTGTTCTTCAATTACCATGTATCCTACTATTGAAAGAAAGTCCTTTTTCATTGCTCATCTTATTAGTAAGGGCATGGCGTCTAGGTCCAGGCATGTGATCATTCCACTGTGTTAGGCACATATTAGGTTGATCATTGAGTATAATGCCCCTTTTGGTATGTGATGATGCCACTGTGTTAGGCACATATTAGGTTGATCATTGAGTATAATGCCCCTTTTGGCATGTGATCATTCCACTGTGTTAGGCACATATTAGGTTGATCATTGAGTATAATTCCCCTTTTGGTATGTGATCATTCCACTGGATTAGGCACATATTAGGTTGATCATTGAGTATAATGCCCCTTTTGGTATGTGATCATTCCACTGTGTTAGGCACATATTAGGTTGATCATTGAGTATAATGCCCCTTTTGGTATGTGATCATTCCACTGTGTTAGGCACATATTAGGTTGATCATTGAGTATAATGCCCCTTTTGGTATGTGATCATTCCACTGTGTCAGGCACATATTAGGTTGATCATTGAGTATAATGCCCCTTTTGGTATGTGATCATTCCACTGTGTCAGGCACATATTAGGTTGATCATTGAGTATAATGCCCCTTTTGGTATGTGATCATTCCACTGTGTCAGGCACATATTAGGTTGATCATTGAGTATAATGCCCCTTTTGGTATGTGATCATTCCACTGTGTTAGGCACATATTAGGTTGATCATTGAGTATAATGCCCCTTTTGGTATGTGATCATTCCACTGTGTTAGGCACATATTAGGTTGATCATTGAGTATAATGCCCCTTTTGGTATGTGATCATTCCACTGTGTTAGGCACATATTAGGTTGATCATTGAGTATAATGCCCTTTTGGTATGTGATCATTCCACTGTGTTAGGCACATATTAGGTTGATCATTGAGTATAATGCCCCTTTTGGTATGTGATCATTCCACTGTGTTAGGCACATATTAGGTTGATCATTGAGTATAATGTCCCTTTTGGTATGTGATCATTCCACTGTGTTAGGCACATATTAGGTTGATCATTGAGTATAATTCCCCTTTTGGTATGTGATCATTCCACTGTGTTAGGCACATATTAGGTTGATCATTGAGTATAATGCCCCTTTTGGTATGTGATCATTCCACTGTGTTATGCACATATTAGGTTGATCATTGAATATAATGCCCCTTTTGGTATGTGATCATTCCACTGTGTTAGGTACATATTATGAGTATAATGCCCCATTTGGTATATACCTGTGCAAACACTTAACATACTTGTGCTTTGTTACCAAGAAAATCAAGGGATTAAATCGTAAAGGCCACACTGAGCCTCTCAAAGCCTTGTTCTTCTTTCCAGTATCATACAGGCTATAGAAGGGTGGTCTCTGCCTAGCATAAAAAACTCAGCAGACCTCTCCTACTTGATCTGCCGGACATTGCAAGTCCATTGGTAGAGTAAAACACCTGCAGAAGAGATCTTATTCTCTTTTGCAACATAACTAGAGCATGTTGGAGTGTTGGATGTGTATCACAAAGATTATCGCTTTTTTAGATATGTCTTCCCATACACAAAAAGCAAACTCCTTTTTTACACTATTCAAACATAATCTGGATGAATGGATGGGAAACCTCAAATTCACCCGTCTGGATAGGGGTAATATGTAAATGTTCTGCCCAGCTCTGGGTTATTTGTTCTTAATTTACAAGGGTTAAAAACTTCAGGGGAATGTAGTGCTAGGCTTCTAAAGATCCTCATAGACCAATAGCCTATTATGTACCTATGGATCTATAAGAAGGCTTTCTTGTTACATCACAACACCAAAGATAACAAGTGTACAGACTGTGATATATTTCAAATCCCACTGTGGATTTCTTAAAATTTCTAATGATAATTTCCTTACTGCTTTACTTTAAAAAAGCATATATAGGTAGTCTATCTCCACCCCATAGCACTCTCAGTGGAATGTGTGAATTCTAATGCGTCATGCATTCGGGTACCTTTTCAGTGGCATTTGAATTAAATGTATTGTTGCATGCAGGACTTTAAATTATTTAGAGTGTAATGCTTATTAAAACATTTATTTCAAATGTGAATAATACTACAAATCATAAACAAAGAACACTGATTTTCAAATGCATTTCTAATTGTTATTTCTCAGTCTTAGAATTTAATAATCTGATATTGTTATTTTCTTCCGTTCCTCAACTGATGGGTCTCTGATCCAATCTCAGATCCATCCTAGGCTACTGAACAGACGTTATGTTCCATAGCTCAACCTCTGCTCATTAGCCATAATCCCCAACTACTCCTGAGATACCTCCAATCTCATTTTCCGCTTTAGCGATAAGGCGTAGTTACCATTAGCGCGAGTGATTTGTTTTGTGAGAGAATTATTTTGGGATAATTACTATTTTTATTTCCATATTTGTCTACTTTTTTCATTTAGGTTTATTCCTGTTGTAATCCCCCATAGAAATCAAAAAAAGATAATTTTTCAAAGTTACCATTGCTGGTATTTATTTTCCTTTTCTTCTTTCTTTCTTTACTATTTAAGCGTTGTTACCACCATTGTTGGAAATTTCTTGTGATTTAAAGGATGGCAGAAAAACTACTGGTTGTAAAAAGTGCCCCACTTGTGGGCATAAGATCCCAAATTCTGATAGCTATTTACTATGTATGTACTGTTTAGGTCCAGGGCATCTTGATATTTCTTGTGATATTTGCTGTAGCTGTAATAACAGAGCCTTGGTCAAAAGGAATAATACATTCATTCTGAAAGGTCTACTTTCGTCCTCTGCTTCTTTGGACTCTGGAGCATCATCTTCCTGTAAGAAACCCTCAGGAGATATATCAGAAAAAAACAAGAAATTGAGGAAGCATTCTTCTGACCACTCTCCTCCCTCAACTTCTTTAGAATCAGCTCCTTCCGTGAAAAGATCTAAATTGCCAGCTTCGACCACCTCCAAGAGATCAACTCCGACAAAAATCAAAATCTTCAGATTTGTCTTCTCATCCAGATCTAACTAGATCCAGCTGTAAATCACCAAAGTTTTCTCTTGAGTCCGTGTCTTCAAGGCTTCATTCCCCCTTCCTACAGGACACTCCTCAAAGAGGTTCCTGTCCACCAACAACTTTGTCTTCCCTCAGATCATCCAGGAGCCTATCAGAAGTGGATGTGGACAGGATGATGAGAAAATTTCTCAGAACCCAGATTAATTTGGGTGTTTTACTGGCTCCATATCCCAATGGACCCATGAGCCTCTCATCACTGAACCTCAGGCTTTAGCTCCTACTCCGATCCATCCAATGGTTTCAGAGTTTCCAGACCCAAGATTTCCAAGTCTGTGTATGTTGGATCTGAACCCAGACAGGTCTGACCTTGTTGGTTCCAGAAGGATCTTGGGGCCATAGCATTGGCACCAGATCCATTGGATTGGGACTGACAGTGGTGGTTTCAGAGCCATCCCTTCCTCTTACAGCTTCAGTGCTGGACAGCTTGACTGTAAACTCTTTCTCAAAACAGAAGCAGGGGAGATCAGGTTTTGGCCCTTACAGGCTTCTATGAATCCAGTGGGAGCAAGACTGAGGTCCCCCATGGCTTCAGAGTTTGTGGTAGTGGAGAGAGCTTTCTCTGCTTTGTTGGAAAAGACACCTTTACCCCGCTCAGGTCTACCCTACACTCATCTGTCTACTGTGGAAGCTGGGTCATAACATCATGCCCCATCGGGACAGCTGGTCAGTCAAGACTATCCTCATTCATAACACTGCTGGCAAACCTGAGTCCTCTCTGGAACCTCCCACTTTAGAGTCCCCAAGAAGCAGAGGTGCAAAAGGCTCATTAACTGTAGACTGACTTCAGTGAAGAAGTCCCCCATATCACCCCTTGAGCATGATTCATTCAGAGAGATTCTCAAACTTCTGAAACAGAAAGGAGGTTGGATTTCTGACCCCTCCCCCTTCAGTGTTCCTTGAGGATTTTGGGACTGGCTCAATTACGACTTGGCTAGTACCCCCCTGGTGGATGAGATGGTAGACCTCATCTCCCTCTGGCTTGAAAAGATCCAGATGTCACAGAGCCCATCCCTAAATGCCCATACAAGTATCTTGTTGCACCTAAAGATAAAGTTCATTGGAGCAAGGGTCCCCCTGTGGATGCTATGGTGGTTGCAGTAGCCACTAGGAAAAAGCTTGTGGAACAGATTCTTTTGTCCATCCTCCTAATAGGGAATCCAGAGTGTTCGACAGGTTTGGGAAGCATGTCTATGCATGAATAACCTTTGCTCTCAAGTCACTGAATTATTTGGCACATGTTATGAGATTTTAGAGAGAATTGATTAATCAATTCTCCAATACCCACTCCGACTCTATTTCTGAGGAAGATAAGAAAACAGTTTCATTGCAGCTGGCCACCTTTAGTCCTGATCCAGTGCATTCATGAGATTGATCTCTCATGCCTCAGAGGGAACTGCTAGACCGGCGGGTTTATGCCTAACCATTAGAAGGCATGCCTGGATGCACCTGTGTGACTTTGCGGAGCCCTTCAAGTCTTCATTCATCAATGCCCCTTTTGATGGGTCCACCTTATTTGGTCCTTAGGTAAAAGGGACTCTCTCCAGGAGTAATCAAGATGGAAAGACCCTTTCTGCCATGGGAATCCATTTTCTTACCCCTCAGCGGACCTTTTCTTGGAACCAGAGAGGTGTCAGAAAGTTGTGGTTCAGAAAAACACATGGTTCTTCTCAAGACTCCTATGGAGAAAGATCCGTCATGACGGGGGGGGGGGATTTTAATGGAAGATGCCACCCTCACAGCAGAGGTGGCCCACAACATCAGGGCTTCAGAGGTTCCTTCTTGGACAAGCTCTATCAACATCCCCGAAGGGTTACCCGACTGCTACATTCTGGAGGCAGTCAGAGGATGTCTATCCCTGTGTCCACAAGCCTAGATTGTCATTACCAAAGATTCATGGGTGCAAGATATCATATCCAGAGGTTATTATACCTCATTTTCCCTTTTTCATTCAGAATGCAACAGAAGAATTCCTGACCTTCCACCTGGTCAGAGGAAAGCTGCAGCTACAGCAATACAAAAGCTGCTAGAAAAGAGTCATCCAACCGGTGCCACAAGACCAACAAGGATCTGGAATTTTTTGAGATTCTTTTTGGTGCCAAAGAAGACCTGAAATTTCAGACTGCTTTAGGATCTCAGCAATTTAAATCGATTTCTGAAACAGTTAAAGTTCCAGATGGTCCACCAAGCCTCTGCTGATTCAAGCCAAGGGTCACTTGCTCCATCTCTTTTCCCAGCTGGGTACCACTGTACATCATTCCAGGTCTTGACTTTGCCCAGCACAAACTCTGGAGTTCATTGGTACCTGTCTACATACCAAATCACAAGTGACACGCCTACCTCAAACAAGGTTGAAGACCTTAAGGAAACAAGCATTGCACACCCTTACTCTTTGTTCACCCCCTGCCAAGTCAGTCCTGCATCTATTAGGAGCGATGGCAGCTTCCATAGTTCTACCCATTTGGCATGTTTCCACATGAGAATACTATAGTGGACCCTAGCAGTACAGTGCTGAATAAGACATCAGCCAATGAGTCCTGCATCTATTAGTTGCGATGGCAGCTTCCATAGTTCTACCCATTTGGCATGTTTCCACATGAGAATACTATAGTGGACCCTAGCAGTACAGTGCTGAATAAGACATCAGCCAATGAGTCCTGCATCTATTAGGAGTGATGGCAGCTTCCATAGTTCTACCCATTTGGCATGTTTCCACATGAGAATACTATAGTGCACCCTAGCAGTACAGTGGTGAATAAGACATCAGCCAATGACGACTCCCATTTGCATCACAAGTGTTTGCAGATGAAACACAGCATGGTGGATACATGCAGAGGAAGTGTCCCAGGGCTGCCCTTTCATACTTCTTCTCCCAAGCCCACAGTGACTACAGAGGGCTGTCAGCTAGGGTAGGTGAAGGGCTTTACTTGTAAAGGACAGTCCAAGGCATGTGGTCCCAGACAGAAGCTAGTCTTCACATCAGTGTCCTAGAAATGAGAGCTGTCCTAAGTGCATTGCAGGCTTTTCAAGATGTTCTCCCACTAGTAAAGATTACAATTCAGACAGATAAGATGTCAGTGGTCTGGTACATCAACAAACAAGGGGTAATCAGATCTTACCCACTTTGCAGAGAGGCAATAAAAGTTTGGCAGTGGGCGATCTCTTCTGAATGCTTTCTCTGGGCAACACATATTTCAGGGAAACCAAACACGCTAGCAGACAAACTGAGCAGGTCCAGTTTACTTTCTCATGAGTGGTCTCACAATCAGTCAGTGGAGGGAATAATTTTTTCACAGATGGGGCTAACAATACTCCCCTCAATACTAAGTGCAGCAGGTACTTTGCCATGGTTCCCCTGGAGGGAGAGTCACTGGGAAACACTCTGGTTCACGACTGGTCATTCCCTCTGTTATGCTCCTTTCTTCCTACTCCTCTTATCCCCAAATTTATTCAGGAAGCTAATGAGAAGAGCAAAGTGATCCGTATTGCCCCATTCTTGCCTAGTTGAGGTATGGTTCTCCTTCCTTTGACCTCATTTTCTTCACCCTCTCTAGGTATTGGATTCTCTTCAGGACCTTCTGTCACATCCATCTGGGCTGCCTCACCTGGACATACTATCCCTTAAACTGACCACGTGGTTTCTCCACCTCCAGTGGTGGCCAGAAGTTCCAGGTTTTCCTCCCATTTGTTGCATTCTTATGTCATCCCAAAAAGCCTCCGCCAAGAAACTTTGTAAAAGTAAATGGAGAAGATTCTCTATTTGGGCCCTTCAGAGATATTTAGATATTTAGATCCCTTTTCTGCACCATTCTCAGCTATTCTTGATTTTCTAGCCTCCGTTTTCAGTGAGAGAGCTAGTTATTTAACTGTAAAGCTGCATTTGACTGCCATCTCATATTTTCACCTGGGCATAGATCATTCATCCTTAGCTTCCTTAAAGTTGTGCAAAGCCTTTCTTAAGGGTACCTTGCTGGTTCAGCCTGCAGTTAAAGATCCTGTGTCTCCGTGGGACTTTACATAGTTCTTCAGGCCCTCATTCAGCTCCCACTTTGAACCCTTAGCAAACACAGAGTTGAAATTTTTGTTCTGGAAAGCTCTTTTTCTAGTTGCCATTACCTCAGCTACATGGACATCTGAACTCCAAGTACTTTCTTCTTAACCACCTTACCTGATTTTTTACAAGAAACAGGATTTCATTTTTAGACTAACTCTTCTTTTCCACCAAGATGGTGTCAGATGTCAAAAGCTAATCTCAACCAGTCTGTTAATCTACCAGTCCTCTTTCCAAAATTTTCAAACAAGGGAGAATACATGCTTCATTTGCTGGATGTTCATAGATAGCTCATATTTAAGTCAAATTAAGCACAGCTGTGACAAACGTGACTTGCCAGATGGCTCACTGACTGCATTATCTTTATTTACAGGAGCGACTACCTAAACGTCGTAAAGCACATTCCACCAAGTCTATAACCACATAGTCTGCTTTTCGGTCTAAAGCATCTATATATGACATCTGTGCAGCTGCTACATGTTTAAGCTCTCAAACCTTTAGAACTCATTATAGGTTGGATATATTATCAAGAAATAGGGCAGATTTTGCCTCCATGGTAGTCAGGAGTATCCTTCCCTGAGGGCCCCCAAGATTACTCTAGCTGGGGTCTCTGTCCCATCAGTTGAGGAACTGATGAAAAATACATCAGATGTTATAGCTATGTACTCACCATAACTCTGTATTTGTGTTCTGTTTTTGTCCTTCCTTAACTTTCCACCCACCTTTCTTCCTATTTTGTCTGGATCCTGGTATGACCTGAGGGATATTCCTGATTAGTTTCTGCTCTGTAGGCTCCATAGTTTTTCCTACTGTGTTTCTTCCCTTGTTTCCCACCTTTTCACCTTTTGTGGTCTTTAACTCAGAGATTGCTATTGGCTGCTTTTGTCATTTTTACATTGTGATTAACAAAATAGATGGTAAACTCAATCTGAGGTATCTGAGGAGTAGTTGGGGGATTATGGGTAAGGGGAGGATCTCAAGCTATGGAGTCTAAAGTCTGTTGCGTGTCAGAGGACAGATCGGAGGTCAGTTTAGAGAACCATCAGTTGAGCAAGGATGAAAACAGACAACACAGATGCAGAGTAATGCTGAGTACATAACTATAATTTAATTAGACTCTTATAAAATGATTCGTAGCTTCATTCACTGGTGTTTGCAAACGCATTCTGCAGTGAATTCTGGTGTGCGTTATTTATTATTAATTTGTCCATTTTTGATGATATATTTTATCCACAGGGACCTGAAGCCTTTTGTAACATACGTTGAGATTAAGGCAGAGAAAGTAATTCTAGATAAGATGCCAGTCTGTTTC
The DNA here is from genome assembly GCF_019279795.1 of Protopterus annectens. Lineage (NCBI taxonomy): Eukaryota > Metazoa > Chordata > Ceratodontiformes > Protopteridae > Protopterus > Protopterus annectens. The sequence continues at coordinate 36,558,357 of NC_056746.1, read as the reverse complement.
ACAACACATGCACGCTCGTGCACACACACACACACACACACACACACACACACACACACACACACACACACACACACACACACACACACACACACACAAAATGGCATGCATGCTTACAGGCAATTTGTAGAATGTCATATATCTTTGAGATGGATGAAAAAGCCACAGTACTCAGTGAAAATGTGAAGACCCATGCTCCCAACATTGCCGCTTTGTGAAGGACCTACTTTCCTCTTCAATGCCACACTGTTTATACTCAACACTAACTTCTGTCCTCATCCTGCAAGTGAAATATGTCTGTTCACTCCAGTCAGTGCTCCCTTACACTACATATCCACAGTACAGTATCACTCAAAACATATTTCTCCATTTTCATTGAAAAATTATTTAAAAATGAAAGAGTGAATGTCACTGATTGATAGTCTTGCCTTATCTCACTGATACTGCCGACTGCAGCTTCTGTGTTAGTGCCTAGTCTGAGTGCCGTGTGAAAAACAAAGTCTGGTTAATGCACATAACCATGCAGGTTATTAACTGCCGACTGCAGCTTCTGTGTTAGTGCCTAGTCTGAGTGCCGTGTGAAAAACAAAGTCTGGTTAATGCACATAACCATGCAGGTTATTAACTGCCGACTGCAGCTTCTGTGTTAGTGCCTAGTCTGAGTGCCGTGTGAAAAACAAAGTCTGGTTAATGCACCTAACCATGCAGGTTATTAACCGTCTCGGCTGTATATTATCGTTCTTGTGCAGTACTTGATAACCTGTCTATATAACAGACAGGATGTACAATTATACAGAACAAAGTCTGGTTAATGCACATAACCATGCAGGTTATTAACCGTCTCGGCTGTATATTATCATTCTTGTGCAGTACTTGATAACCTGTCTATATAACAGACAAGATGTACAATTATACAGTTTTCAGGATTTACTGTTTTCAAGCTGCTTCTCAATACAGCATAAAATATGTTCTCCAGTATGCAGATCTCAAAGATCTAATAAGAAATCAGATTATATCTCACATATATACATATGAAAACAGTCTTTTGGGAACTCTCAGTCATTACTTTGGTATTTTCTGATGTCATACAGTCTGCTTATTAAACTTTTAGGGAGTCATTCCTGTTTGAGAATGTTTCTGTGTGAAAGCAGTCTTTCGATGATGTCATGCCGTCTGTTAATAAGCTCCTTTGTGTTCTTGTTTCAAGGTGAATTATGTGACAGTTCAGTAAGTTGTTTTTGCCTCCAACTCAGTTCGTTCCCTGCACTTGGGGCCTTATGTAATCCTTGAAGCTTGCATTAAACACTGAACATTCAGCTCATTCTTATCACCATTTATCTCACGCTGTACCAGAACCTTTATGTTACATTTTACACATGAATGCTGTTTAGCTGAGACACTTTATTATAGCAAGAGAAGTATATATGCATCTAACTAGCAAACAGGTGTACATGCATTTATAAATCTCTAAATATATATCTAGCATTCATCACTGAAAGACTTCTCAAAAATGGGTTTGCTGAATGGTTCATAGGTTCATACGGTGATACTAGGCCATTCAGCCAGAGGCCCTTATAAGCTTAGGCAAGAATTTCACCCATGTTCCCTCAAAGTTAGAACCTGTTTCCCCTGTCCAGCAGGGACACAGGTGGGATCCCAGGGGTATATTTTCTATTTCCCATCCAGTCATCCAGGTTCCTCTTAAAGAGAGCTAGAGAGGTACTTTGCTTGACTTGGAGAGGGAGTCTATTCCACAGATGGCGGAGTCTTTGGAAAACAAATCTATCCCGCCAACAAGTTCTATTAATGTCTCAGACCAGGTTAAGGCCTTGCATATGGGTTGCACGAGTGGAGTTTGTCTTACAGATATGCAGCAACTCCATCAAGGCTGGGTCTGAAATAGCCTTGTATGCCAGACACAGGTTACCCTTGAGCAGTCTATATGAGACTGAGTAGAGGGACAGGCTTTTAGCCTATCTGTATAGGATAGGTGTTTGAGACCCTGGATTTTCCTGGTCAGGAACTAAGTTCCATTCCTACTAACATCTTTAATGCACCCAATATTCACAAAAAATGCCATGAGAACATATTTGTGATATATTCAAGTGAAAGGGTTTTAGTGCTGTATTTACATAGCATGCGGATATCTTAACCCACACTGTACTCATGTCTCTTTTCTTACACTTCTTTTATGTGTCTCTCTTTCCTTTTCCCTTCACAGGATGCATTGTTGAATTTTCTGGATTACTACTCCCCTCCTTTCATTTCATTATTAGAGTTATCATTCTCTTTTTATTTTTATTTTTATTTAAAATATGTAGTTATTAAAAAAATATATTTCTGTCAATTTTTACAGTAACTATTATGGGAATTTCTGCCTGTAGCAGTGATTGTTGAAAATTTTTTTACAGTTTCTGAAGAAACTTTAGTATTTCTATTCGACGTGTAGTGAGTACACGTGCTGTTAGTCACTAGAGGCTGTCTCCTGCAGTTAGAACCTCAGATAATCAAGTTTGTCTTTACTGTTGCTCCACTGATTTATTTTCATCTTTTGGCAAGAGAATATTGTAGTACTAGGATTTTTTTCAGCATTTGTACATTATTAACGTTATATATGACTGTGTGTTTTTAACATCAGATTGCAATTTTGCTGCAAATGAAAATTTTAAATATACTGTGGCGATTTTATACTCTCAGATAAGAAAATATAGTTTAGTTACTATTAAACATTGTTTTGTGGCAGTTTAGCATGGTTAAAGTATATGGAGCTAGTTTCTAACATTGGTTTTGCAGATTGGTTGCTTTGGTGTTTAGACTTTGTTTACCAGAAATTCTTTAACTTTTGTCAGTTGTAAAAGATTCCGAGCACATTTTAAATTTTATATATATATATATATATATATATATATATATATATATATTTTTTTTTTTTTTTTTTTTTTTTTTTTTTGGTAAAAGCACTGTAACACTGTTTGGCAAAATTTACTTGTGTGAGGATATACTTATTGTTAATAACTTTAAATGCACAGTGATACATTATCCAATACTGTTACTTTATTATTCTGGCTGTTGTTGCCTCCCCTGATGATGAATTCTAACTCTGGTACCAACCACCCCCACATCAAATCCAGTTGCACATAAAAATAAAAAGCAAAATAAAAATATGTTTCTGTCTGGGCTGCTGCTCAGTACAGAGACCACATACTTTTACATCGTCTCCCATTAGTGTAGCTTTGCTAGCAACTAATGACTTGCAGGGTAAGAGACCCCTTACCAGGTATAATAATCTTTCCCCAGATATTTTATCTACTAGTGAAGTAAACAAGAAAAAGAAACTTCATTATACAGCTGGTAATTCGATTATAGCTCTTTATAAGTCTGATGAATTTTCCTTGGCTAATAGGGTTCTGCAGACAACTAATGCTGGTGTTTTTGTTCCCAAACATGGCTCTAGTGCTAATTTGGCTTGAGACATTTTTGTTGTTTCAGAGATTGATGATAAATCTGATAAGAACTGTGATGATCTGAGATCTGAGACATTGCCAGCTATGCCAGGAGAAGTAGGGCAGTGGATGTGTAACATATGCCAGCTTAGCTAGCTTGAGTTTTGTAAAGAATTATATGCCATTTGTATATCAAACTGATTTGTACATGTGCTTGTGTTGAAAATGTATTTGTAAAACTGCTTGTGTTAAAAATGTACCAACACTGGGTCCTGTTGGACAGAAAAGAAATACACCTGTATGTCAGACTGTATTGCAACTATTGAAATGAATATATTGTAACAGAGGATACTAGAAGACAATAGGTTAATCTCAGTCCAGCTAATTTAAAAAAATAGTCTGATATTAAATTACCTCGTTTAGGCCATAAAGATTGTATCTTACAGTTCTGATTGCAGCCAGAGACAAAATGTCTATGAAACCCAGGACTAGGAATCCTGCTGTATTGTCCTTAGGGGTGAACTAATTGTTACCATGGAAGGGTGGAAGTTTTTGACATGGTTTTATAGCTTCCAGATGCTATAACACATCTTAGCAATGCCCTTTGTGGGTGTATGGTGACACATGTGCAAGACTCTGACTCATTGTCTAGTAAAGGGGGTAGTGTAGGAACCAGAAGTAAGATGACCGGATGTATGTGATGTCATTCTGTAATCCAGCACTGAAATGTTTTAATACTAGATGAGACAGAAATCTCAGGGCTGTCTGTTTTTGAACCCTGACAAAGGAGGACCACTCACCCATGTCATTTTACCTTCCTCTAGTAAATGAACTAAGGAACAGTAATTCTTTAGTCAGTCAGGAAAATATAGTGAGATTAGTTAAGTATTGTTTTTTGTATCTGTGTGAACCTTTCCATTTGTGTTATTTTTAATATTTCCTGTAAGTCAAACGTTGGCGTTTATTGCGAAAAGATATTTAATATTTAAATGTTTTTATTATTTATTATTAAATATATTTAAACTTTTCATTGTGGCTGGTCTTTTAGATAATATCTTAACCTTTTAGAGTACTTATATTTATTTGGTGACACTGTAACCTCTCCTGAAAGCCTTGCTGCATTGGCCAAACACTACCATTTGTATTAGTATTAATTTAACTCAGTATAATTGGGTACCCTGGTAAGAGCATTAGAGTAGTTGGCTTTGGAGTGTTCTGGTGTCAGTATCTACCCTATAGTCCAGGCAGAATGGTCATAGTTGATAAATCTGTGCCATCCTTTCCCAGATGTGTGTGTGTGTGTGTGTGTGTGTGTGTGTGTGTGTGTGTGTGTGTGTGTGTGTGTGTGAGAGAGAGAGAGAATCAAATCTCAGAGAGTGTGTTGGTTTCAGAGAGAGAGAGAGAGAGTGGTGGAGGGCTTGGCTTGGAAAATTCAGCTGAGGACTCAACTCTATAGCTGTGTGAGAGGGGGGTCTTATTTGGTACCTGGATAGAGAGAGGGAAATGCAGCACCAGGACTGAGTGTGCTCCCTGTGTGACTGTAAGGGAAATTATGCTTAGTGCAGAGAGCTGCATCTGAAAATACTGTGTGTATCTATTTGTGTTCCAAGTGAATGTCTCTCACAGGTGTCAGTGATGAAAATCAAATCTAAAAGTGTGCGTGTGTGTGTCTGTGTGTGTGTGTGTGTGTGTGTGTGTGTGTGTGTGTGTGTGTGTGTGTGTGTGTGTGTGTGTGTGTGTCAGCTACTTGGAGCAGGAATACAGAACACTGATTTCATAGAGATGGTGGTGGAGGGCTTGGCTTGGAGCACTTGGCTGAGGACTCAGCTTTATAACTGTGTCAGTGGGGGGGGTCTTATTTGGTGCCTGGATAGAGAGAGTTAAATGCAGCACCAGGACTGAGTGTGCTCCCTGTGTACTCTTAAATAAAATTGTGCTTGGTGCAAAGTGCTGCTTCTGAAAATACTGTGTGTGTCTATTTTTGTTCCAAGGGAATGTCCCCCACTGGTGTCAGTGATGAGGATTGAGGCTCCTTGATTACTGGCTCAGAGGAGGGACATCACAAGATCAATGGTGATTTTCAATGTGACTCTTAGTCTAGTCCCTCTGATTGTTCAGAAGGTGAACCTGAGCTTAAGTCCAAACAAGTGTTCACTTTTCCTCAGATGATTGATAGATTTAGTGATGTTTTTGCTTCTGAGCAGTCAGGAACTACCACAGAGCTAGGCAGGGTATATGACCTTATAGAGGATGAGATACCAAATTCTGCCCTCCCCCTTTACTGGCCTTGGAAGATATTTATTAAGCTGCCTGCAGGACACCATTATTTATTCCAACAATCAATAAAAAAGGCTTACAGAAATTTAGGGTATTCTTGGATATGACAGGCCTCTTTTCTCATTTCACTGCTGACCTAACTGCAGTCTCCGTAGCTGCTTGCTCAACTAAAAACTCCTTAGCTTCATCTATTCCAATGCCTTCTGATAAAGAGGAAAACTGTTTAGATCTTTAGGGCAAAAGGAAGTCTCTTTCTAGTAATCTAACCTTTAGAATGTTAAATTATCATGGATATATATGAAAATTTATTTTACTATTTGTGTTCAGTTTGGATGAGTTTGTTGCATTCATACCTGCAAAGCATAAGTCTTAAATGAATTAAATTATTTCTAGTTTGACTCAGGTTTCCAAACACGTCTTGAGATGTGTGCTTTAATGTACAAATACAGTCTTAAGAAATGCTGCTTATTCTGTTGTATTAAGACAGTATGTTAGGTTCTGTTATCAGAACGATTCTGATGACTTAAAAAGCCAAAGTTTGAATGTCCTTCTGTTCATATGTTGCAGTATTCATAACATGAGAGAGTCCACCACCATCTGACTAGTACATCCGGCCAAATATAGAAAAGTGTAACGCTAATGAAGGGTACATGTGACATAGCCACAGTACTAGTCCTACGTCAGTCATAAAATTATATCAGATATAAAGCGGACATCAGCACATACTAAGTCTCAGAACCTTTCTGCTGCTAGTCAGATCATCTTCTTCGGTCGTTGCTCATCAGCAAAGTTGCGAACTCTGATCAGATAAGTGCCCCATTGGATTTTCTTCTTATTGTTTTGTGTACTGTTGTTGTGGTTGAGGTTACATGTCAGCTAAGAAGGGCAAGTGTCAGTGTAGAAGGCAAATTCCACATAAAGACTCCCATGATCTTTATCTCTTTTGTCTAGGCACTACCATGGCCATACCTCTTGCTCGATTTGTAAGGCCTTTGTTCGCAAGACCCTGCATAGTCATTTAGCTTCCCTTAATCTGTACTTAGAAAATCATTGCCATAAGCAACTAGCATGCGATATGAAAGCTATGTTGGGCCTTTCAGGTGAACCACTTGTTAAGAAAGCCAAGAAATCTAGGCCTGACTCACTCACTGCTCCTCCAATTATGGACGTCTTTCTGGAAGCCAGTGTTGGCCCGGAGACTGTTTCGGAGTCAGTGGGTGAACCTTCTGCTGGTACCAGTGTGGAGGCCATGAAGGATCCCACCAGCATGTACTCCGGGGATTTGCAAGTGTCCGCTACAGACATAAGGGGGAAACCAGGCTCATTGTTACTGAAGGCTCGTGTGGCATTCCACAAATCATTGTTCACGAAGATGTGCCAAGCAGTATTATAGCGTGCAGGCTGACGTTAGGTCCGTTGTCCTTTCACCGCATGGATGTCTCACAAAAGAAGAAGCTGCAAACTAAGCATGGTTCTCTTGTTACCCAAGAACAGCCTGCAGATTGGCAAGCCTTCTCTCAAGGGCTCTTTAATGCCTTCATGGCCCTGAGACAATGCACTGGTTTCTCATTGCCTTCTCCGTCCTTTCCTCCTGCTTCTCCACAAAAGAGGGTTATGGATGAGGTTTCATCCAGTGAAGATGACTCATCTGGGGATGAATCATTGACATATTCTGCCCATATTTCATTACCCTTAGGATATGCTTTCCTGGAAAAAGAATCAAATGGTACAGATTCTCCAGGAGAGGATATTTTTTTTGGAAAACCATTATTAAAATGAGGGAGTTTTTTAAATGGGATTGCTCCCAGGTGTCAGAAATTCAAAAAAGGTGCTATGACCTTCTGCAGATGGACACCCGTTCTCCATCTGTAAATCCCCCTGTGCTGCCAGTATTTTTAGATGCCTTTTCAGCACCCTCTAAATGCCCTGACTCCCAGCCTCCTGCCCCTAAAAGGCCAGAAAGGTTTTACAAGATGCCAGAGGATCCCAAATTCTTGTTTAAATGCCCCTCTGCAGACCCAGCAAAAATGTCTGTGTTTGCTGATAAGGCCTCCAAGATGTTGCCCTCCACATCCCTTCTCCCATCAGACAAGGAGAGTAAAGTTATGGAGAGTTTGGGGAAGCAAGTCTATACATCAGCACCTCTGGCATTTAGGGCCATGAACTACTAGAACCCCATATGGCTAAATATTCCTTATCCCTTCTCTCTGATGCTTGTAAGTTAATTTCAGAACTTCCTGGCTCTCCTTCTAAGGCTCAGTTATCCTCACTTCTGAGCTCTTCTGCTCAAGTTACACACCATTCAATTAAGTGTAGCTACAATGCGGCTGAGGCTTCTGCCAGAGCTGCTGCTTGTGGGTCAGTTCTTAGGAGGTACTCCAGGCTCAGACTACAGCCCTTACCAGATGACATAAAGGCAAACATTATGGCTGTCCCCTGGATAACAAGGCATTGTTTGGTGCTTCTGATGCAGAACTCTTTAAGTCCTTATAAGAAAAGGGCAAAGAGCTACAAGACCTAAAACACATTTCTGTGTACCTGGTTCCCAGATTTCAGAGTTAGGAATTCAGGAATTACCCCTCTAAAACCCCCTTTGTTAGGAAACCATCCAGAGCTTAGTCTTCTAAGAGTAAAAGAGATACTGGGAAGCAGTTCTCAGCCAAGTCCTCTACATCTTCTCCTGCAGCTCAGAAGCAGCCTTTTCTGGCCAACTAGATAGTCTGTGACTACCAACCTCCTTGCAGCGAGACCCCTCTTTCGTTATGCCTTTCCCTTTCTCTCCCTGCTTGGAAACAGATCACCCAAGATTCTGGATCCTCTCCATTATCCTTCAAGGATACTTCATGGTGTGAAAGACTCCACCTTCCTTCAGGGTTATACCACAACCCCCAAAGGAATAGCTGGATTACTTTCCCCAAGTCATTTTCAGTCTTCCTTTTCAGGGCACCATTAGGAGATGCCACCTTCCCAAATAGGGAAAGGGTTTTACTCCAGGATGTTCATGGTTCCCAGGAAAGATGGTCCCTGGAGGCCTATCCTAGACTTATTGCACTTAAATACCTTCCTGAAGGTCCCCACCTTTTACATGCTATCCTTGCACACTCTTCTTCCCCTCATCCTTCTTCAGGCCTACATGGTATCTCCGGACATCAAGGATGCTTACCTCATTCCCATTCATCCTCGGTTCAGGAAGTACCTTCACTTTGCTATTACTTCCTCATATTTTCCATTCTCTGCCTTGCCTTTTGGATTGTCTACAGCCCCAAGGGTAATCACAAAATGCTTAGCTCCTGTCATAGCCTTTTACAGACTAAGGGGGTATTCAGATTTTCCTGTACCTGGATGATCTTCTCCAGGCTCATTCTCCAGATACCCTTCAAAAGAATCTGCTCTTCACAGTGTCCCTGCTAGATGGTCTAGGATTCACTCTCAATTCTCAAAAATCTACCCTGATTCCTTCACAAGATCATGTATTTCTAGGATGCAGAAAATAAACAGACACCATGTTGGGTTCCTTACCTCCCGAAACGGTTCTTTCTCTCACTACCTACTTCCAGGCCCTCTTGCCTCTTCAATCCCCGACTGCCAAGGAGTTTCTCTGTCTCTTGGGCTTTATGGCATCCACTATTCCCATGCTACCTCTAGCCAAGCTGCATATGAGAAAATCCCAGTGGTACCTCAGGTCTGTATGTATGCAACAATCTCATCCACTGGAGTTTGTTATTCCCCTTCTCCCCTGTTGAAAAAAGAAATGAACTGATGGATTCAGCAGGTTACCTTGAATCCAGGCCTACCCGTACAACCACCTCTTCACACTCAGGAGCTGTTCACAGATGCTTCACACTTGGGATGGGGAGTAACCCTGGCATCCTGGAAAGTTCAAGACGTGTGGTTCTCCCTTCCAAAAGAGGGAACACATAAACATAAAAGAGATGAGAGCCCTTATTTTTGCTGTGCAAATCTTCAAACCTCTTCTTCTTCCAGGCACCTTGAAGTGGTTCACAGACAACACCACAGTCCTTTGGTATGTCAACGAGCATGGAGGGACCAAGTCTTACCTCCTGTGCAGATTAGCTGTCCAAGCTTGGGAGTTAGACTCTCAGAGTTGACTCGCCCTCCAAGCTGTTTACATCCTTCCACTCAAAATGTTGTGGCAGACACATTGAGCAGGTCCATGACTCAATCCCATGAATGGCTGTTACACAGGGATGTGTTTTTGGACATTGTCCATCAGTGGGCTACACCTCAGGTAGATCTCTTCACCTTCCCTATGAACAGACAACTTTCAAAGTTTTGTGCCAGAGTTCCCAATCCTCTGGCATGGAAGGTGGACGCTCTGTCCTTTTCTTGGAATGGGATGTTTCTCTATGTATTCCCCCTTCACGCTTCTCCAAAAAGCCCTGTTGAAGATCCAATAGGAGCAACCAGAAATTTTATTGGTAACTCCTTTTTGGCCAAGATAGAATGGGTTCCCCTTCTTCTGCATTTAGCCAAGGGCAATCCTCACAAGTTATCCCAGAGAGTGGACCTACTCACACAGGACAAGGGGTCTCTAATACATCCACAGATGTCAGTCCTGCAACTGACTCTGTGGGTGATAGGGTTTTGATTCCTTTCAGAACCTTTTCTCTGAGGATGTGTTGCATGTTCTGCAGGAGGCCAGAAAACCCAATACTAAGAAATCCTATATTACCAAATGGAAAAGGTTTTCCATCTGGTGTCTTTCTAAGGACCTGCAACCACTGCTGGTTGATGTTCCAGTGGTTCTGTTTTAACTGTGTGAATTATTGAAGAGTGGATTGTCATACTCTTCAGTAAAGGCTCATCTTTCCACAATTTCTGCATGTCTGCCTATGACTCCTTAATTGGATTCAAGGCTAGAAGTTAAACTTTTCTTGAAAGGTGTCCTTCATACTAGACCACCAAGGAAACCAGTTCCTCCTCCTTGGGATCTAAATTTTGTTCTAGAAAAACTTATGCTTGCTCCCTTTGAACCAGCAGGTTCTTCTTTTCAGCATTGCACCTGGAAAACAGTTCTTCTTGTGGCCATCACCTCAGCCAGAAGGGTCTCAGAATTTCAGACACTTATGTCCTCTTCCCCCTTTACTGTTTTTCACAAGGATAGGGTCTCCTTATGCACAAGCACCTCTTTTATGTTCAAGGTGGTGAATGAGTTGTCACAAAATCAGTAGATTAATCTGCTCTCCTTTTTCCCATCTCTGCAGTCCTCTAGTGAGAGAATTTTACATACCTTGGATGTGCATAGACAGCTCAGATTTTATTTAGACAAAACCAAACCTGTTAGGAAATCTGATCATCTTTTTATTTCTTATCATCCTAGAGTCCTGGGCCTGCTTGTTTCCAAGCAGACTATTTCCAGTTGGATTTCCAAAACTATTCTCTTTAGCTATGTGTCCCATAGAAAAACTATTGCTTCCCCAGTAAAGGAACATTCCACTAGAGCTGTGTCCTCTTCTGGGGCTTTCTTCAAAGGTCTAGACATATGCTCTATATTAGAAGCAGCTACCTGGTCTTCTGTACACACGTTCACAAAACACTATAAGTTGGATGGCATTTCCAGGTCTAGAACTGGTTTTGCAAGGGCTATTCTGCAGGGGTTTGTCGAGAGTGCTACTCCTCTCCACCCAATTCTTCTTCTGCATGAGCTTTAGTATTCTCTGTCATGTTATGTTATGAATACTGTAACATATGAATAGAAGGACATAGAATAGTTGTGTAAAATATTACCATAACCATAGATGTCCTTCTCTTCTATGTGTTGCTATCCACCCCCCCACCCCCACCTTTCCCTGATGCTTGCCTGTATGCTGGTTGTGTATTTTCTCACCCTTTTCAGGCTAGTGCTCTTTCTGTGGCATTCAGTTCTGAGGCTTGGTATGTCCTTATGTCCAATTTATACCCACGGTCATTTTATGACTGACGTAGGACAAGTACTGTGTGCAACGTCACATGTACTTTACAGTAGTATTAGACTTTTGTATACTAGCCTAACATATCACTCGTGTTATATTATGAATAATGCAACATATAGAAGAGAGGGACATCTATGGCTATGGTAAGATTTTACACAACTATTCTTTCTGAATTGGTGTTCTGATCCCCCTGTTACACAGATTCTCAAACATTAGGATGACAGAGGCAAATTAATGCATGGGGTATCTAGAATGTTTCACGTACCTGAGTCCTCTCCAAATAAGGCATCGTCCTTCAAGGGGCAGAAGAAACACAATTCCCAGCCAATCAAAAGTCAGGGATTCAAAAGGAAATGGCAGGAGGATAATTCGTTGAAGCAAAACAAGAGGGGTTCCTTTAAAAAAAAAAAAAAAGTATCAACCCCCTACAATGGAATAACTATGCTGAGTCACAGAGCACCCCCCCCCCTTCTGTTCCTTCTTTCCTCAGGTTATCTCTCAACCCTGCAGCCTCCCTACAGATAGTCTCAGATAAAAGAGTTCTGAGACTACTTTGGAGAAGATTCATGTGGCAGTGGATAGAAAATCCTCCTCGTTGCAGGGCAGTTCCCCCGCTCCCACCAGACCAGATAGAGCTGCTTCCTCCATTGCTCTATCGTATGGTAGAAGTAGGAGTCATAGAACCAGTGCCTGTGATGCACACAGGCAAAGAATTTTACTCTAGAATCTTTTTGGTATCAAAAAAGGAGCACTCCTGGAGACCTGTCCTTTCTAAATAACTTTGTAGAAATTTCAGAATACAAACTGCTCACCTTACAGTTGGTGCTAGTGTTGCTTCTGGTGCACTGTCTCACTGTGACCCTAGATCTTAATGACACAGCTAGTGTTGCTTCTGGTGCACTGTCTCACTGTGACCCTAGATCTTAATGACACAGCGTCATATTTCCTATTGCTCTCATTCTCAGGAACATTTTGAGATTTGCTGTGTCCAGCTTACATTTTTTTAAACAAAAAACATCTTTATTAAATTATCATGTATGACATAGGCAATCTTACATTTGTATAAATGAAAAACAAACCACGTTAATACAGTTTTAGTTGCAAACATTATGCATCACAGACCCCACTGAGACAACTGTAGTTGCAAACATTATACATCACTTATAATATATCCAGTCAATGAAGTATAACATAGCTCATTCAATTCCTGCCTTCGTTTAAACCTTGTTCCTCCTCTGCATATAATGTTCTGACAGTTCCCATTTTTTTCCTATGTAGTTTGTTCCTTCCCTTTTCTAAAGACCCCAATTCCAGTTGCTTTATATCTGTTACTATATTTACTTCTTCTAGTAAAGTTGGTTTACACTTTAATTTCCATTTTATAGTAATTGCTTTTTTTTGCAGCCACCATAATTAGACTCAGCAAGGCGTACTATGTCTAGGCAGTTCTGATTCTGTATCGTAGCTCAAAAAGATCTTTAGTTACACCAGTTTGCTCACCTAATACCACTGACAAAGCAGTTTACATGCAATCTTTAAAGTCTGACAACTCATCGCACTCCCAAAAAATATGTTCCCAGTTACCTCTTTCTTCCCCATCACACCTCCAGCATTTGCTGTCTACCTGACGAAAAATTCTTTGGAGTCTACTTTGAGTATAAAAATACCTATGTAAACACTTCCAGTCAAAGATCCTAAATCTTCTAGACTTTGTTGCCTATTTGGAAGATATACATATATCCCCCATTGTCTCTTTGTGAATTGCTTCACTTCCAATCAAAGATCCTAAATCTTCTAGACTTTGTTGCCTATTTGGAAGATATACATATATCCCCATTGTCTCTTTGTGAATTGCTTCACTTCCAATCAAAGATCCTAAATCTTCTAGACTTTGTTGCCTATTTGGAAGATATACATCTATCCCCCATTGTCTCTTTGTGAATTGCTTCACTTCCAATCAAAGATCCTAAATCTTCTAGACTTTGTTGCCTATTTGGAAGATATACATCTATCCCCCATTGTCTCTTTGTGAATTGCTTTTCTAATCTGTCTTCCCAATCCTTTCTAAGCTCCTCTGATCGATTCTTATAGTTGTTATGCAATATTTTATGCGCTGTACTAATTATTCCTTTAACTGTAACTTCTGTTCTAGATTCTATTAAAATGCTACCCGTGATGGTCTTGCATTTAGGACACCCCTTTTTCTTTCTCCTTTCCTATACTCTGATATCAATCCTTGACAGGGAATTCAATCTCTAACCTAAAGCCCAAATAAATTCTTGGCATCTTCCCATTCTGTTACCTTTCCCTTTCTAGTTATTTGCTCCAAATACCTTGGATCCTTTGCCAGTTTTCTCCAATAAATTCCAGCCCCCTCTTGCCCAATGTCTGTATCCCTAATTGCAGTCATCCCTATCGGCAAAATCTCTTCTCTCCATTCTTGTGCTGGCTTAGTTGTTAAAACACTTTTTGCTACTTTATGAATAATATTCTGTGTGATTGTTATTCTCCTTAAGGGTCTGCATCCAAAATCCCAGTCTCTCCTTGTTTCTTGAGCTTCTCCCCTGTATCATCATCATCATCATCATCCCTTTCCCCTTTGAATTATAGATCTGATGTTGTTAATCTTCTTTTCATTCATCACTGATGGGTTCGGTTCCGAGCCCTCAGTACCAAGTCAGCCTTTTTAACAAGCTCGCACCAGCTAAAAAACTCTTGAGCTAAGTATCTACCCAGAATGCCATTCCCCTGTTACCTCAGATCTCATTTGCCACATAGCCGTAAAGCCGTGTTTCAGCCGAGCTCTCAGCTAAGTGGAACTTTATGTGATATTTGTGTGGAAAACTTTTGATATCTTCAGTTTTTATTGAGTGAATAGTATTTTTAGTCTGTTTTCTTCTGTCAGATCTTGTTTTTTCCTTCTCTTCTCTACCCATTGTTACCTTTGGTAAACTTTCAAGTACCATTGTTGGTACTGCCTTTCCTCCCTTACCCTTGTGGTATTCCTTCAGTACCATAGCTGGTATTTTTCTTTCCTGTCTAGCCTGTTAGAATTGGTTTTAGTAAGTTGTTTCTGTTTTCTCTCTTACATATGACTGTACTGGTACAATTGTGACTTTTTTGAACAGTGTTTGACGTATTTGTTGTGAGTGGTTATACTGATGGCCTGTGTTGTCTCTCTATCAAGATGTCGGATAAGAAAGGTACTTCAGGTTTTAAGCATTATGCTTCATATAATGGCAAATTGCCTAATAGTGATTCTCACGATGATTGTGTATACCGTCTGGGGGTGCCACACCTTTTGGTGCAGCCTCCTTGTGACATTTGTCAGAGTTTCAGTAAATGCACTCTTAATGAGCGCAAAAATAAACTAATACTGAACGGGTTACTTACTTCTCTCTTTTTGGAGGCCATTTCTACAATAGAGGTCTCAACCCCTCCTACTAAAGACAAAAAGAGGTCCCACTCGGTT
Source organism: Protopterus annectens (assembly GCF_019279795.1). NCBI lineage: Eukaryota > Metazoa > Chordata > Ceratodontiformes > Protopteridae > Protopterus > Protopterus annectens. Next base: position 36,543,232 of record NC_056746.1, on the reverse strand, counting down.
CCCTCCTCACCATCGGGTGATTAGGGTAAGCCTGTCAAATTAAAGGTCCCAAAGTTGTCTTCGGAGCATAAATTTGCCTCTATGGCTCCATCTTCCTCGGCTCCAAGTATCTCGAAACCTTCGATACTGGCGCCAGTTTTGGCACCAGTCCTGCCTCCGGCACCGATTATAGACCTCAGCACTCCTATTTCAACTTCGGCACCTGTGGCCACTTTGGCTCAGGGCACACCTTCGATACCTTCATCAGTTACGATTTTGGAGTGCCACTTAGACACCGAGTGTTTTACTGACAAAACTGGATTTGACCCCATTACTCCCACTCTCAAAACTTGAGACTTCGGTGCCGGCAGACCTTGCACCACAGACCCGATACTCCCCTTCCATAGATCCATTTCTGGGCCAGGTGTATAGCCCATTCATTGAATGTCCTGACTCCCCATCCGGAGTATCCACTAGATCCACCAGGAGCCTATCAGAATACGAAGTGTTGCATCTTGTAGACCAGCTGTTGGTAGCTAGGGGGGATACCCACACTTTCTAAGACCCATCCGCCATCTCACACTCCTCCTTTGACCATTTCAGTTCCAAAGCCTTCTGCTCCAGCATCCTTTTCGGAACCCGTTACCTTGGCACCTATAGTGCACCTCACTCCGGTTCCGAGTTTGTCCCTTTGGTCTTTGGTTCCTGCAGAACCGGTTCTTCCTCAATCTGGGGATTGGGTGGTGGGTGCTTCAGCCCAGGGTATGGAGCCTTGTTTCTCCTCGGTTCCATCCTCGGTGCCAGTAGCCACATCTGCACCGATCCTGCTTGAGGCTCCATCCGTGAGGGCGGGTTCGTCGGAGCGGGGTGTGACCCCGGTCCCGGGGTTGTTTTTCTCGGTTCCGGGATCCCATCCCTCTTCGGGCACACCTGCTTTCAGTGCAGTGGAGAAGGCTCTCGCTTCAGGAAGCACTCTTTTGATGTCGGAACCTCAGTTTTCAACCCCTGAGCACTGTTCAGGATACCTGCTCTTCCGAGTCCTCCTCAGAGACACCCACTGAGGAGTCCCCTTGAAAGAAGACGTGCAAGAGGAAGCACATGGACTCACCTGAGGAGTCTTTAATGGGAGACATGGATTACGATGAAGTTGAAGGGTCCCCTCGGTCACCTCCTGATGATGTCTCCTTCAGAGACATCCTGGAAATGCTATAACAGAGAGGTGACTGGAAGCCCTCCAACCCTTCATCTGAGGAGTCCATGTTCCTGCAGGCTTTCCGCACCCGGCCTTCTACCTCTTGGGTGACCCCACCTGCCGACGAGCTCGTCCAGCTCATCGTGCGTTGTGCTTGGAAGAACCCTGATACCAATGAGGCGATCCTTCGGAGACCTGACAAAATTCTTTACCTTAACGAGGAGAGCCCGCATTGGTCCAGAGTGTTACCATTCGATGCTATGGTGGTGGCGGAGCCACGAAAAAGGATTTGGCTGAGGAAAGTACCGCTATCCACCCACCCAACAGGGAGTCCTGGGTGGTGGACAGACTTGGGAAGTGAGTTTTTGCATCAGGGACCTTTGCTATATGGTCACTGAACTATTTGCCACATTTTATGAGGCTCCAGAGGGACTTGATTTCTGAACTCTCTGGGACACTCGCAGGACAGTTATCTGATGAGGTCATGGACAAAGTGGCCTCACAGCTCGCAACCCTGGAATCGATATCCAATTCGTTCATGAGGTTGCTTTCACATGTGGCCGAAGGGCCGGCCAGAGCAGCAGGTTCGGGCATTGTCATGAGACGTCATGCCTGGATGCGCATTTGTGATCTCGCGGACCCCTTCAAGTCTTATTTTTGAATGCTCCCATTGAAGCATCATCCTTTTTTGGTTCCAAAGTGAAGGACACCCTAGTTAGGTACAAGCAAGATGGAAAGACCCTGTCTGCCATAGGCCTATGGTTTTCCAATCCTCAAATTACCTTCTCCAGGAATCAGAGGAGTGGGAAGATGTGGCACAAAAAATCTCAGGGTCCTTTCTCTGCTGCATGTGGTGATGATACCTCCAGGGGCAGAGGAGGTAACAATTCCAGAAGACGCCCCTACAGAGGCAGAGGGGGTCCTCATAACCAAGGCTCTAGGGACTCCTTCTCTGGATAGCCTTACCGGTGCACCTGAGGAGCAGCCTGATTGCTTACCTCTGGACACATTTGGGGGCCGTTTCTCTCTGCACCAAGCTGCCTGGCAATCTATTACCACTGATCGTTGGGTGAAGAGTATCATCACCAGAGGTTACACCATTCTCCTTTTTTTTTCAACCAAATCTTCCGAGAAAGCTTCCTGACATTCCACACAGTCAAAGGGAAGCAGCAGCATCAGAGATAATAAAGCTGTCTCAAAAAAGAGTCATTCAACCAGTCCCACCAGACCAACGTGGGTCTGGAGTTTACTCAAGATTCTTTTGGTGACAAAAAAGATGGGACTTGGGACCCATTTTGGATTTCAGCAGCTTAAACAAGTCTGTCGCACAAACCAAATTTTGGATGGTTACAGTTCAGTCCATTCTCCCCATTTTGAGAGAAGGCGATTGGATGTGCTTGATAGCTCTCTGGGATGCATATTACCACATCAAGGTGGACAAATGCTCCAGGAGGCTGCATCGCCTCTGGCTAGGGGCCAGTCATTATCCATTTCATGCCCTGCCATTCAGTCTCTCTACAGCCCCCAGAGTGTTCACAAAATGCATGGCAGAGGTCACAGCTCACTTGAGACTACAAGGATTCCAGGTGTTTCCATATTTGGACGACTGTCTCCTCACCGCCCCCACCGAGTATCTTTTGGTAACAGCACTGCATTATACTCTCTCTTTGGCAAAATTGTTGGGAATAACGACACATTAGGAGAAATCAAACGTTACTCCTACAGAACAAATAGAATTAATTGGAGCAGTGTTCAATATCCAGTCCTGTCTAGTATCACTCCCAAATCACAGACTCCAGAGTTTGAGGCTCCAGCTGTGAGTGATACTCTGTCACACAAATGTTTCAGCAAGGGAAGTTCTTCAGGCCCTAGGTTCTATGGCAGCTTCAATTCCAATAGTGCCTCTAGCAAAGCTACATATGCAGATCCTGCAATGGCTCCTTCTTTGTCAGTGGTTCCCCAGCTATCACCCCCTCTATTACCAGATTCGAATAACCAACTCCTGCAAACAGGACCTCCTTTGGTGGATGAGGCCAGACACAGAACTTTGGAGTCACCCATTTCAATCCCCTCAGCTCAGAGCCATTGTGACCACTGATGCTTCCCTGATCAGGTGTGGGGGCCATTTCCAGGGAGAAGACAGTCCAAGGCACACAGTCCACCTCAGAGGCCCACCTGCATATCAATGTTCTGGAACTGAGAGCAGTGCTGTTAGAGTTGGAGGCCTTTCATTCAGCTCTCCCTTCTGGGACAATAGCAATTCAGTCAAACAACATGTCAGTGGTCTGTCATATCAACAAGCAAGGAGGAACCAAGTCCTACCTCCTGTGTCGAGAAGCCATGAGGATTTGGCAGTGGGCGATAGCTTCCAACTGCTTTCTGATAGCAACGCATATCCGCAAAGCTCCAATGTAATTGCAGACAAACTGAGTAGATGCATTCTCTTGCCTCACGAGTGGTCCCTCAACCCCGAGGTGGTGACAGAAATCTTCAGCCACTGGCACCAGCCTTGGTGTGATCTTTTCACCTCTCCTTCGAACAACAAGTGCAGCAGCTATTTTGTCCTTCTTCCTCCAGAGGGGGAGTCCCTGAGGGATGCTGTAATCCACGATTGGCCCACGGGACTTCTTTATGCCTATCCTCCCATTCCCCTGATTCCACAACTTCTAAAGAAAGTGCTTTGGTTGAGATGCAAGGTGATCCTCATAGCTCCGTTCTGGCCTCAGCAAATTTGGTTCCCCTTCCTTTGGCCTCACCTAGTATACCTACCATGGATTCTGGACCCTCTTCCAGATCTGATTACTCACCCTCAAGGATTGAACTACCCAAATCTCTCCAGTCTCAAGCTGACAGCTTGGTTTCTCCACTCCCATTAGTTGCCAGGCAAGCTAATCTCTCCTCGCCTGTTTGAGACACCATTCTGACCTTTATAAACCATCTACCAGAAAACTATATCAGGATAAATGGAAGAGGTTCTCCATCTGGTCTAAGGATAACATGCCAGACCCTCATTTGGCTCCAGTTACTGCGGTACTTCAATACTTGGCTACATTTTTTGATAATGGAGCCTCTGGCTCTACTGTATGAGTACACCTAGTGGCAATTTCTAATTTCCACAATGGTATAGATGGCACCCCTCTTATCTCTTTACATCTATGCAAGGCCTTCCTCAAGGGAACCTCTCATATCAGGCCTCCTGTCAGACAGCCTGTGGAACCATGGAACCTTACTTTAGTCCTTCAGTTTTTGACTCAAAAACCTTTTGAACCTGCTGCAAAGTGTGAACTAAAGTTTTTGTCTTGGAAACGTTTTTTCTTGGTAGCCATCATGTCTGTCAGAAGGGTCTTGGAGCTGCAGGCATTGTGTATCAAGAGGCCTTATCTGGTCTTCCATAAAGACAAAGTATCAGTTTGGACGAATCCATCCTTCCTTCCTTCCTTCCCAAAGTTGTTTCTGAATTTTCCATTAACCAGACCATTGACCTACCAGTGTTATTTCCAATTTTTTCCAATAGAGGAGAGTGCTGCCTTCACTCCTTGGATGTACATAGGCAACTGAGGTTTTACCTAGATAGGACTAAACCTATCTGTAAGTCTGAACAGCTTTTCATCTCCTTTGTTGGATCCTGAATGGGAGATGCTGTTTCCAAGGTTACATTATCGAAATGGCTAAGGGACTGCATACGTTTCATCTATTCCCTCAGGAATGAACCTATGCCTAAAGTTAAAGCTCACTCCACTAGGTCTATGGCAACATCTGTAGCTTTCCGTTACAGGGCTTCCATGAATGACATCTGTGCAGCAGCTATTTGGGCTAAGCCTCATACCTTTATCAATCATTACAAATTGGACTTGGTCTCCAGAGGGAGAGCTGCCTTTGGCTCGGTGGTACTCAGGAATGTTCTTCCATAAGGGCCGCCCATGGACCTTAAGGTATCTTGGGATTCTGTCCCATCAGTGATGAATGGAAAGAAGATTAACAACATCAGATAAAGAAGTTATGTCTTACCATAACGTTCCATCGGTGTTGTTCATATTCTTTCATTCATCACATCCCACCCTCCTTCCCCCTCCAAAGGCTCATGGGGGGTGCTTTAGGTCCAAGTGGTGTCCTGGGGTATTTGCACAGAAGTGGCCTCGGCTTTACTTCTCTTTCTCTAGCAAACTTGATCTGAGGTAACAGGGAGAAGGGCATTCTGGGTATAAACTTAGCTCGAGAGTTTTTTGGCTGGTGCGAGCTTGTTAAAAAGTTCGACTCGGTTCCGAGGGCTCGGAACTGAACCCATCAGTGATGAATGAAAGAAGATGAACAACACAGATGGAACATTATGGTAAGACACAACTTGTTTTTTTCTGCTGATGCTATGTATACCAGCCTTAACTGTGTTGTTCTAAAATACCCATTCAAATCATGTAATCCTAGCCTGCCTTGTTCCACTGGAAGAATCAGCTTCTCCCACTTGACCCTTGCCATCTTCCCTTCCAAATCCTTCATCGCTTTATTAATTGCTGTCCACATTTTCTCCTCTGGTTGATAAAAATATGCCTGACCTGTGTATAACTAAAGGGCCTAAACATTTTAACTGCTTGCATCCTACTGTCCATATCCATATAACAAAGCTTCCAGTTCCTCAGTTTTTGTATTATCCTCTGTTTAGTCTCCTCCCACATATCCATAGCCACCACAACAGAGTCATTTTCAATCTATACTAATAAATACTTCAATGTGAAGTTGTTCAATCTCGCCGTTCATTCTTCACTGATGGGTTCGGAGCTGATCCATCGGCTCTGACATGGCCATTAGCAAAGCTCAAGGTTTACCAGTAGCTCGAGACCAAGCCCCTTATCCCATGATGCACTGCTGGAATTATCTCAGATCTAGTTTGCTGCGGCACAGATCTCAGTGGTTCCAGTTAGCTTGAGGCTTTTTTGATATAAAAATCACTTTTTGCAAGTTACTTTATTACTTATTAACATTTCTAGTTAGATTAGTTATATATTAGCTCCTGTAGTTGTCTCTTAAGACCTCTTCCCTTGGTGCTTGATTATTTAGCAAAATTGTAGTGGCCTCGTTGGGCCTAGTTATTCAGAGTGTGTGTGTTTTTTTATATATATATATATATATATATATATATATATATATATATATATAGTGTGCTGTTATATATTTCATAGTGTAGATAGTGTGCTGTTATATATTACATAGTATTGGCCCCTTTTTTCTCCGGGCCATTGTTAGAGTGTGTTTGATATTTAGAAGTGTTATCTTGAGCCTAAGGATAGTTGTAACTTTTAGGCTGTATTAGACTGTGTGGTTTGCTATATTTCATTTAGACTGTATTAGTCTGTGTATTGTTTATTGAGTTAAGCATAGATGTTCTTCGTGTTTCACTGTTGCAATCATCACATTTGGGTTATCTGCCTGCAGGTAGCCCTCAGCCGGCCTGAATACCAGAGTCTTGGATTCCTGCATCGGATGCTGTCTCTTCTCTTCTTCCATGACGTCAGGTCATCAGGGGTATAAAGCATGCAGCCGAAGCCATTACATCAGTCTTTCTTGCCGCGCGGTGACCAAAGCAGAAGCAGTTCGCAAGTGCCGGTCGGCCGACTCCTGAAATTTTCATTTTCGAGTTTCATAACCGAAGTCTTCAAAAAAGCTAAATACCCTGTTGGGGATCCTTTTTTTTTATGCTCTTAACTGATGTCAGTAAAAGTTAACAATTGTCTAACCTATGGAACCCATAAAGAAATTCACCCCAGGGATCATGTCAGTCGCCCTGCTAGACAGGGGTCCAGGAAAGTAAATAATGTGGGAAGAAATAGCCAGGGAATTGTTATGGCTAGGCTTGTATAGGCCCTATGGCTGATAGCCTAGTACCAACCTATGAATAAGATTTTCATTCGTACTGCATTCCTTGCTTAGGCCCAGACCATGGTGTCCCTCGCTGCCAGTTTTGTGCCTTGTTCAACCCCCAAACTATTCGCCGTCAGGCTATATTTGCAGCAAATTATTTTGGGACTCAGTATAACTATCCAGAAATGGCTTCAGTAAGCCATCCGACTACCGATATTCTGAAAAAATGTAAGGATAAAGACAGAGACAGACCGCATAGGTCCAAAACTGCCGAAGACGCTTCCGTTAAGCTAGTCGCCAGTCCACTGGTACTCAATGAGGCGATTTTGCAGCCTCTGATACCCGCTACCTTAGATTCGCAGGCCTCTACTGAGACCCATTCATATGCCGCGAGAGGCTTCTTCGACTATGGAACCTGCGAATATCTCTACCTTGGATGGTTCCGGAGCCGCTGTGCAGGCACCGGCTTCTGAGGGTGTATTCAGGCCTATAGACTTGCATTTTAAACTGATGCCATCTTCTTCATCCAGGCCTAAAACTTGACCCACACCTAGAAAACTGACGTCCAAACCGCATGCTCAGGCCCATATGCCTAAAAACAAATGCTTAGAATGGCTGAAGACGTTATTACCTTAATTAGGGGAAGCCAGCCTTCCCCGTCTAAGAGTCGTAGAACTGATTTTCCTTCTGATTCTTCTGATCAGGAATCTGATATTTCTGCTTCTTCTGATTACCAGGATTTGCCCTTATCTGCCTGTGAAGAGTCTGATACAGAGGATTCCATTCCCTCTGCTTCCTCTCCAGAAGATTTTTCTTTTGGTGAAACCTTGCACACTCTTAGGGAGCATTTCCGCTGGGAAAGCCAGGATAAACCTATTACTCTGACTCTAAAAAGAGGCTTAGGGAATTCTTACTCCTCCCTCAACACAGGCCTTTATCTATCCCTCCTGTTCTGGACATTGTAGATGATACTTTCTTGGAATCTGGCCTTTCCCCAGAAACTTTACCTCCAGCTCCCAGAAAACCTGACAGGTATTACAGAGTACCTGACTCTCACAAGTTCCTCTTCAAGAATCCTACTGCCAATCCAGAGACCATTTCCCAAGGACCAAAGGGCATTAAGGCTACTGCACCCAAAAACCCCACCCCTTCTGATAGAGATTCTAGAGCCTTGGACAGATGGGGTAAGAAGTTATATACTTCTGCTACTTTGGCCGTTAGGGCATTAAATTGCCAGTTTCATATGTTAAAGTACCAGCAGCATATTATGGGACTACTTAAACAGAAAATGATGTTGATTCCTGACTGTACTGAACACAAAGAATTACATGATTTAATGCATTCTGCAGAACAAGTTGGTAAACATACTTTGCAATGTGGTTTTGACTCTTTAGAAGTATCTTGTAGGGCTCCTGTCACTGGGTCTATACTTAGAAGGCATGCTTGGCATAAGGAGCAAAACTTGCCAGATCATGTTAAAGCTAAATTACTGGATGCCCCCTTAAACCAAGACCATCTGTTTGGCAACAAAGCAGAAGAAGTCATCAAAAAGATGGAGGAAAAAGCTAAATCTATGCAAACTGTTAAAGATTTCCTGCAAGTACAGCCTCCCAGATTTAGTAGGCATTGACCTTCAAAGAATTGATTCTTTCCAGCCTCTTCCAGGCCTTCTCAGTCCAAACCCAGGAACAGCAGGCCACCTAGGTTACAGTCTCAGGCTACGCACAGGCCTAAGCAGTGGGGGGCACCCACTGCCAAAGCAGGGAGTAGTAAGACACCCCCTACAGAAAAATGGCACAATAACTTAACCTTAACCCTTCCAAGCCCTGCCTAACCGCCTGCTCCCTTAGGAGGAAAGCTCTCCCTGCATGCAAAAAACTGGGAACTCATTACCCAGGACAAATGGGTTTTGAATATAGTTTCCCAAGGATACCGATTCCACTTCTACACCCTACCAACCCCAAACGGTTGTCCAGACCTACCCCCCAAATCAGTGGGCAGAGGCTCTACAGCAAGTTCTCTCTCTTCTAAGTATCAAGGCTATTTAACCTGTCCCAGCAGAAGAAGGGGATAAGGTTTTTATTCAACACATTTCCTGGTACCCAGAAAATACAGCTCCTGGTGTCCTATCCTGGATCTCTCTATTCTAAACACCTTTTTTGGTAATCCCAAAATTCAGAATGCTAACACTTCAACAGCTGCTTCCTATGCTAGGAAAAGATGCCTGGTTGGCAACCTTAGACTTAAAGGAAGCTTACCTGCACCCAGGGTATTCACAAAGTGTCTAGCTCCAGCCATTGCATTTTGCAGGCAGAGAAATATCCAGATATACCCATAATTGGACTATTGTCTGATTCAGGCAGAAAGCCAGGACTTGCTATTAAAACATTTGGCATTCGTAAAGAAACTTCTAACCTCACTGGGGTACACCATAAATTAAAATAAATCTCACCTAGTACCCTGCCAACTGATTGTATTCCTGGGAGCAGGCTTGAACACAACTTCCCAGATGGCTTTCCTCACTTCAGAGAAACAAGTTTATTTGACAACCTACTTCAAACTACTGGCCACAAAGAGCCAGCTATCTGCAAGGAAAATTCTGCAAGCCCTGGAGTTCATGGTCTCTTGCATTCTACCAATTCCATATGCAAGACTGCATATAAGGAAACTACAATAGTATCTGAAAAGCCTATGGTGTCAACATTCTCAGGACCTGGAATCAATGATTCCTATCATTCCTTGTATAAAGACAGAGTTCCTTTGGTGGGCCAAGGCCTGCTACCACAACAAGGGGCTCCCTTTCACTCTACCCCCTGCTGCCCAAACCCTAACAACAGATGCATCAAACTATGCATGGGGGGGCTCACTTGGCAGGGCAGTGCATTCAGGGCGGCAAATGGAACCCGAGGCAGATGCACCTGCATATCAACCAAAAAGAAATGTTAGCTGTACAGAATTCCCTGACAGCCTTCAAAGACCACATTCTTCCAGGACAATTATTGGTAAAGACAGATAACACCACAGTGATGTGGTACATAAACAAGCAGGGGGAACCCACTCGTACCCTCTCTGCAGACTAGCCATGGCTCTGTGGAACACAGCCCTGAGCTACCAAGTACACCTACAAGCTCAATTCCTGCAAGGCAAGCTAAATTCTCAGGCAGACGACCTAAGCAGAAATGTCATGGACCCACACGAATGGAAACTGGAACCAAAAATATTCAACCTCTTGAGGAACAAATGGGGGACTCCAGAGATAGACCTGTTTGCCTCCCCTCAGAACTACCAATTGGACATATTCTGCACAAGGACTTCCCACAGTCAAGCTTGGAAATTGGATGCCCTGTCCTTTACGTGGGAAAGCCTCTCGGCTTATGCCTTTCCCCCTCTGCCTCTCCTCTCGAAGGTTCTGCTAAAGATCAAAGAGGATAAGCCAAGGACAATACTGATTGCACCAGACTGGCCATGCCAGCACTGGTATCCCCTCTTGTGCAGTATGACACTGCTGGAACCATGACACCTGCCTCAGACCCCTTCCCTGCTGCCCCAGCAGGCAGGCCAGATTCTGCACTGTCAGCTTCAAACCCTGAACCTTGCAGCCTGGCTAATTCCTTGAGCTCTCCAGTAGCATCCCTCAGTAAGCAGGTGCTAGATGTCATTTTGTAGGCAAGGAGGCCTAGTACTAGAAAGTCCTATGCTAAAAAGTGGAAAAGATACTGTTCCTGGAGCCAGACTCAGGGGATGGACACAGCTGTGCCCAGCTTACCTCATATACTTCAGTACTTAACAGAAATGCTCCACAAGGACCTGTCCTTCTCGTCAATTAAAATTCATGCCTCTGCCATTTCAGCACATTATAATACTGAACCACCCCTCTTCTCTCACCCCCTACTAAAGCAATTCCTCAGTGGGGCCAAAAATGTAAGACCCCCCCCCCAGGAGAGCCCCTACTCCAGCCTGGGACCTTAACTTTGTATTGGAAAAGCTCACTCTCCCTCCTTTTGAGCCAGCTGCTACTGCAGAGTTGAAATTCCTTTCTTGGCAAACAGCCTTCCTTCTAGCCATCACTTCACCAAGAAGAGTGTTTGAATTACAGGCCCTCATGGCAGTGGAGCCCTTCATTATCTTCCATGTGGACAGGGTTTCCCTCAGGACTAATCCTTTTATACCCAAGATGGTGTCTAGTGTGGCCCTAAATCAGTCCATTCATTTGCCTACCTTTTTCCTGAATCCACAAAACAAAGGAGAACAAATACTGCACTCTTTGGACGTGCACAGACAACTTCGATTTTATTTGGCCAGGGCTAAGCCTCTCAGAAAATCTGAACAGCTGCTAGTTGGCTTTGCTGCAGGGGCAGAGGGGAAGGCCATTTCAAAGCAAACCATTTCTAAATGGATAGCCCATTGCATTCATTTCTGCTATAAGCACCATGCAAAACCTACCCCACAGGGGATAAGGTCACATTCCACCAGGGCTGCATCTACCTCTACAGCCTTTCTCAGAGGAGTCCCTACAAGGGACATCCAAGAGGATGCTACCTGGAGCTCTGTACATACCTTCACCAAGCATTACCACATGCCTATTTTTTCTAAATCCAGAGCTGGTTTTGCCACTGAAGTCTTGCAGGGCTTAATAGATGGCCCTAATGTTCTCTAACTTCCTCCTCCCTTCCGTAGCTTTGGGAATCAACCCAAATGTGATGACTGCAACAGTGAAACACAAAGAACATAGTACAGTTGTGTACACTTACCATAAATGTAGATGTTCGAGTGTATTCACTGTTGCAGTCCTGGTTACCTTCCCTCCAGCCTCCTGACTTCTCTTGGCTCTACCTTTCCTAATTGTTTGGTATATTTACGCTTTCTGGTGTATTTGCTTTTTGATGGAGGTGTACCATAACATATATTTGCTTCCCATTGTGGGGGCACCTGACATCTGGGGCAAGAAAAACTGATGTAATGGCATCGGCTGCATGTTTTATACCCCTGACAACCTGACGTCATGGAAGAAGAGACAGCATCTAATGCAGGAATCCAAGATTCTGGTATTTAGGCCGGCTGAGGGCTACCTGCCGGCAGATAACCCAAATGTGATGACTGCAACAGTGAATACACTCAAACATCTACATTTATGGTAAGTGTACACAACTGTACTTTCTTTATTAATATGTCTGAGGAAAAAGACAAGCACCCAAAGTATGGATTAAAAAAATGTCCAGACTGTGGGCAAAAGATGTCTCTCACTGATGGGCACGTTCAGTACATGTATTGTTTGGGTGCGGTGCACTTGCAGGAGTCCTGCAGCATTTGCCATTCCTTTTCTTCAAGGGTTCTTTTAGAGAGGAAAAGGAAGCTTGTGGATCGAGGTTTGCTGAAGCATCCTTTTGCTGAAGTTTTGATCAGGATGGGGCCAGTAAGTCCTCTAAATCTTCAAAATCCTCAACCGACTCCAAGGCATTTAAAGACTCAAAAATGTCTAAGAAAGTGGAGGATTCCAGGACTTCAGCTCCACAGCCCTCGGAGCCAAGTGTCTCTTCATTTTGGAGTCGGCCCACAGTTTTGGAGCCGGTCTCTGAGAGACCTGTATCTCCACTCCTCCAGTCTGCACCTTCGGTGCACTCTTCTAGATCTTCCGTCAGCCTCTCGGATTTGGATATGGACCGATTGGTGCAGAATCTCTTATGGGCACCAGGCCTTGCCATATTGTTGTCTGCTCTGACCCCAGCATCGGAACCGAAGACCACCATCTCGGATTTGACTGCTCCTCCTCCGTGCAGTACCAGATCTTTGGAGCCGGAGGAGGCCAACCTGCTGATCATGGAACCTTTGGAGCCAAGACCTGCTGTAGTGTCATCGTTTCCATCTACTCTGATGTTCTCACCACCGACCGGGGACTCTAGGGGCCGACACTCTCCTGTCGGGTCCAGGCAGGATATTCACACTGACTTGTTGGTGCCGACTCTTCCTCTCGGGGCCTCAGCTCGGATGATCTCAGCTCCTACCGCCGGCTCGGAGCCCATGGCCTCGGTATGGGAGGGGATGGCAATTCCCTCGGGTCTGTCGACTCCTTCTCATCGGAGCCGTGAAGCTTTTGAAGCCATGAGGCTAGCCTTGCCCCCAAAGACATCCTTGACACCAGGTCTGGCCTCTTCTTCCCCCAAAGCGCCTGTGTCCACTTCTACCTCCATCGTCCAGGCCAAGTGTAGAGACCCTGAGCCTCAGGTAGCCCCACAGGGCACCCCTTGCTCTTCCGAGACCTCCCTAGAGGCTCCCACTGAGGTGGTCCACAGGAAGAGATTGTGTAAGAGAAGACACTTGGACTCCCCACAGGAGTCTTTGACATCTGACACTGACTTGGATGAGTCAGAAGGGTCCCCACGATCCTCCTCTGAGGATATCTCCTTTGCAGAGATACTCGAGATCCTTAGGCAGAGGGGTGATTGACAGTCCAAAAGCCCTACTGAGGATGAGTCAGTTCTCCTGAAGGCTTTCGGGTCTCAACCTTCCACCTCTTGGGTGTCTCCGCCCTTCAATGAGCTCATGCAGCTGGTCTCCTGAAGGGCATTGGAGTCACCGGAGTCCATGGAACCTGTCCCTCGGAGTCCTAACAAGTTCAGATAAAGACTTTTTGTCCAAGGGAGTCCCTGTTGATGCCATGGTGGTGGCGGCGGCCACCAAGAAGGCAATGTCTGAGACTTCCTCATCAATCCATCCTCCTAACAGAGAGTCTAGGATCATGGATTGATATGGGAAACGCATGTTTAGTTCAGCGACTTTTACACTCTGATCCCTGAACTGTTTAACCCACTTCACCAGACTGCAAAGAGATCTCCTTAAGGAGTTGGGAGATACCCTTCAGGGTACTGTAGCTGCAGGGGCTTCCGACAAAGTTGCCTCCCACCTTGCTACCCTAAATTCCATCGTGAACTCGTCCATGTGTCTCATATATGCAGCTGATGGGATGAGTAGGGCAGCGGGTACAGGAGTTGCTCTAAGACGACATTCCTGTATGTGCTTGTATTCCTTTGCGGAGCCCTTTAAGTCTTCATTTGTCAAGACCCCTTTTGATGGCTCATCTCTCTTTGGGCCCAAAGTGAAGGAAACTCTCAGCAGGTGTGAGCAAGAGGAAAAGACTCTTTCTGCCTTCGGAGTCCATTTTTCCACCCCTAATCAGCCTTACCCCAAAGGCCAACGGGGAGGGAAAATGTGGTTCCAAAGAAAACGGGACTGGAGACTTATTATGGACCTCAGCAGACTCAACCAATTTGTAAAGAAACAGAAGTTTTGGATGGTCACTCTACAGTCTATATTTCCCTTTTTAGGGAGAGACAATTGGATGTGCTTGATAGATCTCAAGGATGCGTACTACCACATAAAAATGACGAGGCCATCCAGAGATCATCTGCGTTTCCGGCTGGGAGCCAATCATTATCAGTTTTGAGCCCTGCCCTTTGGTCTCACTACAGCCCCCAGAGTGTTCAAATGCATGGCAGTGGTCATGGCTCATCTGAGGCGTCTAGGATTCCAGGTGTTTCCGTACCTAGACGATTGGCTCCTTACCTCCACCACCAGGCATCAACTTATTCAGGCAAGGGAATACACTCTGACACTCTGCCATCACTTAGGCATTACAATCAACTCAGAAAAATCTGCCTTGTTGCCATCACAGCATATTGCCTTTATAGGGTCAGAGTTAGACACCTCAACCACCACTCTGTGACTACCAGTCAAGAGGGTCTTTCTTCTTTGCCAGCATGTCAGTTCATTAGTGTCGAAAGACAGAGCACCAGCCGCAGAAGTCTTAAAAGTATTAGGTTTGATGGCTGCAGTGATCTTGGCCATACCATTAGCAAGGATGCATATGCGAATTCTTCACTGGCTGCTGTTCACCCAATGGTCCTATCAGGAACTTCCGATGAGTCATATGATTTTGATTACAAACTCTTGCAAGAGAGATTCCAGTGGTGGTTGACATCTCTTCATGTAAACATAGGACGTCCCTTTGTTCTACCCCCTTCAGGAGCCACTGTGACCACGGACGCTTCCCTGATAGGGTGGAGGGGGCATTTTCAGGGAATGACTGCCCAAGGCACATGGACAGATCAAGAGTCACACCTGCATATCAATGTTCTGGAGATGAGAGCAGTACTTCTGGCATTGCAGTACTTTCAGGACTCTCTTCCTCTAGGGATGATTGCAATTCAGACAGACAACATGTTGGTAGTCTGGTACTTGAACAAGCAAGGCAGGACCAAGTCTTACCCCTTTGCCTAGAAGCCCTCAGAGTTTGGCAGTGGGCTGTCTTCTCCCAGCGCTTTCTGTTGGCAACGCACATTCCGGGGAAATCCAACGTGATAACAGACAAACTGAGCAGGGCAATTTTGTTGTCACATGAGTGGTCCCTCAAACAAGAGATTGCAGACAAGATTTTCCGCAAATGGGGCCAGCCTTGCTGCGATCTGTTTGCCAGTCACGTCAGCACAAAATGCAGAAGCTACTTTGCCTTGATTCCCCCTCCGGGAGAACCCCCGAGAGATGCACTCGTACGCGATCGGCCCCTGGGTCTCCTCTCTGCATTTCCTCCAATCCCGCTAATACCCAGACTTCTACAGAAAGCAATGTTGCTGGGAAGGACCATCATCCTCATAGCCCCTCATTGGCCTCAGCAACTTTGGTTCCCATTTCTTTATCATCAACTATTGGAAGCTCCATGGATTCTGGACCCAGTTCCAGACCTTCTGACACATCCGTTGGGGGACCTGCATCCTTCATTGCAGTCACTGAAGCTCACAGCTTGGCTGCTCCAGTTCCCCTCATAGCCAGGCCTCATGATCTTTCTGATGAGACAAGACAGATCCTCTTGTCGCCCCATAAGCCATCCACCAGAAGATTATATCTTAGTAAGTGGAAGAGATTTTCCATATGGCCCTCTAAGGAGAACATTGATCCTTATCAAGACCCTTTGACGTCCATTTTAGAATTCTTGACTATGATCTTTAATGAAGGATCTGCGGCTGCTATGTCTAATTTTCATCTCAGAGTGGACGGGCTGAACATAATGTCCCACAAGTTGTCCAAGGCCTTTCTCAAAGGAACCTTCTACATGAGGCCTCCAGTGAAAACTCCTTATTCTCCTTGGAATTTAAACTTTATACTGTCTCGTATAATTCTTCCCCCATTTGAACCAGCATCATCTTGTGAGCTCAAATTTTTATCATGGAAAACCATATTTCTGGTGGTTATTACTTCTGCCCACAGAGTGTCAGAATTTCAAGCCTTATCTATCAGCCCTCCTTATTTGGTTTTTCATGCTGATAGAGTATCTCTTAGGACAAACCCCTCCTTTTTGCCCAAAGTTTGCTTGGAATCCACTATCAACCAAGTCATTGAGTTGCCAGTCTTCTTCCCTAACCATTCCAACAAATTAGAGTACATGCTGCACAAACTTGATGCTCACAGACAGCTCAGATATTATTTGCGCAGAAAAAAAGATGTTAGAAAATCAGACCAGCTCTTTGTGTCTTTCTCTGAAGCCAGAAAAGGTAGACCAGTGGCTAAAACAATGCTTTCTAAATGGCTATCTGGTTGTATCACTTTTGTTTATTCAGCTGCTAATATGCCCTTACTACACAAGATTAAAGCTCATTCTACCAGAGCAGTTTCTACGTCTTCTGCATTTCAAGCCAAATTGCACCTTGATAACATTTGTGCTGCAGCCACTTGGTCTAAACCTCGTACCTTTATCACTCATTACAAATGTGATAAGGCCTCCAGGGACAGGGCTTCCTTTGGGTCTACGGTCCTGAAGAATGTACTCCCATGAGCCACCTGAGATTGAGGGTGCTAGGGACACTACCACTCAGTGAAGAATGAACGGCGAGATTGAACAACTTCACATTAAGAAGTTATGTACTCACCATAATGTTCCATGTGAGTTGTTCCATCTCGCTTTCATTCTAACGTCCCTCCCTCCATCCCCCACCTGGCTGATAGCTGACCTAGAGGCTGGTCTCATCCTGGTCATTCAATCCTTCTTTTCTCTTGCGAGAGTAGTTCTCTTACAGGGATATGGTACACGCAGCAAACAAGATCTGAGGTAATTCCAGTAGTGCATCATGGGATAAGGGGCTTGGTCTCGAGCTACTGGTAAACCTTGAGCTTTGCTAATGGCTGTGTCCGATCCGATGGATCGGCTCCAAACCCATAAGTGAAGAATGAAGGTGAGATGGAACAACTCACATGGAACGTTTGGCGAGTACATAACTTCTTATTTTATCATGTCCCCATGTATATGGATATTGCTGGACCAGTTTGTGCGTGGGTACATAATTTACCTCTATCTTCTTTGTTATAACTTTATTAATTTTGTATCCCAAGAAGATTTGAAACTGTCTTAAAATGCTCCACAGCACTGTAATGTCCCTTTCTCATTTTGTCAGGTATAAAATAATATCATCTGCAAATAGAGCCAGCTTTTCATGAGTATCATACGAATTATATACTTGAATTTCCGAGTCCCTTATTTTCTTTGCTGGCTGTTCTAAATATAATGCAAACAACAAAGGGGAAAGGGGACACCCATATATATATATATATATATATATATATATATATATATATATATATATATATATATATGTATTCCTAATCATCTTATAAATTTATCAGGGAAAGTAATTACTTCTATTGCCCAGGTCATGAAGTCCCAGCTTACTCTGTCAAATGTTTCTCTGCATCAGGACCCACCAACAAGAGTGGCCTTTTCTTACATTCTGCTTCCCTCTGGATCATCAGTGTTGTGTTAATGTTATCAAATGTTTGCCTCCCCTCCACAAAACCACATTGATCTATGTCTATCAATTTTGGCATTGCTTTTGCCATTCTTTTAGCTATTGTAGACATAAAAACTTTATAATCATGGTTTAATATTGAAATGGGCCTGTATGAAGCTGGATTCAATGGATCTTTACCCTCTTTAGGTGTTACAGCTATCACTGCTTTCTTCCAGGATGGTGGTACTTCTCCTCCTCTTAAAATACTGTTAAACAAAACCTTCCAGATATTTATCATTTTTTTCCCTCCTAGATTCCAAACTTCCACAGGAATATCATCTATTCCTGGGGACTTTCCTGTAGATTGGTTATACATCACCATTTTTATTTCATCTTCTCCTATCCTAACCATTAGTAATTGAGCCTCTTCTACCTCTAACCTTGACATACTTAATTCTTCCATAAGCATTTCCATTTGCACCTTTTCTTAATTTGCATTTGTTCTGCTTTACACAGACTTTCATAATATTCCTGAAATATTTCTTGTACCTCTAAAGGATCTCTTGTTATCTTCCCTGTTATAGGCTCCCTAAGCTTAGTGACAGCCCTTTCTACTTTCTGTTGCATGAGTTGTTGTGCTAAAAGTTTTTGTCCTCTAGAGTTATTATCGAAAAACAGTTGCTTGACAGCAATCTTTCTAAACTCGTGTTTACTATTGAGGTAATCCGTTATTTTCTGCTTAGCATTCTGCAGTTGCTCCTGTTCTTGTTCTGTGAGATTCCCCCCATTCTGCAATGCATTTGTCCTTCTAAATAGTTATTGTTACTTCTTAAACATCTCCCTTTCCTTTATTTCCACCCTAGTTTTAAGCTCCTCTTTAATTGTATCTCACTCCCTAGCTATATTTCAGAATAAATATCTATATTCTCTAATAGTTTCTGAATAATTTCCAAAATCCATTCCTTAAATTCCTCTCTTTTCAACAGATAGGTGGGAAAGTGCCAGTGTCTCATTTTTATTTTATTACCTTGTGTTTTTATTTTAGTTATTATTGGCACATGACCTGAAATATTTATTGGATGTGTTTCAAGACCTTCAATTAAGTGCACATGTTCCTGTGAATTATAAATTCAATCTAGCCTAGACCAGTTTTTGTATCTTGATGATTAATATGTAAATTCCCTCCAAACTCATAGTACTGAATTCACATCCTTCATGCCAAACATTTTCATAAATATCTTCAAAAATCTACCTTCCTTTGTTACATTTTCCCTGCTGCCCCCCAGACACACCTTCACTGTTGCAACAAAATTCCATTCCCCACCTATAAGTAATACTCCTTGCTGAAAGCTGATTATTTCTCCTAAAAATTTCTTAAGCTCCATATAGCAGTTTTAGGTGGAATATAAGTGCATGTCAGTGTAATCCTCCTCCCTTGCCAGTACCCCCCTTAATACTACAAATCTACCGTTATTGTCTTTTTTCCCTCTTCTATCACTATTGGAGCTCCTCTTGCCATTAATCTAAGTACCTTTCTTTTCCTTTGCCCCAGTTATTCCATTGAGTAACCACCCTGAAAAACTTTATTTATCAAATTCACATGTTCAATTCTTTCCAGGTGTGTCTCCTGTAGCATAACTATTTGTAATATACATTTTTAACATAGTTCACTACTGTTTGTTTTTGTATTTATCTGTAAGACCATTCAGACTGAAAGATATTGCAAAAAGCATTGTTTTCTTATATAGTTATTTTACCACCTTTTATGTATAACTGCTTTTTTGTTAAATGTCTAGTTCCATCTTCTATGTTACATGCATATATTGTTTGGCAGCTTGCTCTTTTATACAGTTGTTTCTTGTCAAATCCATTTGAGCCTATGTTACATCTTACAAAACTTTTTATTTTATTGAAAGCCCTCAAAACACCCCACCAACAACCCCTAAAACCTATTAATTTAATAATAACACACAAAACTATATATATCTTCAAAATTTGAAGTTTTTCCTTCCTAATAAGAACACAAGTTCTAAACTGATAGCCACACAGACAGAATAGGGTTAACCAAAAAGAAAGGTCATTCATGTTAAGATATGGTACAGTGTGTGCTTTTAGTAAGTGTTGTCTGTTTTTTTCTTATCTTTAGATGTCTCCCAGCTGAGAAAACACTTGAAGGCTTTCAGTGAACACCTTTACCGAGCCATTTCTCTTTATCAGATTGTCTTCTAGGGACATGCAAACCAGACTCAAAACTGCTAAGGATGCATTGTTTACCAGAGACGAGGCTTTATAATATTCAGTATTCTTTTTCATTTACTTGCTTTCTGTTAAAACCTGTTACTGGATAAAGCCAAGGGCCTTGACCCAGTAATTTCCCTATGCAAGCATGAGAAAAAGCACACTATGTTTTTCTTTTGTCATGTTCTCTTAACCAGACCCTTCCTCTCTCCCCCTTAGTATCCCCATTACATTTAAAAATAACTGAAAAAAAATCTTTACTCCATAACTTGCAAAAAAAGTCATGCACCACTAAAGTAGTACCATTAAGAAGAAAAAAATTACTTATGGTTAACTTTCGCCCCCCTTTTCCCCTCTTCCAACAATTTTTTTTCCAAAGATTAATGACATGAAGTAGGGCTTATGCTTTAGAGTCCCCTACAAGTTTAACAAAGTCAATGAAAATCCAGTATTTCCAAATCCTCTTGTTCTGCCATGTTTCACAAGTATGATTATTGCTTTATAATCTCACATTTGTCATTTTCCAAGTTACTGATTTTATTCTCCAAACAATAACATGAAGCATGGCATGTGCTTTAAAGTCCCCTACAAGTTTAGCAAAGTCCAAGGAAGTCCAATATTTTCAGATTTTCTTGTTCTGTCATGTTTCACAAATATAATTACTGCTTTATCACACCACGTTTGTCAATTTCCAAGTTACTAGCTTTATTCCTGTTCATCACCATCTCCCAAATCCTGTCTGTTTCATTTCCAATGTATTTTCAATTCTTCTAGTCGACTCATGTTTTCTTTCTTCTCTCAGGCATTTTCCGTTGAAACAGTGGAAAAGATTTCATGGGCTCAGTCTCTCTGTAGTCCTTATCACAGAAGGGTTTGAAGCAGTACACCCTTCTGTTTCACAGCTCACCCTTTGTTGGACAAACTTCTCTATTTCATCCTTAGCATGTACTTCATCAAAAAATGAGTTTGTCCCTCCAGGCAGAAACCTGGTCCTCTGTTCATACATTCACAAAGCACTAGAAAGTGGATTCCTTTTCAAAGTCTAGAACAGGTTTTGCTAGGACTGTTCTTCAGGGGCTTCTGGATTCATATCCTTTCCCCTCCTAGGTAAGGTAAGCTTTGGGAATCTACCCAAAATGCCAGTGAAACAGTGGTGGTAATGAACATAGAGCTGCATAACTCCTTCTTACCTGTAACAGTAGATGTTCAAATTCCTTACTGCCTGAATGGCAGCACCCACCCACTATCCCCCAGATTGTGCATAGTTGAGATGGATTTCAACCTCTTTAATTCAGTTGTTGTTGGATTTGATCTTTATATGGTATTGTGACTGTCTGGAAAATTACTCTTGCTTGATGATTCTGACTTCAGGTACTTTCCTCTTCTTTTTTGCGGACGTGAAAAAGCCTGAACACTGACTCTTTACTACAGCTGAAGCTTCCCTCTCATGATATGCTCAGCCAATCAGCTGTCACAGTAAGGGAGAGGAAGGAAGGGGAGTCTGAGCTTTGAAAAGCTGACCAGTACAGGGTTACCTTTGCAGATAACTCTAGCGAAAGATACAGGAAAACCAAAAACAAACAAATAAGAAGGACTTGTAAAACTTGAAGAATCACGTTTTTCTCCGCTATACGAAGCTTTCTCTCAACAAATACAAATTATAATTAAAACCATCACGTTTATAACAATGTATCGTGATGTCACTTCCTTTTTAATTTACCCACCACAAATAAAAAAAACAAGGTCAATTTACAATGATGTCGCATAATGTTAAACATATATTTCATGTCAGCATTACCTTTAAGGTCTTATATTATAATAAATGGTTTACATAAGTTAATAAAACACATGTTCATTAATAATCAATCCATTAAATAAAAATGGTCCAAGTATTTAGAGTATATTACCAAATGTATATTTTCCATTGGAATCAATTATTTTAAAAATCAATTATTTTTAACAATTAATTTTAAAAGAATTAATTTTAAAATGATATATTTTTAAAAATTGCATATCATCTCATATAACATTTGTATCTCAAAATAGCAGCAATATTGCAAGCCTCATTTAGTCCAGGATAGGTAAAGGCGTCTAGGCCAATCTGCCACTCTAATTCTCTCATTTCAAGCACTAAATTTTGAGGTCCACTAACTCCGGTGGGGACATGTTCAATACCCATAAACTGGAAGCTATGTCCTATATTGTTAATAACATGTTTGGACAAAGCATTATCCACCTTTTTATTTTTTATAGCATACAGGTGTTGGTAAATCCGATCGCTAAGTTTCCGATCGGTTTTCCCTATATAAAAACAAGGGCAGCAAACACAAAAAGCAATGTACACCACAGACTTTGTGGTACAATTGATTCTTGAAGAGATGGTATACTTCCTATCCTTAATAGTAAAAGAACTACCAGCTTTCAAATAGTTACACCTATTACAGAACCCACAAATAACAGTACCAGACGCCTTTACCTATCCTGGACTAAATGAGGCTTGTAATATTGCTGCTATTTTGAGATACAAAAGTTATATGAGATGAGCGGCTTATATGCAATTTTTAAAAATATATAATTTTAAAATTAATTCTTTTAAAATTAATTGTTAAAAATAATTGATTTTTAAAATAATTGATTCCAATGGAAAATATACATTTGGTAATATACTCTAAATACTTGGACCATTTTTTATTTTAGAGTATTTAATGGATTGATTATTATTGTTCGTTTTACGTATGAACATGTGTTTTATTAACTTATGTAAACCATTTATTATAATATAAGACCTTAAAGGTAATGCTGACATGAAATATATGTTTAACATTATGGTGCGACATCTTGTAAATTGACTTCCTATTTTTATGATTTGTGGTGGTAAAATTTAAAAGGAAGTGACATCACCATACATTGTTATAAAACGTGATGGTTTTAATTATAATTTGTATTTGTCTGAGGAAGCTTCTGCATAGCGGGAGCGAAAACGTGATTCTTCAAATAAAGAGCGTTAGTTTTACAAGTCCTTCTTGCTCCGAGAGACTGGTATTTGTTTGTTTTTGGTTTTCCTGTATCTTTCGCTAGTAGTATGTCAAACGGAACCTCTGGGAGCCCGAGGACGCCCATCTTGTTTGGGTCTGGCGATTCGAACAAGGAGGATGATTCGCCGAGTGTTGCATCTTTGTTGGGACTATTAAATCAGCATTTGGAGCAGCTAGATAAGCGGCTAGACGCCATTGAAAAGAAAAATGTGTCGCTCCATAGTGTAAACGGAGACTTTAATATGAGATCTTCACAGCCAAATATTGGCATTATGACTCAAAGCAGCTCTTCTTTGAGCAATACTAACTGTTCCATTCCGCCTGGACAAGGATTTATTAACGGCAGCAACGCAGACATGGAGACCTCTTCTACTGTGGCACGTATCACGAACCCGGCTCTCTTACAGAGGGAGGATGTACCAGGCGGTCCCTCTACCAGCACAGTTGGATTACCGGCGTTTGACACTGTGTATAACGCTAATAGGTTATCTAATAACACATCAGATCAACGAGAACAGTTACACGGGGGAACGGCTTCTGACAACAGCCGCGGATTTATTGGTTTACCTTCCTTCTCCTCTTGGGTAGAAAATGTCGAATGCTTTGGCTTTGGGATGCACGCTGCTGGGAAGACCCGTCCTTCGGATTGTGCTACAGGTAACACCATTGATAATATTGGAGAGAATTTGAAAATTTTTGACCATAAACTGTTGAAAATTAAAAAGCTACAATTGAAAGTGTCTTACTTCCAGCAGTGCATAGCAGATAAAATCATACCAAAGGGGCTGAGGAACCCGTTCAGACCCACAAACCTATTTAAGGACTGTAATTTTTCTAATGACTTAATAACTCTATTTGACCGGCAAGGAATAGAGTTATTGGAACTAATGGTCAAACATTATAACAGTTATATAGCGGGATTATTGGTTGATACCAAAAAACTTGACTGTTCTATTAAGAATGGTATTGATTTCCTTCGTTACAAATATGACTATGAACGCATCTTCACAAGTATTGATGCGCTTATGGTCAAATTGAAATTCAATAAATCTAAAAAATTGGGGAGGGACAGACAAGCCTATTCTAAAGGGCTTGCCTATCCCAACCTCTCCAGCCAATTGGTTAATGAAGCGACCCCTAGTGGGTCAACCCATGGTATGGACAGTAATAACTCCTCTACCAGTATATCCGATGGTAATTTGAATGACGAGACTACTGACGATAGGGAAAGTGGTCGAGTAAACTCAAATCAGGAGTTACGGAGAAGCAATAGAATTAAGTCCATACATCAGAATAATCAAGGGAATCATAATAATAAGAATAACCAAAGGCCTTTTTTAGGAGGGAAGAACAACAACGGTCAAAACCATCGATACAAGAACTAACAATCCCTACTGGAGGTCCAGTGACTTTGGTTGAATCTATAGACTATTCCCGAGCAACTGAATGTGACGAAGAGCCACTAAACTTGATGAAAAAACCTGCTATCTTAATAAATGAAGAAGGGGACTTTAAAGTATACAACTTTTCTATGTGTGAAGTTGATCAAGATCTGGTTGAGTTACTAGCAAAAGGGTTTTCCTTCGTACCTGATCAGAGGTTAAATTTAGCTAAAACCATTATAGATCTAAAATGTTATGTACGAAAGTTAAACCTAAAACTGTTGTTTAGTAATGAGTTCCCTGGTGAGGCGCCCATGTTCAAACTGGCTAGTTCATTTAACCCCCCCTTGCATCCTAACCTAAACATCTTCGAGAATGTCTGTGAACTTGATCTAAGACATTTATTTCAAAAGATAAAATGGTTTGATAACCATAGTAATATCTCATATGACCAAACAAGGGCATTGAATAGCGTTCGTGAATTATCAGTTAGAGTGATGAAACCGGATAAAGGGGGTGGTGTAGCCATTTTCGACAACTCTGATTACATTAATAGAATGCAATTAATTTTGGAATCAGATGCTTATGTACAATCTTCCTACAGTGAAATGATAGGCGTTCACAATAGGGTTAGAAGTTACTTTAGAGATTTGCTTATTGATGGCTTAATAGATATTGATACTTTTAATTTTATCAATATCTTATCACCTAAAGTGCCCGTAATGTTTGGGTCCCCAAAATTACATAAGGATCTTTCTAATCCACCAATGAGGGCCCTAATAGATGGCAGATGTGGCATCACCCACCCATGTGCTAGGGTCATTGACTATATTATTTCAAAATATCTTAAGCAAATACCTGAGATTTGCAAAGATTCTTGGACTTTTTTAGAGTCAATTAACAATATCACTTTTGACCCATCCTACAACTTCCTGACAATAGATGTTGTCGATCTTTATACATCGATCCCACACCAGGAAGCAGTGGAATGGAGTGAATTGATGCTGGAGAGTTTAGGAGCTACAAAAAATGAGATATCCTTAGTGACACAGTTATTGGATATTGTATTATCTTCAAATTTCTTCCTCTTCAATAACCAATACTACCTACAGAAACAGGGTATCGCCATGGGGTCCCCGTGTGGTGGGAGCGTGGCGAACCTTGTAGTTGCTTATTGGGAAAAAGTTACATTGAAGAATTGTCCCCTTGTCAGCAATACGGTTAAATACTATACACGTTTCTTAGATGACGTGTTTATTTTAATCAAGGGTAACGAAAGTGAAGCAGTCAATTTGGTTAATTTCATGAATAACTCTATCTCATTTTTGAATTTTACCTATAAGTTTTCCACCACTGACATTTAATATTTGGATGTGAAAATAACTAAGGATCTCACTAACCATTGTTTCTTGGCCTCCATATATAGGAAACCGACCTATTGTAATGCTTTTCTACACTACTCAAGTAGTCATCCGGCCACACAAAAAAGATCTATTGTCAAAGGACAATTAGTTAGGGCCGTACGTATGTGTAGTACATTAGAGGCATTTAGTCTGGAGTGTTCTCTCCTAAAAGAAATGTTTGTAAACAGGGGGTACCCTGGTTCTTTGATAGATGATTTAATCCACAAAGTTTCTTTGAAGAGGGAATCTGGTTTTTACCGACCACTATTGGCATGTAAAGGTCAAGTTTCCATTTCCGATATTAATGAACATGGAGAACCACTTACAGACACTGGGCCTGATTATATAACAACTGAGACTGTAACTCGGTCCTATAGTGACTTTAAAACCAGTCTTGTTCTAACCTTTAATAGGCATATTGGAGCTATCTGGTCCATCATAAAGAAAAATTGGTATTTTATCTATAACAACCCCACACTCTTTCATAAATTGGGAGCTTATCCCTCTGTAGTTTTCAAAAGAGGGAACAATCTGAAAGAATTATTACAGAGACCTAGAATAACCACATCTTCTACTAGACAAACTGGTACTGTTATTTGTGGGTTCTGTAATAGGTGTAACTATTTGAAAGCTGGTAGTTCTTTTACTATTAAGGATAGGAAGTATACCATCTCTTCAAGAATCAATTGTACCACAAAGTCTGTGGTGTACATTGCTTTTTGTGTTTGCTGCCCTTGTTTTTATATAGGGAAAACCGATCGGAAACTTAGCGATCGGATTTACCAACACCTGTATGCTATAAAAAATAAAAAGGTGGATAATGCTTTGTCCAAACATGTTATTAACAATATAGGACATAGCTTCCAGTTTATGGGTATTGAACATGTCCCCACCGGAGTTAGGGGTGGACCTCAAAATTTAGTGCTTGAAATGAGAGAATTAGAGTGGCAGATTGGCCTAGACGCCTTTACCTATCCTGGACTAAATGAGGCTTGTAATATTGCTGCTATTTTGAGATACAAAAGTTATATGAGATGAGCGGCTTATATGCAATTTTTAAAAATATATCATTTTAAAATTAATTCTTTTAAAATTAATTGTTAAAAATAATTGATTTTTAAAATAATTGATTCCAATGGAAAATATACATTTGGTAATATACTCTAAATACTTGGACCATTTTTTATTTTAGAGTATTTAATGGATTGATTATTATTGTTCGTTTTACGTATGAACATGTGTTTTATTAACTTATGTAAACCATTTATTATAATATAAGACCTTAAAGGTAATGCTGACATGAAATATATGTTTAACATTATGGTGCGACATCTTGCAAATTGACTTCCTATTTTTATGATTTGTGGTGGTAAAATTTAAAAGGAAGTGACATCACGATACATTGTTATAAAACGTGATGGTTTTAATTATAATTTGTATTTGTCTGAGGAAGCTTCCGCATAGCGGGAGCGAAAACGTGATTCTTCAAATAAAGAGCGTTAGTTTTACAAGTTCTTCTTGCTCCGAGAGACTGGTATTTGTTTGCAGATAACTCAAAATGCCACGGAGCAGTGAGGAATTCAAACATGTACTGTTACAGGTAAGAAGGACTTAAGAACTCTACCTTATCAAAAGGAAGGAGGCTGGAAGAAATGAGAGAAAAGGTAGACCAGACCAAGAAGGAATGCAGGCTGGAGAGCAAAATGGCTAATAGAGCAGTTGCAATGGCAAAGAACAAAGTAAAATTCTACCAGCTTGAGGAAGGTGACTTAACAGTTGCCACAGGAAAGCGCTATCAAGATGCCTAGTAATGACAGAAGGGGATATTCATGAGAGACATCAGCAACAATCTACTCACCTGTTCAGAAGACATAAGAGGCAGATAAAAACTTCTGAATGAAGAAATCCACACAGACGCTGTACTGCCCCATGCACAGCCAGTGATGAAAGTGGAAGAAATAGCCAACCTGCATGTCAGAACAGTACTAAGGAAATTTATGTCTTATTCAGATGAAGTAATAGGAGATATGATCCAGATGCTGGGTGCTTAAAGGGTGGAATGGCTTCTGAAGGTACTCAGTGTGATATGGAGAGAAAATCTTATCCCAGATCTGTGGAGAATTAGCATCCTAGTGAGACTGTAAAAGAAAAAAGGGGACATTCATAACTGCAGACAGAAACCAGCTACCATACTCTTGTCACAGTGCATGAAAGTACTGGAAAAGGTGATTTATAATTCAATATGAAGAGTAATGGGTAACATGGGAGGTGAGCAATTGGTATTCAGATCAGGATGCACCACTGATCTGATGTGTACAATTAGATAGATAGTGGAAAAGAAGGTGGATGTGAGGAAAGAGTCCAATTGGGCATTGATAAACTGGAGAAAACATATGACAAGATCCTAAGAAAGTTGATTTGGTCTCAGTCCTCTGCTGATTCTAAGTCTCAGAAACATTGGTAAAATTAGTACAGACTGTGTACAAGGACCCAATGACAAAAGTATGGACATTCCTCGGATTCATAGAGGGTTTCCCAGTGGGAATGGGAGTGGGTGTACATCAGAGTTCAGCTCTGAGCTCACTACTGTTCATATTGGTGACTGCAGCTATTAGCAAACAGGTTGGAGGGGACAGATAAAAATATGATGTATGCAGGTGATGTGACACTACAACCAGACTCTGAATAGGAACTTCAGTAAATGATAAGATGCCATTCCCTGATCTAGCCGTTCTGGACCTATTGCACAACAGCAAAACAATAACATCAGAAACACCTGATCTAGGGATCTATACCTCATATGCTACATAAATAAGACCTGAGAGGATAGACACATGTCTCAGAGACTACCCCTTCTCTGGAACCAGCTTCCCATTCATGTGAATCAGAATTCTTCCCTGCGACTATTCAAGTGAAACTTGGATCATTGGATGGGGAATTGTAAATTTACTCCTGGTCTGCCATCAATGTCCCTATTAGAAAGAGGAAGCTTGTAAATGCCCAAGTTTACCCCTGGTCTGCTGGCTGTGTCTTTGTTAGAAAGAGGAAGCTTGTAAATGCTCAACCACTCATACACCAACTGTATCCCCTGAGGATGTGAGGTATTGCCAGCTATGCCAAGAGGAGTAGGGCAGTGGCTGTGTAACATATGCCAGCATAGCTAGCTGGAGTTTTGTAAATAATTATGTCATTTGTATATCAAATTGATATGTAAAGGTGCTTGTGTTGAAAATGTATTTGTAAAGCAGCTTGTGCTAAAAACGTACCAACAGTGGGTCCTGCTGGACAAAAAAGAAATACACCTTAATGGCAGACTGTATTGTAACTGTTGAAATGAATATATTGTAACAGAGAATACTGGAAGAGAACATGTTAATCTCAGTCCAGCTAATTTTGAAAAATAGTCTGAAGCCGTGGTGATGGTGCTGCGGTAGCGTTGTCACCTCACAGTAAGATGCTGTCCGGTTCGATTCTCAGCTAGAGCGTCTTCAGCGTAAAGACATGCATGAATGGGCGTGCCTTCGTTGAAGGTTGTGTGTCAGGGCTGGTAACTCGGCACGTAAAAATCAACTACCAATCATTAGCGGACCGGAGTTCCGCTGTTGCGACCCCTAACCGGGAAAAGCTGAAAGACACAACAAAAAAGTCTGAAAATATATTACCTAGTTTAGGGTATAACAATTGTATCTTACAGTTCTGATTGCAGCCAGAGACAAAATGTCTGTGAAACCTAGGACTAGGAATCCTAATGTATTGTCCTTAGGGGTGAACTAATTGCTACAGTGGAAGGGTGGAAGTTTTTGAAAGGATTTTATAGCTTCCAGATGCTATAACACATCTTAGCAAAGCTCTTTGTGCATGTATTGTGACACATATGTGCTAAATTCTGGTTCAGTTTCTAGTAAAGGGGTAGTGTGGGAACCAGAAGCAGATAACCAGATGTATGTGATGTCATTCTGTAATCCAGCACTGAAATGATGTTTTAATACTAGATGAGACAGAAGTCTAAGGGCAGTCTGTTATTGGAACTGACAAGACTGCTCACACTTCATCTTGCCTTGCTTTCCTAAATAACAAGGGAGTAGTAATTCTTTAGGTCAGTTAGGAAAATATAGTGTGATTACTTAAATACTGTCTTTATGTATCTGTGTGAATCTATTCATCTATGTTACTTTTAATATTTCCTGTGATTGTAACTGTGGTGTTTATTGTAAATATTTAGTATTTTCATGTTCTTTTATTATTTATTATTAAATATATTTAAATTTTTATTGTGGCTGGTCTTTTTGAGAATAGTTTAAACTTTGAGAGTACTTATATTTATTCATTTGGTGACACTGAGGCCGCTCCTGAAAGCCTTGCTGCATTGGTCAAGCACTGCCATTTGTATTAGTATTAATTTTACTCAGTATAATTGGGTACCATGGTAAGAGCTTTAGAGTAGCTGGCTTTGGAGTGTTCTTGTGGCAGTAACTACCTTATAGTGTGGACAAAGGGGACATACCTGGGAAACCTGTGTCAGCCTTTCCCAGATGTGTGTGTGTGTGTGTGTGTGTGTGTGTGTGTGTGTGTGTGTGTGTGTGTGTGTGAAAATCAAATCTCAAAGAGTATGTGTGTCAGCTACTTGGAGCAGAGACACAAAGCACTGGTTTCACAGAGAGGGTGGGGTTGGACTTGGCTTAGAACACTAGGCTAAGGACTCAACTCTGCAGCTGTGGTCAGTGTAGAGTCTTATTTGGGGCCTGGTGAGAAAGAGAGAGGGAAACCCAGCCCCAAGACGGGAGTGTGTTCCCTTTGTGCTCTTAAGGGAAATTGTGCTTGATGCAGAGATCTGCATCTGGAAATACTGTGTGTATCTATTTTTGTTCCAAGTGAGCATCCCTCACTAGTGTCTGTGGTGAGAATTGAGACTTCTTGATCACTGGCCCAGGGCAGAGACTTCACACCCCCTGTGAGATGCTTGGTGTGATAGCCTGTCACACATTAGGGAACATGCCTAGGCTTAAAAAAGTCCTTTTCTGGTTGATACCGTGTCAGTGACCTATTAACTTGTTGGATAGACATCTGGGTGTGATCATTGCCTCCATGGGTCAATCTGACTTCTTGCACCAGAGCCAAAAACATTCTCATTGCCACTGTTTTTCTTCCTCCACCATGAGTACACCCCCCATAGGACAGGTAGGCCATGTTCACATGCTGCTACCTCCTCTATATCACCCACCAGTGGTGTGGCTGTCCATGCAGGCATGAAGTAGATGGCAATCTGGCAGATGGCATAGCTAGGCAGTCACAGTCTTGCTGTTTACCTTCAATCTTGCTAATGGGTGTTGGTGCCAATGGCATTTATCAGAAGGGACACACTGCTGGTTGGGAATATTTGCTGGATACATCCTTCTCACTTGAGGTCACAAAACACCTGCCACACATACATACACTTAGTGGAACCATATTTACAGGAGATGTGTATCCTGGTACATTTTCTGAAGAAATATGTAGCATTTCTGTAGACTTACCCCTCTCAGGAAGCACTAATCTCTGCCTACACAGTATACCCAGCTGCCTCAGTCCTCTGGCCATATCACACAAATACACACACTCACAAACACACCATATCCTTTCACATCTCCCCTCCATCCAGATTAAGCACTGTGCCCATTGGTGATTCCCCCCTCACCTGCAGACATGATGACTTCTGTGCCTTGACCTTGTTGCCGTGTTTTATGGGTAAGTGATGTTTGATGCACAGAGTGGACAGTCAGTGCACTATACAACATGGCAATGGTATAGGACTGCATGTACCAGTTTTAATTTTTGTGTATGGTTTGACACATAACCATGGACTGCATTCAGCCACATTGCCAGTGCAGCCTTATATTATGCCTACCTCTGTCTCACAGCTGGTTCCTCTGAAGGCTCCTCAATTGACACTTTCTCTGCTGATGTTTCCTGTTTCTCTTATCCTCCACTGGATGTCCCCTGATCTAGCTCTCAGTGTATCACCATGCTGTGCAGAATTGTACTGACAGCAAATATGTCTACAGCCTCCACCGAAGGAAATCTGGGCAGTGAA
The DNA here is from genome assembly GCF_019279795.1 of Protopterus annectens. Taxonomy (NCBI): domain Eukaryota; kingdom Metazoa; phylum Chordata; order Ceratodontiformes; family Protopteridae; genus Protopterus; species Protopterus annectens. The sequence goes on along the minus strand of NC_056746.1, from coordinate 36,511,308 downwards.
AGCAGAACTTCATCAGTCTAAACATACACTGACATTATGAGTCTGCATTACTGTGGTGTTGTATTGTATTGTATCTCAGACATACTCTGTGGGATGAATACTGGTGTCATGAGCCTTGACTCCAAAACATGCTAGGAATCACCAATAAGATGTCCCTCTAGGAAGTCCCTCTGTACAAATTATTGGTATTGGTCATATGTATGCCAGTTGTGAGAACTGCCGGAACTGCCTGGGTGGCCACACACATTGCATATAATACCCTGTGCATTACATATTACCTGGTATGTGATGGATAAGTAACCCTTCTGGGTGATGACTGTTATCTGTGTGGACCAATCAAGACCCTGGGAACAATGTAGGTACAATCAGTGCCCGTAGAACATCTGGGAAATGAGCTGTTTCACAGGATGCCTACACAGTAGTGGTTATCTTCTCTGTGGCCATTTGGAGTCATATATGCTCCTCCTCATGCTGCAAGATAGTGTCACAGAACTTGTATAGTATTTGTCTAGTCTATGCATGTGATGCACCCTCTACCTTTGCCAGCCCTACCCTGCTCATTAATACTCACCTTGTGCTATTTGTTTGGTTGTCTCTTTTATTTATTATTTTTTGACTTGTATGAACTCAAATTCACCATGGTAGTCTCTTTTTTATTTTACTCTTTCTCTGGCCATATCTGCTGCCATTTTTGTGGTTAGAGTAGGTCACATGATCATTGTCTCCATAATGTTCCTTAAGAAAATGACACCTTTGACCTATATGCCTAGAGGGTATCAGAATGGCAGTAATACTGAAGTAATACAGAAGTAGGGAGGATAAACAGGGTTGGAGTAGTGGAAACTCATATTCATGTCCCAAATTTGGATTTTTCTGTGTTGTGGCTTACATGATTGTAAACTAGGTGGGTGGAAGTCCCT